>NC_084642.1:18221195-18542306 GCF_019802595.1 Syngnathoides biaculeatus
ATAACTCTAGACTATAATACATTATTACGTTGACCATGAAGTTTGATGTACAAAAAAAATTGTAAAAAAAAAAAATTGTAAAACTTTTTTTTTTATTTCTTGATGAAGATGACAAATTATTGTAAAACTATTCAGTATTGATTCATTCTTTTTATTCCTTGTTCTTTAATGTTACTCATTTGTGGCTCAGTTTGAAATTCCTCAAACCTTAATTGAAAAGGGTAAACATGGTGTGAGCATTAAAGCAATTCAATGACGCCTCGTGCTTTCATAAATTGCTCACCACTGAATGTCACGCGAGTTAACTTGAGAGACAAGATAATAAAAAAAATAAAAATAGTACAATTCAAATAGTTGGTTAAGTGCGGGCTGCTAATTTTGGTTAACAATAGATTTTAAATGAGCATGTTGTGGCAATATGTCTATGAATGAGCTAATTTCATTAGGTACTCACTTTATTTTCTTGATGGGGGGAAGGAATTTTCTTTTTCAAGGAGGTATATTTGACAATGAAATATCCACTGACTATTTGAGGAATGGACATCTTAAATACCTATTGCGAAGTCTTTATGAAATATCCATATATTTCAGAAAATTTATATATATATTATCAATAAATTTATATATTTGGGAACGGAACACTTAAGTCAATAGTCAATCACAGCTTTGATGAGTGTTCAATTATCTTTTGGTAGAAAAGACAGAGTACCCAGAGAAATCCATGCAAGTGCGGGAGAACATGCTGGAGCCGGGATTCAAACCCGAGGCAGATATTTGAAATAATAGGTCGCCATGCCGCCAGACAGTATATTGTGTTCAGACCATTTAAAAAAATGCACATTTTTTTTTAACCCAGAAAATGTCAATTTTTTTCATTGCACAATTTTTCAGGAAAACAGAAATAAGTTAGTATTGTCTTTGGTATCAATGTAAATGTGTTCACTCCATAGTCTATCAATACAGTATGACCTGAGCCTGTTTTTTTTTTTTTTTTATTTACACCCTGGAACTTTCACTCCATCAGTCTGGCTTCACCAAATAGCATTTCCTTAACCTAAGCTAATGCACTCAATTTCATGGAAACTAAACAGGCTGTGCAGCGGCTCCCACACACATTCACGAGCCGTCAGATCACTTTCACCGGCAATGAAGTTTAAATAGTGAGAATACAAAAAAAAAAAAAAAAGAGAGAATTACATGGTCATGACTGCTTGTATAGGAGTTCATTTGGAGTGAACGCTTGAACAACTGAAAAATGAAAAAAAAGCTTTCAAATGTAGCTGCATGGTGCATGTGTGTGTTGTTTAGATTTAGTACCTCTCATATAATAGCAGTCCCCGGACTGGAGGGGCAGAGTTAGGCCAGGTGTGTGGATGTCCCAGGCCACTTTAAGCCCGATCCTCCAGCTCGCCTTCTCGCCGCCGCCTTTGCTGCTCTCGCCTGTCGATCACAACATGGCCAACCATGAGGACGCTCACAAATGCTCACATTTCAAGCAGTGAAAAGGGCCCAACTTTAAATGTAAGCATTTATCCAGACTGATGTTTTATTGTGTTAGAGTTGCCATTTTAGATGTGGTGTGAAACAAAATGCTATGACAATTTAACAGAAAAGCACGGCCAACAAAGTCGAGGACTGCCACTCAAGGTTCAAATTCAAGTCACATTTTTAGATCAAATTACAACTTAACAACTTAAAGCCCTAATGGCCAGTCTTTGAGGCAAAGTGCAATACAATTACATAAGAAATTAGCAAAAGTCGTAAGAACAGTGCTTTTTTTTTTTTTTTTACATTGTGACACAGGTTTCATGTATAAAAAGGATGATCTTCAAAAAATGCATTTTACTCAATTCGAACGAATTTAATGAAGTCTATCAGAATTCTCCAGATTGTAGGTATAATTTATCAGGCTCTTTCAGAATGATTACTCATTGGACCACATATCTAAAATAAATATCAAAAATAGAAATCGTAAATAAATGTAATTTCATTCATATCCCTAACAACTTATTACACTTTTGTAGAAGAAGAAGAAAGTGTTCCTGTGTCATTTCCTATTAGAACATAGTGATCGATTCAACACGGTAATCATTTATTTCTGCTCACAATTTGGCCAGAGTATGAATAATTCTAGGCTTGAATATTTTACACATAAAACATGCAGTATGTGATTATGTACCGGTAACTTCTCTAACAGACCAACTGTTCAATCTGATTGCTTTTAAATACATCCACTTCACTTTTTTAAGCACAATATCAACCATGCATCCACCTTTCCAATCTTAAAAGTATACAGTGAGATCCCTCAAAAATTCAAGCAGACTGCAACATACACGTCTGTCTCGAGAAAGTAGGAATTACTTAGCAGTATGTTATGTGGGTTAATCCTGGCTGTCTGCACAAGATCGTTATGCTATCATTATGGTGTGGAATAGGACACTGTTGGATAAAAGCCTTGGCTTGATGTTGCTCAATGAGTGTTATTGGATGGCGGCTAGACGATGATGTTCCTGTTTCCGTTCACAGTAAGCGTCTGCACTGTTCTCCCCTCTCCTCGCTGTTCTTAAGACGGCAGGCTCAGAAAATAAGATTTAACCTGCCCGGCCAACACCCTTCAGTATGAATCGATACTAAAGTCTTTCCGGCCCTCTTTGCCCCGCAGCTGCCTTTTCCTTTTTGCTCAGCACGGATAAATAGTAACTTAATTTCCCGCCATTGTGCTCTGAGAGCCTGGTAATGACAGAAATCCCAAGGGCCTCAGCAATGGTAGAATATCAACCTCTGTGTGGGTTAAAACACAGCCACAGCAGATTCCTTTGGATCTCCAGCTGTAGCATGGTTCCCTTAGGCGACCAGCCATCTGAACAAGGAGAAACCTTATGGTTATAAGAGTTGAATTCCTTCAGCTCGGTCCTGGGAACACTTGGAGTCAACCGCCGGAGTAACGCTTTGGTCAGAGTTTGCAGTCTGGAAGAGACATAGCAGCAAATTGTGGCGAGGTGTTAGGCCGCAATGTTTTGAAGGTCTAAGTTGAAATGGCCCGTGGCAAATAGTTGAGGCAGAACGGTCCCAGCAGGTGTTTCTACTTACGACACTCGTGTGAAGGAAAACCACATGTGGGTCATGTCTGGAGTCACTCCTGATACATTTGCTCACACCTGTACAGTGCCTCCAGTGGTGGTCATCGTTTTCCTTTCAGACCTGTGCAATGTATATCCATCCATCCATTTTCTATGCCGCTTATCCTCACGAGGGTCGCGGGGAGTGCGGGATCCTATCCCAGCTGTTATCGGGCAGGAGGCAGGATACACCCTGAACTGGTTGCCAGCCAATCACGGGGCACATAGAGACAGACAACAGCCACACTAACAATCACACCTCGGGGCAATTTATAGTGTGCAATGATTATTTGGAAGTTAGACCTCTCAGCATGTGGGGGGAGTGGTGGCATGTTACGGAATAACACTACGAACAATCGTTGTAGCAACTGCCTCGACTTCAACTTTTCGGTTGGCCAAACCGCCATGTAAAGAAAATACGAGCAAAAAGACATACAACGGTTTTTAACCATTCCACCCTAATTGATGACTATTTGGAAGTGTGTTTGAGGGTGGCTGTAAAAAGCTACTGTCTGGGTGATTCAATTCAGTGGAAGTCATGAAGTTAACTCAGATCATGACAAAAAAAATTTACATAGTTAATTATGTTGCGGGCGCCACAGTGGATCTGCCGGTCAAGCATTGGCCTCACAGTTCTGAGGACCCGGGTTCGATCCCGACCCTGCATGTTCTCCTCATGCCTGCGCAGGTTTCTTCCAGGCACTCCGGTTTCCTCCCACATCCCAAAAACATGCAACATTAATTGGACACTCTAAATTGCCCCTTGGTGTGATCGTGAGTGTGGCTGTTTGTCTCTCTGTGCCCTGCGATTGGCTGGCAACCAGTTCAGGGTATACCCCGCCTCATGCCGTTGACAGCTGGGATAGGCTCAAGCACTCCCCACGACCCTTGTGAGAATAAACGGCAAAGAAAATGGATGGATGGATAATTATGTTGTCTTGTGCGAGATTGGCTCATATGGTTATGCAAGGTACATGAACATACATTTGTTCTGACCTGTCTTGGCGGCCCAGAATTTTAGCTTACTTGTAGTTTTCTGCACTCCCAAACCAGAGACATGGTTGCGATACCCACCCACTCCCCCCCCCCCAAAAAAAAAAGAAGATCGCAGAAGGAAAAATTTTAACACCGTTTACAAAAAGGATACAACGAACTAGCTTGCACACTTGCATCATGCACACTCAGTTATCCTGGAAATGTTTTTCAATCAAATATGTAGTCCACTTGGGATTCAGTATTACTTAGTACTTACTCTATACTTAGTATACAGTTTATCACAGTTCAACCTTCACTCCATAACCTATTATCTTTTACGTGTTTTTACAGCACACAAGCAAGTCAGAATTTAGTTGTGCACCTTCTGTGTAGTACTGGACCGTATTCTGCCGCAACATGCTTGGCAGCATAGAGGTACACTGGTTCAGATGTAGTGTCAGTAAGAGTAAAAAGAAAAGGCAACAAAACAACAGTAATTGTCATTCCACAGAGATAAGAGTATATACTTTATGCCTGAGAATTGTTGTATGCTCTCTTCATATGCATTGTTGCTGTATGTTTTAAAGTTATTGGAAGGGTTACATGAATGCAATATCTATGCTAATATCCTTTTCGCCCACCAATGGCTTATCACATAATATTTTAGCATTACAGTATTTCATTTGATGCAATAATATGCTTTGGTTTAAATCACTTTATTTATATATGCCAATTTTACAATGCACTTCAGTGCATGCTTTGCCTTTTGGGTGAATTGTGCAAGCAAGTGTTTTTTACATTTAATAAAAGTAATGTTATACAATAGTCTTCCATTTCTTGACAGAGAAAAAAGCAAAAACAGATGCCAAGGAATATTTTGAAACGTGTGTTTCAATGAGTTGATGTATGTTATACTGAGTTTCAAGGTGTTTAAAGCATGTGGATGAGGTAAAACAGACAAAAATATTTTATATGGTCTCTGTTGTCTGCAGACTTTTATCTCTCATTCCATGATAAACAAGTTCACTGGATTTGAGCTTATTACTTTTAATATAATTGCAGATATCTGGATTTAGAACATGTTTTCACTGCTAAATTAGCGTAAATTAGCTGCAGTCTTAACTGTGTTTAGATCAATATCTGAATTTGGGTTATATTGCCTGGGAATGCCTCAGGATCGCCCCAGAAGAGCTGAACCATCCCTGCTAAAGCTACTGCTCGCACGACCTGAACTCGAATAAGCGGTAGAAAATGGATGCCTGGATGGATAGAAATCCAGAGTTTAAAAACTGTGTATTATTCTACTGCAACAAACCAGGGTTATCTAATATATCTACTTGATCGGGAAAGGAAACAGACTAACCAAGATCACCCACTCAGCCGTAAATTGTTTTACGTGTGCTCTAGAAACCAAACTTCTCTCATCGAGACACGTCAATCAGCAAATACTATCAGCTCCTTAGATGGCAGACATCCCATGGTTAGGAGACATGGTTTTATCCAACCAGTACAGTCGAGGAAGCACTTATCAAAGCGAGGTTCATTATTCCCTATCAGATAATTGCGCATTGATCATTTCTGGAGGAAATGATTGAGATGAGATGCGGCGTATGTGATAAGGCCTGTTTGTTAACGCTGCACCATTGAGCTCAGATACCGATGTCTGTGATCTTAAGATAAGGCTGTCAGCAGCGAGCCACCGATGACATTTGTTAACGCTGTAACACTATCGCACAGATGAATCTGATGGTTGCTGAGCCGGAGGGCCGCATCTACAAATGCTGCCGGGTGCCGCAACACGTAAGGTTAGCGGCATTTGATCCACTTGAAAGCGATGCAGATAAGTTGACGGGTTATTGTTGTGAAGGATCTCATCGGCAGCGTGATGGAATGTAGATTAAAGTGTCCTGCCTAATTGGAACACAGTGACACTTACCTTCGTCGTCATGGCAGCTGTAGCTGTAAACAGCCACTGGCGAGCGACTGATCAGGTTCTCGTCGTGGTGCCACCCTACGGCCATTTTCCCCATGCCGTAATAGGGCTCCTCTTTGAGCTGGCTCATGACCGCAGGGTCCATGTAGTTGAGTAAGGTGACATTGAACTTTGCCGATCCTGTGAATCCCTGCGGCGGAATGGGTTCAGAACTAACCCCTGATTCCCCCTTGTCCTCAATGTGGTAATCTGAGAGACTGTGTTTGAGATGAGACACGTGTAGCTCCCCTCTGCCTCCTGTTGGCAAGACAGTGGCGGTTTTCATTGTCAAGGCGGGACATTTTCCTTCACTGTGTTCGAAACCGGTATCGGCCTCTTTGCCCTGTGTGGCTTCTCCCTCACTACTATGTCTGGACACCGTCTCCCACTCGCTTTCTCTTTTTGATGCCGAACAGCCTTCATCGCTGTGTTTGGACTCCACATCCCATTCCTCGCTGTGCTTGGACTCAGTGTCCCCCTCCTCGCTCTGCCTGGACTCCGACTCTGCTGCTTCACTGTTCCTGGAGTCCTCACTGTGTTTGGACTCTACGTCAGTGTCCTCGCTCACCTTGGTCTCTACGTCTTGACCCAACTTCGTACATTGTGTTACCCTGTCTCCTTCTTTCAGCTGTGATACGTCCAAACAGAAGAAGGTGTTGAGCTCCCACAAGGCTTTGCAGGCTGCTCTCAGACCAGGGTCACAACAGTTTTGCCCTTTAACCTCAGAGTCCTCATTGTGCCAGGGGATGGCAAAGAGCCTTGTGTCTAGGTAGCGGTAGGTATGGCCCGGCTCACCCAGCAGAGCCCGCGACACGGAGGTAAAGACATCCCGGTCCCGGACACGGACCAGATCCCTCAAGAGGCAGCCCCTTTTGCGCAGGGTGAGTAGAGCAGCCTGAACTCTGCAGTGGAGCTCAGTAGGCAACGAGCAGGCTCTCCTCAAAACCAGGCCAGAGTAACTGGAGTCCCACTAAGATAAACATACAAAAAAAAGATTGAATAAGCTTCTGTACCACAAATGTATATGTATAGGTATAATACTGTGTTTCAAATTGAACAGCTAGGTCAAGTCATTTGTTTTTGTTGAATGTTTGGATTTTATATCAAAAGATCAATGAGGGGAAAAATAAGTTCAGAAGTGCAACGTTTAATTCAAATTTAAAGCTAGATGTGTTAAACAACAAAGGACTCAGCACCTTTTGTTTGAAGACACCCACTTTTCAAGTGGTCAAAAGTATTGGAGAAAACATTAAATTAACTTTTGTATGACATTTAATATTTGGTGGTATACCCCTTACTTACAATAACTGCATCAATCCTCCAACCCATTGCCTTAACAAGATTGTTGCATTCCTCATTTGAAATGTTTTTCCAGACCTTTATTGCACGCTCTTTCAGTTCTCGTTTCTTTCTTAGGATTTATCCCTTCAGTCTCACTTTCGAGAGGTAAGATGCATGCTCCATTGGAATAAGGTCCGGTGATTGGCTTGACCAGTCTAAGAAATTCCACTTTTTCCCCACTGATGAAGTCATTTATTGTGTTGGGAGCGTATTTTGGGTCACTGTATTGTTGTATGATGAAGCTTCTCCTGATTAGTTTCATTCTGCCGCGACCATCATAAGTTACATCGTCAATACAGACAAGCCCATTCCAAAAGCAGCCATGCAAGTCCAAGCGAGGACGTTATCTGCACCATGAGCTCGTGTGTTTTGGATCATAAACAGATCCTTTCTTTCCCGATACTTATCTTTGTCTCATTAGTCTCTAAAACCTTGCTCCAAAACTTTTGTGGCTCATCTCTGTACTTCTTTGCCAAATCCAATCTGTCCTTCCGATTCTTTTTGCTGATGAGTGGTTTGCATCTTGTGGTGTGGCCTGTATATTTCTTCTGTCAAACTCATCTTCACCCCTGCCCTTTGTAGGTTGACAGTAATGTCACTTAATGTCTGTCTTTGGGTGTTTCTTCACGGCTCTCACGTTGTTCGTCCACTGCTATGGATACACTTGCCAGGCCTGTTCAACGTCTGTTGCTCAGAACACCAGTAGGTTATTTCTTTTTCAGGACATTCCAAGTTCTTGTATTGGCTATGCCCAATGCTTGTGCAATAACTCTGATCGACTTTCCGTCCTCCCTCAGCTTCAAAATGATTTACTTTACTCCCAAAGACAGCTCACTAGCCTTCATGTTTGCTGAACAACAAGTGCAGTTTTCCACAGGTAAAGCCCAAAGCAAGCACTGTATAAGGTTTAAGAAATCAATCTGAAAAGCAACACCAGAGCAACTAGAAGCACCTCTTAGTCACATTCCAATACTTGTGCTCACTTGAAAACAAAAAGTTCTCAGTCTTGAGTTGTTTAACATATCTAGATGTAAATATCAAGAAATAAAAGCTGGAATTCTGAATTTTTGTCTCATATTCCTCTTTTGATCTGAAACCCAAATGTCTTCAGCATACAACAAAAACAAAGGAATTGACCTTGCTGTTGCAATAGTTTTGGAAGCGACTGCATGTATTGCTTTGTGTACCCCAGCTATATTGTAATATATTATTTTTTTAGACATGCTGGTTGATCATCTCGCTCCCTCTGCATGGGAAAAATTAATAGTCTGTGCTGCAGTTTGTGTTGGAAATATACTTTTTGTGAAACTCATTCTGAAACCTTTTAAACAGACATTGTCAGCATTATTTTCATAGGAAAGCAAAGTTACAAACTAACCAATTGCTGAAATCCCTGATCAGAAGGTCCTCGAAAAGGGATCTTTTGGTCTCCCAGCTCCTGTAATAACCTTCTCTTCTGTAAGACAATAAAAGGTCATATAGTACATTAGAAGAGAATTTGAATTTTACCTACCTACATAATAGTAGTAAAAGTAGTAAAGTTGAAAGTCAAGTGTGTAAAATGGAAGCAGGAATGTGCTGGCACAGATTTGCCTCCAGAAAAATTCATTTCCAAGGTCTGTGCATTATACTTGCCACATAGCAACTATGCACCCCTAGGACCAGCAACGAGGGTGTAGGGGTGCACCTCCCACAGGGTCCCGACCTGGCACCTGACCATACCATCCATATCACAAACTGATCCTGGTGTGAGGTGAGCCTTTATATTTGGGGCCTAACAGTAGGTTAAAAGTCACTGCTCTTTTCATCCCTTGATCCTGATTTCAATGTCGCAGTTTAATTCACATATGGTATAGTAAGAGAACAGAATCTGATACATAAGACTGATTTTCTTTTGTGTGAAGAGAATTTAAAGACATTTAACATGAAGCATAAAAAATTAAAACATTATTATGCTCCAAACTATACATTTCCAACCAACTAATGTGAAATTATGATGAACACATTGTTAAGAAATTAAAAATGAACTTTTGTTGGGCATAAGCAACTATTCATGGACTTTTGGGAATGAAGAATAAACAGCAACTGAATGACAGAAACAGAATAACTCTTGTTCCATCCATCCATACATCCATTTTCTGAGCCACTTATCCTCACGGGTGTCACGGGAGTTCCGGAGCCAATCCCATCTGTCATCAGGCAGGAGACAGGGTACACACTGAACTTGTTTCCAGCAAATCGCAGGGCACACGAAGACAGACAACAGTCGCACTGAGAATGACACCTAGGCGAAATTTAGAGTCTCCAATTAATACATGTTTTTGGGATGTGGGAGGACGCTGGAGGGCCCAGAGAAAACCTGCGCAGGCATGGGGAGAACATGCAAACTCCACACAAGGGAGTTGAACCGGGATTTGAACCACGGGCCTCAGAACCGTGAGGCCAACGCTCTACAGCTGTTCCAGTGTTCCCCCTACTGTTGTTCCAAAATTATTAATTCAAACGTAACAAAACAATTGAAACTGTATAACACAAACTAGGCCACCATTCATTTTTGTCCACGTGTCAAACTTTTGATTTATTGTACGTTGTCTACTTCAACAGTAAGAACACTAACCTGCACGGGGAATCAAAGTACCTTTCATAGGTTCACATTCCTCCTTGTACTCATAAATCCAACATTGACGGGGATGAAAAAATATATATGTGTACATCATTTGTACCTGCTGTGTTCATAGTTGGGTTCAGAGATCATTCATGACAAGCAGGTGCTCATCTGGTTTTTAAGATCTTTTGAGGGCTGTACATAAAAAGACCTTTGGAAATAATTTAAGGAAAACCAAAGTTGTATATCTTTCATTGGCATTTATACTAAGTACTGTGTTTCATCTGACCCGGTATTGGCAAAGACTTCATGTACTCATGTAAGAGTAAAATACAGAGGAATCTCCAAAGTCAAAAGACCATACGACTTATAAAAAGTTGGAGCTTGACCACCATTTTTAAGACAAATCGACCTTAAATCTCCTGTGGAATGCACCAAATACAAAGATCTGCACAATAATTGACAAATGTAATTCAGTGGCTTGGTGAGTAAATGCTTTGACCATTGAAAATGCAATCTGTGCTGTCTTTTGCAACTTTTTTTTTTTAAGAGTTAGAGGCTCTCATTAAGCAGCCATTCCCTCGCACCTGTCCTATCAGTCATGGTAACTACTTGCCATTGACCCTGCAGTAGACGGTACACGATGAGTAGCGTCTCACTGACATGAGACAGGACCACCCCTCAAAAAAGGCAAAGTTTAGCAATAATAGCAAAAGGAATGTGGTATAAACAATTATGATGGCAAGATTATACGGACTCAGAAACAAATTCCAAATATAATTGGTCACAATTGATTTTTTTTTTTAAGGTCAGACCTGACAGAAATTTTATTATTTTTGGCTGGGCGTGGGTTCGATCATTCTAATGCATGCGCCACATAGATATTTAAATCTGCACACTCACCGACAACCTGGCGGTAGGGATAAAATGATGAAGTGCTGCCTCCACAAGAGAAAATACAATTCATGATCTCTTTATGGGCACTCGTGTGTGCCTTGCAGTTAGAACTTGCTTTTATAGAGTCTGTGTACTACAAATAGCCACCCCATAGTTCTGGCCCTTGTCGTCTTGACAACAAAAACTGTAATCAGCCCTGTGGTACGTGGGGCAGGGTGAGCAGTGGCTCATTTGCGCAAGTCAGGTCTGACCAAACTGAAAAAAATGTTAAATTTCACTGACATGAAGAAATTCATTTAATAATCTTCATCTAATTCACGAAAACGTGTAACAAAAATCTTGGTAAGATACCTCAGAACTGTGTGAAATTGTACGGGGCAGGGGGGTTAGTGTACAGTATCTCCTTCAAAACAATGCTGGACAGTAAATGAAGGTTATCTGATGGCAACAGTTTGGAGTCTTTTTTTGACACAAAAGGGAGAGTTTGAGCCCTGGATATTGCTTGACTTTGGAGATTTTGCTCGATAATTTCCCTATTTTTTTCCCCATCAACATTTGATGTGGTTGCTGGCTTGAAAGGAATCAAATGAATCACAATAAAAGCAACTAGGAGTAACGTGATGGGACTTTTTTTTAAACAGTTTTGTGAATTCACCTTCAGGGCTGAATCTTTTACTTTACAGCTGAACAACACAATGCATGCTGACAGTTTTCCTAAAGGATGCACATGAGTGTGCAGGTCGGGGAGAAAAAAAAAAAACAAAGTCAACCTCAAGACAGTTTGATTCTTGAAAAACAAAACAACATGCAGTATTCATGGCCGAAATACGTTCAAAGGCCGGTTAGAAGAGAAATGACAACTTGACACACATTCGTCTGTGTCAGATTCCACCTCACGACAGAATCTGACGGTATCAAGGTGAAACGGTGAGCCAGTATTGCATGTGTATCCCTTTGTGTGCACACACATTCTGTAAGCATATAGTGTATATCTTCAGTCTGCTAAATGTGTAGCCAGAGACCAAAGCATGCTTTCATACTGCGACTTAGAAGAAACGTGCGGTCAGGACGAGCAGACGATGCAACGCCTCAACTCCGATCACATACAAGTGCGGCTGTCACGCCCACGTCAAATACATCAAGCTGCTCAGAAATTCCACGCAAAAGAAAGAAGTTGCCGCTGGATGGACTCTTGACTTTTTAACCAGTGAACTAGCATGTCTGCCTGTACTGCCTTTGTGTAAGCACCTGATTGTGGAAGGAAATCCACACTAAAAAAGGGCCACAGAAGCGAGATTATCAATCCAATAAAATGCTTCACGGTAGCCATGCCAACCGTCTCTGGGCTGAGTGATATATCAGATTTTTTTTTCCTCCCTCCTTTTTTAATCTCTCGCTAGCTTGATGGGATTATCCCTTCAGCCGGACTGTTTATCACAGAAAAACATATTAGGTAGAATAGGACTCAATTGGTTTGCTTTGATCCTAGCCTTTAAGAGATATTGCATTTTGTACTGTTTATTTATTAATTTAATATATTTCCCCATCTGTGACACATAAGTAGATACTTTCTTCAAAGCTTTCAGAGTAGATTAATGTCCGGTTTTTGGCATCGGCATCTGAGAATAGCCAGATAGCTCGGCCTCTTTAAAGGATAAAGAAAGGCCTCTTTTGAGTCCAAGTCACAGGTATAGTTAAACACCGAATGTTGTGTGCTTTCTGCAGAAGGACAAGTCAATCTCATCTGGTTTCCCTTAATCTAACTAATACATGATGTACCACAGATACACAGTAGAATGAGGCCCAGAGATGACATTCTAAGTAAAACTGACAGTATTTCATTAGTCCTGCTTCATTGTGCCTCATTTTATGTAATGTACCTAATAATTTTATAGAATAGTAGAACTTCTTATTCTTCTTCTATTAGATGTCAAAATAAACTGGAAAAAACATATGCCTGGCATAAAACCTTCATCATACCATGATGTTAGGTTTGTGAGTTATAGTATTTGCCTCGAGCTACCCCTTACTCCTCTCCAACTCCACCTTGCTATCCAAATACCTCTCAGCATGAAAAAACAGAAATCCAGAAAGCAATCAATGATGTCACTTCAGACCATTAACACATCTAAAGAAAGTACGAGAGGTGACGCGACGTGAAAGTCAGCTGTGTAAAGGAACTCCATGTTTGGACAGCACACCATTGGTGCTTGTGTGGCACCCGTTGCAGAAAGCACTCATCTTGTGCAAAAGTGACAGTGAATCAACAGTTTTGACAAGTCTGCTGTAAAACGGCAAAATGAATAAGACGGGCCGCCCGTTCGCATCAAAGGCGCTTCCTCCAAGATCCATTTGGCACCGGATCGCAGAATGTAGGCAGCCGGCGTGAAGCAACTCAGAGCACAGAGAAGGTCAGTGGCCATCCACCATCTGCACACATTTCTGTGTGTGTGACAAAAGTCTCTAGGAGCTTTGATCCCATATTTGAACTTAAAAATCAATGAGTGATGAAATAAAGTAGAGCCTAAATGCTTGAGGTACCGTGGAACTGCTACAGTCAAACACTTTCAAGCAGACAAGAGGTGGTGTCCTGGCTGGATTGGTCACTTGCTAGTTGCAGGGCACAAATGGAAAAACCATTCACACAAACAGTCACACGTATGGACAATTTAGTAAATAAATTTAAAGGGCATGTTTTTTTGAGGAAAAATTATAACAGCAGAAATGCACAAAGTCCAGGAGAAAGATCTATCTTGCGGATGCGAGATAAGCCTCACAAGGGTCGCGGGAGTGCTAGAGCCTATCCCAGCTATCTTCAGGCAAGAGGAGGGGTACATCCTTAACTGGTTGCCAGCCAATCATAGAGCACATAGAGACAGACATTAGCCGCACTCACAATCACACCTAGGGGCAATTTAGAGTGTCCAGTTAATGTTGCATGTTTATGGGATGTGCCAGGAAACTGGAGTGCCCGGAGAAAACTCACCCAGGCCTGGGGAGAAGATGCAAACTCCACACAGGCGGGCCGGGGATTTGAGCCACGGTCCTCAGAAATGTGAGGCTAACGTTCTAACCAGTTGCTCTACTTTATCGCCTAAGGAAACATGTCTGTTTTGGTATTTATTTGGTACTACATTGTATTTTGAAATATTTCCATTGCATACATTAATGTCTCTGTCAGTGTGTGCAGGTTGGTGCAGTTGCAAGACTTTGAGAACTCCTGATTTCAAACCCCGTGCAGCATGAAATGCTTTTGAACTTTTATGACAAAGACCGAAATTTGGACAATAATTAGGAAAATAATCCCTGAAACAAATAAACGTGAGATCTTGTTTGTCTCTCAGCCTATATCAGTCTTTTACTCTTTCAACAGATACCTACACAACAATGTGGCTTGTTGAATTTTGATTGGGATTAAACATTTGCCAAGATGCAAATGTGTAATTCAAGGTGTCCATTTAGTCTGCTATTTTGAAGCTAGGTCACGACCTAAGACATTTTAGAACCTGCTTAACACAGAAACTCGATACTATAACACTCAAATACCAATAAACAGACACAGATCAGACTTCATTACCAAGACCTTGCAAGGATTGTAACAGCAGTCAGAGTTCCGGAGTACAACTCTAGATCTCTAGCACCGGAATACACAGACTCATCGTTGTAAACAATGTTTGCAATTGAGTGGCGTCCGATGGCTAGAAATTCCTGGCAAGTACTTTCGTGTTCGGTGTGATGGGTAACTTGGCAAAGTGATAAATGACTGATTGGAATATGGTGGTGTTGACCCCTCATATGTAATGTGTAACTAATCACGAAATAACCCTGACCAGGACCAATTTATGAATATGAATGAAACCACCGGTGTGAGAGGCTGGTCAAATGGATGCCAGCTGGTTGATCTATGGGAAAACCTTTCTGCTGATATCAGTATTTTCCAACAATCCATTTTCGAAGCCCCTTATCCTCACAAGGGCCGTGAGAGCAGTGGAGCCTGTCCGAGCTAATTTAGGTGAAAAAGCCTTTGTTTTAATTGTTCAGTTTTTATGTTTAAACCCTAAAAGATCACAAGTTTAGAACTACATTACAGTATATGCACTACAGTAAAGTAGCGAATTGACCAATTCAGTGCAAGTGCTCAAATTGTTAAAAAAAAAAAAAACTTTCTAACAAGTCAAAGTATTTTAATATTTTATCTTTTTGACTATTTTGACATTTAAACACAATGATATTATTGAATACTGTATGTATACTGTATTCCAATCATGCAAAATAAGATAAAAGAGCTGAAATCTTTTCTTTTTAGGAAAGCCCAACATCAAAAGTTTTTTTTTTTTTTTAGGTAAAGAAAGGACGCAAAAAAAAAAGGGAGACTTAGTGAGTCTTAACTATTTTACTTAAAAAAAACACACACACACAAGGCATTTCCTGATGCAATAACAACTTTGGAGTCTTTCAAGACACCCAGGCAAAGTTTACAGTATTTCAGGGGGTAATGAAAATTACAATTTGTAATTTGTATTTGTTTTACCCAGCTCTGTAGAGCTCAGGAAAGGCTGTTAAATGCTGCTCAAAATTATGTTTGCGACATGCTATTATTTTTCTTTATTTTTTCCCAATTAATATGCCAGCTCACCAAAGATTGAACTGCATTGTTTTTGTTAACGGAGTAGTTGCGTGGTGACAGTATCGCTTACCTAGTATGTTCTACGTGGGAACTCGGTACTCGTCTGTACCAAATGTTCTGTCCGAAATATACAATCTACATTGAATATTTGCTAAGTTTGTCAGTTTGAATATCAAATGTCTTGCCTTGTAGTGTATTCAATTGAATTTAGCGCGAAAATGTTTTACAAATCATTGCTTTCGGTTTTCATTTTACGTTTTAAGCACTGACCCAACTTCATTGGATTTGGGGCTTGTCGATCTGCTCTCATATTTGTTTCATGAAATTATATAAATGTAACCCCGACAATTTTCCTTATTACATAGGGTTTCTCTTCCCTGCATTGCTCTCAGTCATGCGCACGGTCACTCCATTTAAGTGCTTTTCACTGTGTCAACATCTATTTCACACTAAATCCGCACCACAAAGCGGAGGAATATGTTTGCATTTGACCTTTAGCAAGTGTCAAACCCAGAAGGAAATATAGAGAGAACGGATGGCGATTTAAGTGACGTGACGATGTATTCCTTTACATAACCTTTTCGTTTTTCTTGGTGAGATTGAAGGAGCATGCTCGATCAAAAACATGACACCTACATACAAGGCGTGGGAATTAAAGTGACTTACAGAAGAAAAAAAAAATGACAACTTGAAGAAAAAAAATCTCTTGCACATTAAAGATATTCAAAATCATACAGTATAGATCTTTAATGTTGGTGATACTGTGGACAAGACGAGTAATTCTCTCAATTCATACAAATGAGTTTATGCAACAATATTTTGCCCCATTGGAGATCATGATACCATGAATGCATTTTGTCAATGATAACAATAATATCCCTCTACAGCAAATGAGTAATAATTGATGTACTGACTTGAAAGAAAAACAATCACTCTGACATTGAAGAGTGAAATCTACGAACTAGTGTTGATTCCACCTTTTTCTTCAAAAAGTAACGATGCTCATTATGGCCACAAAATTCAATTTTAGTTTTGTCACATTACAGGACATTTCTCCAAAAAGTAAGGTATTTGTCCCTGTGTGCATTTGGAAACTGCAATCTGACAAATTTCTTTTGGAGCAATGGCTTCTTGGCAGAGTGGCCTTTCAGCCTATGTCAGTAAATTATTCATTTCATTGTGGATCACGACACACTCTTACCAGCTCCAGCCAGCATTTTCACAAGGTCTTTTGCTTTTGTTCTTGGGTTGATATGCGCATTTGGGACCATAGTATGTCTCCTTCCTGAGCTGTATGATGGCTGGATATTCCCATGGTGAAGACTTGTGTATGATTGTTTGAATAGCGGAACGTAGCACCTTCAGGCCTCTGGAAATTGCACACAGGGATAAATCAACTTGTATAAATTCATAATTCTCTCCCTGATCGCCTGCCTGATTTCTGTTGACCCATGATGTTCAACAAAGTAGCAGTGTGTTTCAGATGGTTGTTCTTCAAATTATTCTCTCATTATGATAGCATTTAATGGTTATAAATAATGTTAGTTATCCTAATTGACATTAAAGAGCTTTAAAATGAGACTTGGGGAAAAAGTGCATTTTATATAATTTATGTAAATATCTGTCTTGAACTGAATCTATGAAATTGAAGAATGAAAATTTGATGAACCAGCATTCTTTTCCGGCCAGCCATCAATTATCTGAGCCACTTATCCTCAGAAGGGTAACAGGAGTGCTGGAGCCCATCCCAGATATCTTTGGACGAGAGGTCCAGTACACCCTCAACTGGTCACCAGCCAATCACAGGGCGCATAGAAACAAACAATCATTTGACTCACAATCACACCTTAGGGCAATTTAGAGTGTCCAATTAATGCATGTTTTTCAAATATGAGAGGAAAGCAGAGTGCCCGGAGAAAACCCACCCAGGCACGGGGAGAGCATGCAAACTCCAAACAAGTGGGGCCGGGATTTGAACCCTAGTCTTCAGAACTGTGAGGCAGGCGCTCTAACCAGTCGTACACCGTGCCGGTCATTTCCATTAATGTAAAACAAAAATTAGACAGCAGCAGCAGCATCAATATGTGATCCGGGTACATCAAACTGTGTACATTGAGGCATTCGTTCATTCATTCATTCATCTTATGTTTCACTTATCCTCATTAGGGTCGTGGGCATGCTGGAGCTTATCCCAGCTATCTTTGGTCAAAGAAGCGGGGTACACCCTGGACTGGTCGCCAGACAATCACACCCCACATCGAAACAAACCACCATTTTCACCTAAGGTCAATTTAGAGTCTTCCCTTGACCTACCCTGCATGTTTTTGTGATGTAGGAGAAAACCAGAGTGCCCAGAGAAAGCCCAGACAGGCACGGGGAGAACATGCAAACTCTGCACAGGCGGAGCCGGGAGTTGGAGCATGAAACAGTCTTCTAATTAAAGCCGACAAAGATTAGACCTCAATAAATTGTGTTGACTTAGATCCTTGTTTAATGCTCTACAGATATATCGATATTTTACCAAATTGAGTAGATTCAAAGTCAGAACCTTGTTACTACAAGAGTGACTTCTAAGAGTTCCCTCGCAGTGACTATGTCTGTTATTTGTTTTACCCAAACTGTTACTTTTCAGTCAGGCCGTAAGGTTTCCATTAGGATTATGTCGATCGGGGTAAAAGCTTTTTAGTTTTCACCTTCGAATTACCGTATGCCTTCATGAGGTCAGCTCTTTTCCATCTGGAATGGACGTTTTTAATGCAGACACAGTCCCTTGGTATTCAAGCAGGTTCCAGGGGCGGGGAAGATTTCAGGGGGAGAGCAGAGGGATAAAATGAAGAATGGGAAGACAGGAAAAAAAAAAAAAAGAGGGTTGACTGAAAGACCATGATTAGCTGTTTTCATCGGCGCACCAGGCCCAACGAGTTGCTCTAGCGGGGCTGTCGTGCCTCGGGGTGTCAAGGAGAAGTCAGTCCTTCAGAGAGCTCACTTGATTCGTCCTCCCCGCTCACACCAACCTCCCTAAAAATCAATACGGGTGTGCAAAGTGGAGCTCAGACCCAGGGGGATGGACGGATTGGCTGGAGCGAGATGCAGGCCTGGTGGGGAGTGCGACAGGCATCAAGGATTGTCCCACAGGCGTTGTCAAGGACAGATCTGCGTATCAGAAGACTGAGGTCACTAGATCCACAGCTCACCTACTCTGTCCATTCAGCTACCCAGGCTTGGTAGCCTTAATGGGGCGATATGGAAATCAATAAGCAGGTGGAGTATTTAGATCAGGGGTGCCAAATTAATTTTTGTTGCAGCCCACGTTGTCGTTATGATTTCCCCCGGAGAGCTGCTATGACTCTCAAATCACCTCACCATTATTGCATATACACAACAAATATTGCAGATTAAGAGTGAATTTTGAAATCAGAAGTCAAGGATTCAGTTACTGTGAAAAAAAGAAGGCAATTGATAACAAAAATAAATGGTTGCAATAATTTAACACTATTTTTTACATGTAACAATTTAAATATCCGCTATAGACTTTAGCAAGGATCACAGGAGTTATACACATGACTTGCTTCCGTGGGTCACATAAAATGATGTGGTGGGCCGAATTGGCCCCCGAGCCTTGAGTTTGACACCGGTTATTTAGATGCTTGAGAAGCTGACATCCCCCTCTTTCACAATAAACTATTCAGGGTAGAGGGAGGGTATCTTTGCGTCCAAGTGGTTAGCTGAGGGGTTTTGGGGTTTGTCTTACTCATGTGAAGTTTGCATGTATCATCTCACATTCCAACAAGATGATTCATAGGTTAACTGAACAGTTTGGATTGTCAATAGGTGTGAATATGAATGGTTGGTTGTTTACAAAGCCCGTGAAATTGGTTGGCGACCAGTTTCGGGTGTACCCTGCCCCACGCCTAAAGGTAGGTAGGATAGGCTTCAGCTCATAGCTGACCTTAATCATTAGGGTCAGTTATGAGTTGAAGGGCCTAATGAGACTAAGCACTTTAAAAAGTGGATGGATGGGTTAACTGAGTTGCTTGATGGATGGAGGAGTGGGTGTATGAAATGTAAATGACTGAACTACTTGGTTAGAATAAGTGATAGACATGGGTTCCTGTTGCAAAAGTGTAATAGGAACAGAAATTCATCGTAAACAAGGAATCCACTCTATTCCAAAGTTCCTATTCAAGCAAATTCCCATCTTGTTCATTGTCCATAATATGGGTTGCAGTCCCTTTCTTTAATGGGAAAATTTCTCTTCATCCAGATATAAATTGCATATGTGACTGGAGCAAAACAATAATGACTTTTTTCCATAATTTGATCAGTTTGGGGGTTTATTGGGTCATTTTGCCTCAATAGCGTCTAAATTGAGGGATTTTAGCATAGATTGACTTGTTGAAGAAAGTCAAATATTACATCCTGATCCATTGTATAAAGTTTTAGCAGAATATATCACATTACTTTTATTTCGTGCAACATCCTTGCTAACCTCCAGACCAAATTTTAATGGAGTACCAAAACCTTTCACATTTTTTTTTTGGTTCAGACCAAACCAAAGAAAAATCACTTGAGACCAGTAGAGACATTAGTGCCTTGCTAACTAGAATCCTGATACCTAATAATACGAAAAACCAGCACTTTACCATCTTCAACAACCTACTGTCAGAAGCTGTATGTGCTAATTTCCATACAGTAGGTGTGACAACCAAGCCGGAACATGACAAGAATGAAACATGCCAGTGGGATTTCAGTCCCCCTACTGTCTGTAGGTGTGAGTGACTGATCACAGCCATAGTGGCTTTTGTCTCTAATCCAGTACCACTGTCAGACAGTGCAAAGACCCGGCTCTGTGTACTGCAGTGGAGCCTGATCAAACCCTTCCTGTGACAAATAAGCTCTTCAAATGACGAAGATTTATCAGCTTTTTGTCCTATTGGCTCCATATTAGACCGCTGTGTGACAATGTGGAGTCTGGTACCGTCTATAAACTTGAATAAAAATATTGTGGAATCCGACCAAACAGAGGTTGGAAAGCAAGGGTCAATGCAGGGGTAAGAGTGTACTGGATTGGTCAACTGTTATTATCGTGCATTGTTATAATCTTGTGCTAAACACCACATTTTATTTAGGGTTGTCTGACAGAAGACTTAAAAGGTACAAATCACCATCATGCACAACATAAAATCGAGCCATTTCAGAGCCAAACATATCAAAAGATCATGTAATAAATATTAAAGATGGAGAGGATCTGGTCTCCTTTAATTTGGCTAAGAACATACTTGAGCGGCTTATCTTTCAAACATTGACAAGCCGCTCTGCTATCATTGATATCTCGTTTTCCGTGGACAACTAGGACAAACTTTTGAATTATTTATTATATTGAGCCCAGTACTGTTTCTTTTTTTTTATGTAGAATTATTACCAAGTTAAAACAGCTGCTGACAATCACATAAGCCACTAGGAAAAAAAAAACGTCTCAAAACACATCCTGACTAAACATCTAGGACAGCTCTGCTTCAATCTCATGTATCCGTGTGACCTAGATAGACTGACATTATGATGCGACCTCAGATTAATATTGAATTAAGAACTATAGGATCATTTGTGACTGTTTACATAACAGTTAGGCCGTCTTCCTGGAATCCAGAAGTAGATAGATTTTCCATAATGGCATTAGCTGAACAGTGAAGTCGGAGCAGACAGTCGGCCACTTGTCTTGGTTGAAAAGCCTCTGCATTTCTTTATTTATTTTTCCTTCACTCATTCTGGACAAAGGGAAATATTCTACCAGGAATTGAATGTCTTAATCCTCTTTTCACTCTTTCCCAGTAGCTTGAATGGTGACAGATTAACACACCCAAGGTTTACAAACCCAACCATTTGAAAATGTAATTGCTGGTGGTGTGCTGCATGCATGCATTTAAGTCAGGAGTTAATATTAAAGCCTAAAATTCACGCTCAGGTCTGGTGGACAGGTGGCCACACCAGGTTTTCAGTCACGTACAAAATCAGCAAGTAGTTTGCTGTCCCTCGCTAAGTGCCTGGGTTACTGTTCAATTTTGCTAATTATTATAGCCAATCATAGGGGTTAACGGGGCGGAGCCTGGCCAGACCATGTTCTGGGGCATTTAACAGCTGGCAAGAACAGAGGTGAATGCATTACACATTGCCCTCCGTCCAATAAAAATAAAACACGCTGACATGTAAGGTGTACTTAAGAGATCGAGTTGAGTGGAGAGTGAAAACGTTTTGTGTGTGTGTGTGTGTGTGTGTGTGCGTGCGTGGAGTGGTGTGTGTGTGTGTGGGAGGGGTGAATTAATGATGTCCAAGTGCCACCTAGAGTCAACTCTTGAGCTTTCCTGTCTGACCATCAAATTTTAGGAGAATCAGGATTGCGGGGAAACCAGCAGAGACACTGAGACAGACGGTTGATAACAGGAATGTAGAGAATTTGAAGTACAAATCGGTCACATAAACTGGTTCATTCACCAAAATAACATCACAAACTTACAGCATTTAACAATTCAATGTTTTTGATAGCGATGCCTATCCTACTTCGGGTCATTCAGGAGCTGGAGCCTGTCTCTAGGAGAGGTGACAAAAATAATCACACTGTACTTGTAAATGTAAAATATTCAGACACTTAATACAAAAATTGCAAGAGAATTGCTTTCAGCAAAAAGTGGCAGAGGTAAGTGAGTCACAGGTGGTGAACTTCACACCCTGGTCCCGACATTGGGTAGCCTTATACAGAGTGCCATATAATGTAAGTTATATAATAATTGTGATTGCGCTTTGAAGACAGCGAATTTGTAAGTCAACCTCCAAAACCCTATTCATTTAGGTACCTATCACATATGACATCAAAGAAGACAGCTTTGATGGACAGTGAGAAAGGGGCCCAACATGTACTATTCCCCATCCATGCTGTTTGTACTGAATCTTGGGGGGGAGACTGGGTACCATAGACAAAACAGTAATTAATAAAAATTACTTGGCATCTTCTTTCTGACACATGACATAAATGCCCTCTTGGATTGACTGAAAAAATGGCTAGGGTGGGGCCCCCTGAGCCGCTATCCTGGTCATTAGTGTGGGTATAAATCACACTCTGTCGGTGCGCAGAGGTGAGGGGGATGAGAGTGGAGGTGAGCTTGAAATAATGCTCATGTCACGGGGGTCAGCCCTCCATTATGGCCGTTTCAAAAACTATTAATCTTGCTTGTAGTCAGTGGCCTAGAAATAATTACTTCATCTAACCCATGTAATACAGCATGACCAGCAGTCGGGCCTGGTCAATTTGAGGATTGGGGAGGCAGGATGCGGGGTAAGAGGGGGAAGGTGGGGGTCAGGTATGTGAAAGAAGCCACAAATTACCTAGACCTGTCTCCAAGCTACATGGTGACTGATGTCGCGCTCACTTTGGCGGGCATCCTTCTTCAACTCACACCACAGATTGAGATAGATAGATGCACACACACAAGCTCTAGATCATATATCAGCAAACAGAGTCTGTGCACATTTTAATGAATGATCAAATGGCAAGCACGTACCAAGAGGAAGACATGTATTCTTTTTAACTGTGGTGTTCAAAGGCATCACAAGAGCTAAAACTCAATTATGTGTTTGTTGTTGTCAGCAGGAAGAGATGACTGGCAATAACACAGACCAAATTGCATCGCTTTAATAAACTGAAGCCTAAGCGAGTATAATAATGGTCTCCTGAGTAAATGGAACAATATTGGCATTTTGAAAAATATATGGGTATTGGCATACATGTACCCATGTGCACTCAAAGTCGCCACAAATATTTAATTCGTTAAATAAACCAATCATATGATTGGTTTGTTACATGCATATAAATCTTTATTGACAGCAAATGACATTCTCTGTTCCATTATAAATTGTCCCTCAAGTGGATACATGTTAAATAAATTGCATGTGTCAATTGAGAATCTATCTGTCCATTTTCTTGGCCGCTTATCCTCACAAGGGTCGCGGGAGTGCTGAAGCCTATCCCAGCTGTCAACGGGCTGGAGGCAGGGTATACCCTAAACTGGTTCCCAGCCAATCAAAGGGCACATGGTGAAAGACAACAGTCACACTTACAATCACACCATGCAGGGAATTTAGAGTGTCCAATCAATGTTGCGTGTTTTTGTTTTTAGATTAAAGGTTTTGTTTGGAAAATATGATTGAAATTAATTAAATTTGCTTGGCATCTGTCCATTCACAGTCAATTTATCTGGCTGACAAGTTAAAAACTAAACAGAAGGACCCACGGCGATGTTCACCATTCATATCATGAAAACCAGAATCTTTCATGAAGCTAATGGGCAAAATGTGCTCAGCGCACCACTCAATTGTCTGTTCATTCACCTAGATATACTGTATATTCAACAAACATTAATTTCATGGTGAACCTTAGCTTCAGTTATGCCAATCATGTAGATAGAAGTTGAAATCACTCTTATTCTGTCAAACAGTGTTGCCATAGTTATTGCTTGTTGCTTTGTTGCTTTAAATAGTGGTGAGGAAAGCCTACCCTGTAGCATCCTAGCCAATACCAGCCTTAGCAACACCTCTGACATGAAGAACAGCAGAACATTTTCGAAATTGTGCACATGGTTTGCGCTTGTGATCAAGGCAAACTATACGTGGGATAACCACAATGATGTCAGTGTGGTCGCTGCACGTGCGAGTATAAAAAGGCCTTGACTCCAAAGTACTCAACATTAGTCATGCAAAGCAGGTTTAATCATCCTTATTGGGGTTGCGGGAGAGTTGGAGCCAATGTCAGCAAACTTTGGGCAAGTGGCAGAGTACACAATGGCCAACAGTCAATCACAGGGTAAAAATAGATGAACAACCACTCACACTCACATTTCCATCAATGGATGATTCTTCACAATTCAATTGAGCTATTATGTACGTTTTTGGAATGTTATAAAAAGCCAGCGTACCTGAAGAAAAGCCAGGCAACCACTGGGAGCCCATGAAAATTCCACAAAGGAGCCTTCCTGTGTGTACCTGAGATTCGAACACTAAACCCCAGAACTCTGAAGCAGACTTGCTAACTACTAGATCACCTTGTCGCCTCAAGCCAAATACATACTCACATTGTTATTTTGTCACCTGAAAGGATAGTGATGTTTCAATTTCCGTTGTACCTTGACTAAGAAGCTTTTAACTGTTTAATTGAAAACCAAAGACACTCAAACAAATGGAAAACTGAAAACTTGGAAAGAGCACGGATGACGCTAACAAATTAAGAGTAGGCCTGTCTTGATTATAACTTTATTGACTTATCATTCGGTAAATAAAATTGACATGACAGCTCTTCTGGAATAAATAAATTGCAATTGTTGTGGTGAGCCAGTGGATGGATCAGACAGTGAGACAACAGAGTTGGACAGCTGTGTCATTACCCAAATGTGGGCTCATGAAACACTAGCAGAATGGTACACTCGTGCCGGTGTTGAATCCGTAAAATTCTCCACAGTCTTACTCCATGTGCAGCATGTAAAATCACACAACAGAGACACTTAAGGAATGTTAACTGTTTATTCATGAGATAACGAGATAGTTTGCGAGGTAACGAGTCAAGGAGCATTACAGCTGGCTCCACCGCGACAATATCGTTTAAAACATCAGCACTTTCTTCCGAGTTGTTGTGTGTTATTTCTCAATTACACAAACACGGGAACGTTAACTGTTTTTTAAGTATAACCTCAGTGCCACACGTTATTTTCAGCTAGTAGTTGACGACAGCAAATGTCAACATATATTTGATTGACAGGTGAAAGGACTGGTTTTCAGCATACCAACCGGGTTTACATGGAGACTTTTTTTTAATTATTGTAATTAATTCATAATTAATCTCTGGTGAACAGTTTACATGTGGCATTATCTATTCAAATCAGGTGTACACGTGCACTACAGTTAATCAGAGCGGGTATGTGGCATGCACTTTGTCGTAAACGCCACAATCTATCAGGATGGAGGTCCGTCGTCTAATCAGTGCAGTAGTTGTGATTGTTTTTACACATTAAAAAAAACACTTGATAAAAACGTAAATTAAAAAAAAAAGATTATTATATATAAGCGCCGTCTGAAATGCCCAAATTTACATTGTGCGTAAACGAAGATGTCACCATGCATTTATGTCGTGACGAAGCTTGCGGAGACAGAGCTTTCCCCTGTGTAGAACGAGTTAAGTACACATGGAGAACATTTTCTCTTTGTCTTTTGCACAAAAGGAATATTCCACCCCTGTGAAAACAAATGAAAATCCATTCGGATTGGGCCTGTTTATTATTTTTAAGTTGCAGAGCATTTACGATAGGTTTGGCTTCTAAACTGATTATAATTGAAAAAGAATTCTCCATCTAAAGTAAGCTAGTCTTGTCATTCTTTATTCTTTATTTCAGACCTAGGGGGGGATCCATATCACAGTAATGACAAACAATTTAATAGAGAAACAAGAAAGGAAATTAGAACAAAAACTATACAAAATATAATATTGAAATCAATAAGGGTGGGGCTTGTTTTTCATGATTTCAAAGGCATTAAAAAAGAACATTTACTATGGCAGTTTTTGGGGAAAATATACTGTCTTAAAAAAATTGTTATTGTGAAAGGCCTATGGCAGAATGAATGGCGAGCTAGAGCTGGAATAAGAGCTCCTGACATCCATCACTTACTAGGGCATGCTCTTTAAAATGTTTGGCAATCGTCTTCATCAAACATTTCACAGGATGACGACAATTGCCAATATTGGAATCCAACTAACACCACGCCAAGATCTTCCTCCCATACTCTCTCACCTGAAACTTCTAAAGTCCTTACACTGGCTTTGAGTCAGCTTGAGAATAGATGTTAAAGTTCTGCTATCAGTCTATCAATCACTAAATGATTTAGATCCTGAATACATGAAAGAAATGCGAAAGGAATATAAACCCAGGAGCGCTCTGACATTGACAGACTCATGTCAAATAGTGGAGTGCAGATTCCAAAGCAAACATGGTTAAGCAGCATTTAGCTATCATGCTGCACACAAACAGAATAAAATGCCAAGTGACATCAGCCTCAAGTGTGAATGCTTTTAAATCCTGGTTAAAAACTCTTTTTTTCCGAATGTATTTCCATCTTTGAATTATACTTCTTGCTCTGTACTCTGTTTTAAAAATTTTTGGTTTATTTTTTTGTTTTTAATCATGTAAAGTACATTAAGTAACCTTGTGTATGAAATGCACTACGCAATTAAATGTGCGTTGCGTTGCTTGGTTACACTTTACAATAATAGCTTTTTCTTAAAAGGTTATATTATGTCTGATACAATATAGTGCTACACGTCTTTATTGAAACCACCTAAAAATTTAATGCAGTGTTTTTGGAGGGTCTGGAATGGATTGGCTTTTCATTCGATTTCAATTAAGAAAATTGATTAGATATGGGAGTAAATGAAGTTACGAGCTTGGTCATGCAACAAATTAATCCTATAAGTCAAGGGACTACTGTATAACAAAAATCAGGTAAAGCATACAGGAAATATAATTATGTCATGCACTCCCACCTTTCTTCCACAATGCTGCTCAACAGTGCCCCCTGGAGTGGCTGCCCATTTCTGACAACACCACTCACGCCCCTGATAACCTTTTAGTTAAAATATTTTTTCCTGCCCCAAATCATGCAAACACAAGGCACAATAAAGACGGCTATTGGAGAAACCCACACCAGTGCACACTCAGCCTCCATGAACGTCACAGAGAATATGTATGGAGTGACATAAATACATGCAGCCCTCCAGTGGCTGTCACAGCTGGCATTGCAGGTGCAAATTTAATTAGTCAAGGTGAAGTCTCCCTTGTTGTCTACGAAGGAGGGATAAGGACGAGGAAGAAACGGGGCGGGGGACTGTAAACACGAGCTATAGCCTAATCAGGTGTCACCGCCGCATTTGATCATCCCGCTAAAACTTGTCACGGATCCCCCAGCAGAGAGTGGGCCGTCGCGGGTTGAGAACAAAGGAAAGGAGCTGTCACAGGAGAAACGGGGAGGGTGACGTCTGTGGATGAAGACTTTGCCCATTAGCGGTCTCTTCCGCTTCTCCCTGGCCTTGCCTCGTTTGTTTGCTTCCTCAGTAAGGAGGCTGCCCGCTACTGACTGTTTATTTGCTGTTGCTGGCAAAAAAAAAAAAAAAAAAAAAAGACCACAACTGTCAGTCCACTCGACCGCCCAAAAAAATCCAAAAGTAGTGCGCTTCTTTTGTTACCTCCACACAACACAAGAACAACAAAAACCTTGTACAAAGATACAAGCTGTTTTGTTTTCATCAAGTGCCACTCTAAGTAGTCTGGTCCTGTTGGAAAACCAAGAGAGGTAAACATCCTTTTATTTCATCCTCCCTTCAGGCTACCTCACACACAGAGACATGCATACACACACATATACACTAGGCTATAAAAATGAGAGCGCACACACACACTCACAGCTACTGTTTACCTTTCAGTTTTTTGTAGCTAATGAATACATTAGCCGATTGAACCACATGCGAAACACTGGCAAGGCCCAATCGTCTTTGTGACGAGCGCGGCAAGCAAGATTACAGGCTAACAAAAGAGCAGGCAGGGGGAGAGAAATATTTAAAAACCCAGAGTAGCGATACATAAATTAATTAAAGGACAAAAAAAAAAACAAGTGGAGAATTAAAGTTGGAACATCTGTCAGCGACTTAGCTTCCCAACGTAATACCAGTGTTAGAACATTTATACCCTTGAAGTTAATGATCCCCTCTTTAATTGACAGTCAAGAAAAAACTCGCAGAAGCAGCATCCTGCAGAGACCACGATAAGCGGGGGGTGGGGGGGGTCCTTCCCTTCTCCCAAATATAAAAAAAAAAAAAACAGTTTAAAGAACCTTGGCACTAATCCCTATTGTCATCCCAGCACAGCAGAAGGATTTACAAACACTGATAACTCAGTTGAAGATGACTACTTCGCACCAGTTATGGGGACAGTCATTTGCACAGATTAGCCCAATCCCGCCGTGCTGTCACTCAGCTGAGACACTAGCTTGTCACCGTATTTACGTGAGTCCATCTCATACGCGACAATGCTCCCCTATGTGTGACAAAGACTGCAACGAAGCAGTCCACTCGTCGGCAAGATAACGGGGAACGGTGCGGCGCTGTTGTTGGATTATGCTCCTGCCATGCGCAGTCACTGACACTTTCGACAACAAGTAAGGCGTCTATTAAATGCAGACGAACACAGCTCCCACTTTGTGTCAAATAAAAAATATGCGAGTCGAAAAACTGTCGTAGGGAAAACTGTAGGCTTTACAATTGTTAATTAGCCCTTCAATAACGGACTGGAAAGTTTTCAGATGTTGTTAAAAGTCCATTTCATCTCACCATGGTACACTTTGAAATGAGATAAAAAGTTACAGTAACCACCAAAAAGGGAATGGGCCCTTCCTCAAATGGAGGGAAAAAGCTAATAATGTTCATAATTATGTATATTAATAGGTTAGAATGTCACTATATGGCGAACTATGAGCCAAAAATACTGCAAAATCAAACTCAATATTTAAATTCATCTTAGAATATTACCCTTACCCTCGCCTGAAACCACCATCCACTAAAATGTGAAGGGCCCCTCCTCCACCCTTATCTGCAAATCTGACTGATAGCTGCAGGGTCTTTCCAGAATAAATCAGACCTCTATGTAAATCAGGCAGTGTTCATCCCTGTAGTTAGAAGGGACAGAAAGTTAGTTAATGAAAAATGGCACAAAAAAATAGAACTAGAAAGCTAGTGAGGATAAAATGTGAACCTATCAAACCATTGTCTTCAGTTATCTCTGTGAGACTAGATCTTTTCAATATCAGGTCACTGGGTAATAAATCTGTTGATTATGATATAATTACAAACTATGATCTGGAATTTTTGTTACTACATGAAATGTGGTTAACAGAATGTACAGTAGCTATGATACCATTTTAAATGAGGAAACACGAGCAAATTTTAATTTTAAGAATGAGTACCAAATAGGGAAAAAAGGAGGGGGTGTTGGTGTTATTTTGAAGTCATTATTTCATTCTAGAAAAATTACACTGCGTGATATTACAATTTTGAATATCTTGTGTCTTTCAGTTAAAGGTTACCCAAAGGTTATTTTTTTAATAATTTATAGACCTCCAAGATACAATGGAAAATTTATGTAGGATTTTTCAGAACTGCTGTCAGTTATTTGTTCTGACTAAAACTATTTTGTCATAACGGGAGACTTTAACATTTGTGTTAACAATAACGGGAAAAAAACAGTAAAGAACTCTCTGCTTTACTAAACACATTTGAACTCTCTCAACTCGTTAAGAACCCACATGCAGGGCCACATCTTAGACCTGGTCATCTCAAAGGATGTTGAAATTTTAATCAATTGACATTCAGTATTTGGCTATTTTTGACCATTTTTTGTATATTCTTTTAATTACATATTGTTCCAAAAATTTGACAACCGCCACTAAGTTTATGGATACTGTAGCTGTGCCACAAACTGTGAATGCTGGGACAGTTGATGAACGTTTGGAAAATTTCACCTGGAAATCTCAAATATCATGAATGCTGCCGCTCCTATTAAAACCAAGACATTCTTGAGGCGACCGCTAACACAGTGAAGGAGCACAATGATGGTAAAGACCTCTAAATGAAAGTGCAGAAAAGTAAAATGTAAGTGGAGAAAACTAAATTCCCAATTGACTATAAGCTCTAGAGACAAAGTCTTTGTAATTTTAACAAATAGTTAGTTAGGGCTAGACAGCAACACTTCTAAACTCAGAGTTCCAACAATACTCTCACACTGCTTGACATGGTTGACAAGCTCACAATCTTCCCCACCCTGAATCAGATAGCTCCAGAACTCCTAACAGCAGATAAATGCAATGAATTTGCTTGATATTTCAGTAGGGAAAAAAAAAATTCATCAGGTTAAACATCACAACTCAACAAAATATTAAATCTGAAGGAACCCATGGAAAAACTCTATTACCATGTCAGAATTCGATACAGTTGACCAAAAGAAAGGAGAGAGCAACTGAAACTTGTCTTGACTCAATAGCATCTATAATTTTCCAAACCTATTGCAAAATTTGTGCTCGATGATATGCAGCAAATAATCAATTGCTCACTTCAGTCAGGAAACTTTCCTGAAGTTTTTAAAGTAGATGCCATTAAGCCTCTGCTAAATATATATATATATGCTTTCGTGTTAGCAAACTATTGATCCATCTCAAATCTCCCTTTCATAGCCAAGATTGACGAGAAAGTTATTTTCAATTCAGGAATTTCTTGAACTTAAATGGACTTTCTTTTTTTCCATTTCAATCAGGTTTCTGAACTCACCACAGGACAGAATCTGCTCTTATGAATGTGCTAAATGATATAAGGTTAAATACTGACGTGGGAAAGGTGTCAACTCTGGTCTTCTTAGACCTCACTGTGGCTTTTCATATGCTAGATCAAGGGTGCCCAAACTTGGAACTACCTGGAAGAAAGGAGTTAATTTTTAACCATTGGAAGTCTTGAATCTTTTTGAATGCCAATTACCTATGGGTCAGAGTCAGTTCTTGGACCCCCTCCTGTCCATCTTTTATATGCTACCTTTTGGTCAAATTCTTCAAAACTTTAATTTTGACTACCATAGCTATGATGATTACATACAGTTATACTGTATCTAACAGTGTCTCCTGATGACAAGTGACAAGTGAACCCCAACTACACTCCCTAACCCAAACATCTGCCATGATGCCCAAGCACATAAACGCACACATGTGCGCACACGCACACACACAGAAATAGACCTGACATGCTCGCTCCTCACCCTGCCTTGTGTTTCTCTTCTCAGTGCATCCCGCTGGAGACAAGCCTCAATTCAGGAGCGCTTAAACCAGGCTAGTGGATGTGACCCGCTTGCCCCTCTCTCAAGTCAGCCTCATCTGAATAAAGAGAGGCCAAGAAGAAGGAAAAAAATCTGCTTACATTATGATGGGGGAGGAAAGAGGAAGGCTAACCCATCGTGTATGCACATTTGATCAAGTGCTTGACAGCCCTGGTGGACGGAATTACGGACGACTGAGCAAAAAAAAAAGAAAAGTGGGTGTTAAGTGTTAATGTGGGGCTCACTGACAGTGTTGGCGCCACGCAGGGTGCACCACACCACACACAGAGCGCCCATGGCTGCCCACCAGCCAACCTTAGCAGCCCATCACTCAGGACGGGCCGAGGGAAGAGCCATGAAAGGAGGTCAGGCAAAGAGGAGAAGCAGGAGGAGGAGGAGGAAGAAGAAGAAGAAAGAAAGTGGGGGGATGTGGCTGGTCAGAGAGTTAAGTGTAGAGAAGACAGCGATGAAAGGCAACTGTCATGCACCAGTGCTCACCCAGGAGCACCTGTCTCAAGAAGAACATGCAAAGCGTGCCGGTCAAGTCCTGACAATCTCCCCCATCTCTTCCCCTCCCACACACACACATACAACATACAGATAAACACAACCTCAAAGGAAAGGGCCAATCCGATGTGCCGCCATTGGAAAGGGAGCACCTTTCCTTGACAGCGTGCCAGTCAAGCTGTCATTGGCTGCTTCACATATGCAAGGAGAATTTAGGATGATCAGGAAAAAAGACTGTGGGGGAGGCCGAGAGGACGAATCACTGAGACATACAATAAGACCACCTGAAGAGGAGAAATGGAGATTTTTCAAATGCTGAAAATAAAGACCCAAAAAAAGTGAAATTTCAAGTAACAGGCAACTCAGGGGAGGCAGTTAAAAATGGAATGTGACTTGTTGAGATTTGGGGAAAGGGGAGAATTGTCGTAGGAAATAATCACTGTTGGCCTTTTTTTAAATACCACTTTAACATTCTAACTTTGTGAGTTTTCTGCTGTTAACGTTACTGGCGAATAAGGACAATGCAATGGAAATATAAATTGCATCAATATTTTTTTATCGTTATTAAAGTGTAGAAATCCTCAATTAAGAAGTGAATCTATGTAGGGTTCATATAGCAAGCTACTTAGAACACTTGTTAATAACATTTGTTCAACCTTCATCTAGGAGCTGAAGCCTTTCCAATCGGATTTGCTAGCAAAAGGAGGACAGCTCCCTGAACTGGTCACCAGTCAGTCATAGGGAACATCAAGACAGATGACCTTTGACACCCTCATTTACACTGTCACTGAGGATATGTTCACAATGCAGGTCAATACAGACTTTTCTGTCTAATGTGACAATGTGTACCTGTGTTTACCTGTCTAACTGCGATTATTTCATTTCAACTTGGGCCTCTTTCGTGTGTGGGTCTAGATCAGATATGTATCCAATGAGAGTGTGGTATGCATGTGCAGGCAGGTCATACTCATCCGAACTATAAGTCATGAAAAGGCAACAAATCTGATGAACATGTGACAAAAGTAAAGGCAGAAGAAAAAGAAGATGCTTTGGAAGTTAGAAATATAAGAAAAATTTGCCTTCAGTTGCATCAAAACCTTAAAATGACCACAAATGATCATGACGAAAACACTTCCACAAACACACTGACCCTGGTGTTGTGCCCATGTGCAATGTGATGTCCTGTCTTGTGGGGATGTGTGTCACTTTAAAGATCGATTCTGCGCACATTAGAAATCACTTTTTTTTTGTACAGTAAATGAAAACATATTTTATTAAAAAAAAAAGAAAATCTTAATGGGCATGAGCCCTGCAGGGTGAAGTTAGTGAATGTTGCCCAAATTGGATCACACTACCTGCACTTCAGTCAGGTTATTTTATTTTATTTTACTATTTGAAACTCACGATGGCTACCCCACCGACCGTCATCGAACAGTTGCCAGTCTGCAGATATGTAAAAATATGTACTTGCATGAACTGGTCCGTGGCAGTAAAAACCCACTCCATGATGTGATCGATGACTACTACCTTTCAATAATAAGAAAGGTTAGGGTTTCAATAAATAGTTTCCGAAGAATATTCTTAAAAAATAAAACAACAGTTTCCCCTCACATTTGGATCCTTGTTATCTTAAAAAATAACTTTTAAACAGCAGTAAACACTCTCACTTTACCCACTAAACTAATTCTACCAATGAATTAAGCCTTGAATTGGAAGCAAAATTGAACCTAGAACAAGCCTAACACCAGGTATTTTAACACTTTCATCATTTACGTTTATAGACAAAATGTTATGATGTACAAATTAAGAGTTCCTATTCACAAACCCTCGTGAACATGGTCTCGTGCAGCGTTTGGCAATCAAGGTTTCAGGTTTTCTATTAAAACCACATGTTGGCATTACTGTAGCAGGATGTATTTTATTGGAAAGGTGAGTCATTAGAAAGGAAAATAACTAAAAGTAAGACGATTCCTATGCTAATGCGTGTGGTTTTAAAGAGGCGTACTCCAATGCATCAGTAACTACAGTATTAGACAGACAACAAGGCATTGGAAGATCCGTCCAAACTCACGGCTCAAAATTTCATACATCAAAATTCCGGCATCAGATTGTCAGACCGACAGAAATGGAAAATAACGTCTCAGGCGGATCATAGCCTTAGTGAGCTAATGAACCCCCCGGAGGCTCTTGCCTCTTTGTAGGGGGCGAGCGGGTGACTCCTATGTTTATTCAGCAGCAACCCAATGAGCCACTGCCATCTATTGATTGGACTGATTATTCCATGTATCTACAGTGATGGGACACATGCATGACAGATGAACCCCAATGCGGGCGGGTCACGTTGGACATAATCTCATTGAATGTGACGGCTGATCTGGTCGGCCGGTTTGCTGGAGCCGCGTCACAGCCTTGTTTGCCAACACTCTGACGTGTGTGGCTAATGTCTCAACACCATTAGGAGGTGCTCGGCAGGGGCTGTCAAGACACAAAAGCTGTCAAGGCCTGTTTAGATAATCGGACTGACTGCCTCTACGGGAGGAAACTATACAGAAGGTAAAGGTACACTAAGAATGCACATGAATGCACTAAAGAAGGGTTAAAGTACGTAGTTTAGTCCATTGCAGCTCTAGACAAAGAAATCATCAACAAAAAGCATTTTGTTCATGTCCAAAAACAAACTAATCTCCAGAATTCTATATGTACAATAACTGGAATCCACTCATACAATGTGAAACTAAAACAAGAGATGTCCTGTAGATGTTTTAGATATGTTCAAAACACTGGCATACTTTCTTAAAACATTAGAATTGATTGTTAAGAATTATATTCATTGTAATTAACTGCATCTTGAAGCAAATAAGGCGAAGTGGAACTTTTTATCTAGCACTGACATGGCTAATTCAATCTCAACTAACAAAAGCAAAATATGACCAACTATTGGAAAGTGGAGCTACAGACACGATGACCTGCAATTTGGTCTAACTTCTCTGTGTTGCATTATTCTGCATAACACTGGAAACTGGAGTTCAGTACATTCAGAGAGGGATGGTTCCATTATTTTTGAAAAATCTATAGTTGATCAAGTTAATGTAGTGAAATGAGCCATTACTCTCAAAGATTACATCCTGGATTTGCTGCAACACTGTTGCCAGAAAACACGTTGATTTACTGTGACATGTCACCATGGCAAAGCCACTCCAAAAAACAAAAAGCCTTGCATGGGGTGTCAGATTTTCCATTTAAGAGGACAGTTTGATCTCAGAGCCTCTAAACCACATATGAGAGACGGTGGAAGACCATCTTCACAAGACAATGCAGATGGGTCTTTAAAAGCAGATTATTATCTCTCCAGATGGAAACCAAATGTAGACATCATGAAACCTTTGAAATGCAATGCATCCAACATGGATAAAATGAGTTAAAAGTAGAAGAAACAAAGGTAGTAGGAAACAAGGGAACGACAAGCATGCTTTCTCATGTTGAGCACAAGAAGCTATTCCTGACTCTTTATGGTTGCTAACAGGAAGTCATCGATGGTAACTCATCCCACACCTCATAAACCCCAATTTAGTGGCTCGTTTTATTCTCTGGAATTGTCTCACGTATTTCTAAATGTCACGATGATCCCCGCCTCCATTATTGCTCGCTCTAAAAGCTGGCTTACGACTGATTACCACAACCCGACAAAAGATATGACGACCTTACACCCAACGACAAAATGTCGTCCTGTTTTAGTGGTGGCGGAGAATTAAATTCGGCAGGCTCGACTAATCAACTCGGCAGGCTTGACTAATCAACTCGATCTATTAACTTCTCTGTTGCAAAAGGACGAAACTCAGCAGGACAAGGTAAAACACTGAGAAAAAAACTGTGCTGCAGTCTAATCAACGCTCACAGAGAAGATCAATGAAAGGCCCGAAGGCTCAGGCTTGCACGATATTACGGACGAAAACTTCATATTCATTCATTGATCTTACTTTTCAGAATAGTATATCATTGAACTCCAATGGGAGTGAGCAAGAAAATAGAGGCTGGGGGACGAGGGAAGGTGGGGGGGGGGCTGAGGTCAACTCTCGCGTGGGCGGATGTTTGCACAATATTGATGGTTGGCAGTGAAAGAAATTACTGAATATCTGGATCAATAAGCCAGGTTGTTGCAGATGGAAAAATATAAATACATCTTTATGGCTCATGGTGTGGCTCGAGCCAACAGGGGCTAAATGCCCCCCTTAAGGTAAACCCTTTGATTAGCCAGGGCCAAAGGTGAGTGGAGGACTCTGCTGATGTGAGGATGCCATGCTTCCTAATGTACACAAGGGCCTTGTAAAAGCCAAGGATATAACAGGTCGCAAGCCCCAGGCTTCTGACCTGACCCTCCTTTTCATTTGTAATGACGATGGGCTCAGACTACAGCTTTCGCTGCTTTGGTGCCGTTATAAACTCCATACAATCTTCCGTTTTCACATAAAAACATTGACGTAATCAGACTTGAAGCCTGAGGCTTTATTCACACTTGTCAGGTGTGGTACAGTTTTAACGAGCGCTACGATTGACTGACCACCACTCAAACGTATTTTGCGTAGGGATTGGCATCACGAATCAAGAAAATTTTGGAGTCCAGGAACCACGTAAATTAAAAAAATTCAGAGCCCAGTTTCGATGCCTCAAAGTTAAGAGTGTTTAGAATAGAATGGCAAAAACCAAAAAAGAAAAACGCTCATGAAGATATGCTTTTGCGCCACACTCAGGTGACACACACAAGTGTGTCTTAACTTTGTTAACATTAATGACCAGTCGCCAACCCTATGACGATATTATTGCTATGGAGGGTTTCCGATGGGTGGAACTCTGAAATGCTTCCTTCCGCTTTGACCATCATCTTATACCCTATAGAGCTTCAGTGAAGCCAACTTTCACTCAAACAAAATACTTTGATGCCAACATTGAGGTAGCTAACAAGGTAAAGAGTTGGCTGCACTTTTGCACTGCTGTTTATTTTAGTCTCAAACCAACTTTAGGAGCCAATGAGAAAAAAATGCTTACCATTGAGTTAAAACTTCATCAAAGGTCAAACTAGCAAACTTTACATCACAATGAATTCAGACAAAATTCACATGAACATTCTCACAGTATCACAAACACTGCACTTGTGCCTCATCAGTGAGTAAATAAAGAAATCAACGTTTTATAGCATTTGGTTCAATTACTTTACCTTTTGAAATTCACTGGTCAATTGAAGTTACTTATCATGACAAAATGCTGAGTTCCAGAAGGTACCCTTTAAAATAAGTCAACAAGTTGAAATAAGGAAGCCATTTTGAAACTTGCACATATAAACCATTTGATGTGATAAAATAACTATTTTAACAACGCTATATTTAAGTTTTAGCTGAAAAATTAATTAATAAATATCAAGTCAATTGAGTTAGTTCCATATACATTGTCTTTTAGTTCGTAGGTTTGAGATTGCTCGTGGTTATAAAGAACCCTGAGTCAAATGTTCATTTCAGTTTATGCAGCGGGCATCTAAGAAAATGGATGTTCACACTTTATTTAAGCCAGCCAAACTTTTTTGACCCAATTCCCAATAAGAATCAAAATCGAGAATTGTTTGCAAATGGAATCAAAATGAGTAGCTGAAACTGGGTCTGGAATCGCTCAAATTCAAACAATGCCCAACCATAGGCATGCCTTTCACTCACAATCAGCTAGGATAGACTTCAGACCTGGACCCTAACGTAACTGGACTTACAATTGTGTCCGAAGCTGAATTGACGCGTGTCAAGTCTCACTAAAACAAACTTTACAATTCACTGGTGATAAGTCCACGGTGCGTTTCACTCAAAGTGTGCTGGGATAAATTCCAGATCACCACGACTCTGATCAGGATAAGTGGTGGTTCGGTTAAAACCAATTGTATCAATAATCAGCGACCACTCAAGAATATAGTTTGACTTCTGCCCACAGTCACCACATGACTCCAGAGATTGGAGAAAGACAAATTGGATGGTTGGATGGGGAAAACAAGCGTGGTGGCATTTCTCTGTTTTTGTAGTTCGTCTGAAAACTCTAATCTCAATTTGATTGTAAGTGAACTCAGGTAAACCAGTCGCATTCACACTGGCATTTTTTTCCAATCATCGACCAAAAAAAATGGCATAAAACTTAACATTTTTACACTGTTCTGCGCAATTTTCACAATGGACCCAACCAAAGGGCACTCAATGTGTGTGCCTCATATATTTATTTTTTTGTTTATTTTTCATTTATTTTTTAATCAGAATGCAAGTGTAAGTAGAGTTGTTGCAAACATAGAAATTTTAGTTACAGATGTAAAGCACTTTGTAATCAACGCGGACCAAAGCGCTGGAACAAAGAATCAACCCTCACCCTTATTTACAGCTCAATTATTGAAAACAACATCCAATCTCACAGCTTTCACTGCTTCACAGCAGCCAATGGAGCCATAAAGAGGGGGAGGAACCACATCATTGCCTACTCCTTAATTAAATGAAAGCTGTTGGCTTCATTTGTTTGCCTTAGTTTTTTTTTTTACTTTTTTTTGGGGGGGGTGGTAATTGAGCTGGCCAGCCCACCGTCCACCGAAGACCTCCCAGACACCATCCCTGTTTGGCCCTAAATCAAGACCAGATTAATGGCCCAGTGGGTCCCTTGCAGACTCCCAGCGGCAAGGCCAGAACGGAGCATAGTGGCAGATCGACACCTCGCTGGCGATAAGTAATTCAGTGGAGGATTAGCAGCATGATAGCCTGATCAATACTGTGTGCTCAGGGCCATTAGGAATGCAGTGAAGAAATGACCCCCTCCGGTAATAAAAGTAGGACATCAAGGTTCTCCTTCATTTGCCAGGTCCATTAGTGTAATGGTATCATTATCTGGCTTAGCAGTATTTTTCGGGGGGCTTGGCTCTTCCACAGTTGAACCGGTGGGGGTCTAATGAAGCCCCCCATGCTGTGGTGTTCCCCTTTTCCTATTCCAAAAAAATGCAGGGTGTAAATCTGTGGCTGTTGGAATCTTATACGCTACCCTGTTCTATGTCACCATCGCACTATTTTTACATCACCGGTTCATTAATAGAGTGAACAAGGTGAAGGAAAAAAAGATAGTGGACAGAGGACAAAAAGTGCTGATCGGGACGAATCGGACAACCCTCCCACTCCGGCTAAAACACCACATCCGACATGACAGGATGTCAGCATTAGTCATCGTAAATCGTTCGGCTTACACTAATTCACCAGTGAGCATTTTGGGTGCGCCAAGAATTGATTAACTGTGTTCGGGACGTGCAGCCATTTAATCAGCTTTTACCTCGCTAGGTGTTAATTTAACAGAAGTGTTGAGAGATGCACAAACCATTTTAATGAGTGTTCAGGAAGTGGGGAAAAAAAGAAGTCTAAACAGCCTTCCGCAAACCCGAGTAAACCAATGAGGCTGATCTAAGCAGAGAGCAGGGCAGAGGACCAGACCTCAGAACATCTGGTGACCCCGTGCGATCATTACTTAGCCTGCTGCTTACACACGCATACACATTCACACACTTCCTGTTGGGACGCCGCACATTACGCTTGTCAGCAAAAGCCCAAATGGCAATTTCCATTTAAAAAAAAAAAAAAACATGAGTACACTGGGTTAAGGAGTGGAGGTCAAGTGTTGACAATCATGATAAAACATGGTAAGATGCTTTAAATCCTTACTTTAGAACTATTTGGGAAATGCATATTGTATACTATATATATTTGAACAACTTGTTATAATACCAGTAACATTTTGACATAACTGACACATGTTACCACTGTTAATGTAAAAAAACACCACTCAATCTCTCACGCACTCTTATTTCAGCTATAATGGTGGAGGTATGATTCTGTGGTATGAGCGTAAAAAGATAACATGCCTTAAAAACTTGCATATCTTCAATGAATGTTTATGTATATTTATAAGATTATTATATATATATTATTTTATCCCCTTCTTGAGCCATCACATTATCTTTTTGGAGGGGCTTCTGTGTTCCAGTGATCCTAGGAGCTAAGCTGTCTGGGGCTTCACACCCCTGGTAGGGTCACCCATGGCAAACAGGTCCGACGTGGGAACCAGACAAAGCACAGCTCCAAAAACCCATTCAATGAACAACATTTATGGACACAATCTCTCCTGCCCCTATGCAGGTCACTCGATGGGGAGCGTGTGGTTGCCGTGCCTGCACCCTTGGGGCCCGGCCAAGCACAGCTCGAAAGGGTAACGAGGATCTCCCTTCCCATGGGCTCCCCACCTGTGGGAGGAGCCATAGGGGTTAAGTGCAGTGTGAGCCAGGCAGGAGCCGAAGGCGAGGACGTTGGCGATCTGATCCCCGGCTTACTTACTCTCTGGATGTGCAATGTCACCTTTCTGGCAGAGAAAGAGGTCGAGCTGGTATGTGAGGTTGAGAAGTTTCAACTACCAAATTTTCTGTACGACAGCACACACCGGTTAATAGGCCACACCAACTGTCATCCTCATCATCAGCAATGCTACCGGGCACCTACTGTAACACTCCTCCAGACTGATCTTTTCAGTAACAAGTTAGTCACTTTGAAAAATAAGACAGAAAAGCAGATGCAATTATTTGTTTTTTTTAAATTAGGCATCCAGAGACAAACACTTGCATCATGTCAACTGGCTTGGAACATTCCAAGGGCCAAAAAGCAAACATTGAAGGAAAATTAATTTTTGAAATAATGCCTCTGTGACATCGCTTCACCCGCAAGATAACTAGGATCGTCGGTGCCCCACTCACCCTTCCCACTGTCTATTCAGACTGCTGCCATTAGGGAGGAGACTGCAGAGCCTTTGGGCTAAAACTAGCAGGCTCAAAGACAGTTTCTCGCACCAGGTAGTCAGATGCTCAACATCATCTCTGCTTTGCCCCTATTATCCATCCCTGGCACCTACCACTACCCATCAGCCCTGACTCTAGACCATAAATTCAGCTCATGCACAAACCACACCTTAAAAACTATTCACTTTACCCCAGCAGCATTGTGTACAGTGTCCAACTGAGTATTCTGCGAAACTATTTCTGTCTATAATTCAATATGCTATCATGCTCTTCCATGTACATTTTTGCTCATGTCAATACCACACATGTATGTATGTATATATGGGAATTGCAGTTCCTCGATCTTAGCCAGATTGACCATATTGTTTATAATGTTTACAGTAGAATGCACAATGTACATATTTTAGACAGACCAGTTTATTTATTTATTTTTTATGTATATATTTATTTTTAACTGTTTAGTTGTTTACTACAGCACTCCAGATCTGAGAGGAATGCTATTTCAGGTATATTGTAAGTCGTATATGTATAACACATCTGACAATAAAGTTAGTTGAAACTTGAAAAAAAAAAGTCTGGAATTAAATATTGGTTGAACATGACTTGGAAATCACTATATTCTGTTTTTATTTACGTTTAAAACAACGTCCCGACTTCATTGGAATCCAGGTTGCAAAAGATGATGTTTGCAAATTTCCTAGATTTCTAAACTAGGGTCGGTAGATCGGATTTTATTTTTTTTACTCCGTCTCCAGCACATGGTGCCACAATTTTCTTGTCAGTTCTCGTTAATTCAGGCTGTCTTGTGCATAACGAAATCAAAATTCATAAAGGCTTGGTCCAAAATACATGAAGCAATGTAAAAAAATCAGACATGGCAAAACATGAAAACGTAACTTGACTTGGTATGACATGGGACGAGGCAGTTATGCCTGTTGACGCTCGTGAACACGTACTGTATACGTACGCACAACGATCTGGCAACAAGTGTCATGAAAAACAAGGCTCGAATACACAACGTCATCAACTCGTGCAAGGAACTGGCACACGGCAAACACCCGACATATCTCTGTGCTTCCGGATATGCTTGCGTGGGGCACGTGCGCCTGCCTGGCGAGATGCGAATGCACGTACGTGGCCATGGAGAACCACGCCCCTCGCATAATTATTACGGAGTGTAAAAATGCTAGGGTTGGAGGGAATTTTTAGGGTTGGTTGGGAAATCGGAACCACAAGCTTTTCTTTTTTTAAACGCCTTATGGCTATTTACTTTTGAAAATATGAAAATTACGAGGATTGAACAATTCTAAGTTAAACAATGTCTCTAAGTGAGTAATCAATTACCAATAATCCATCCATTTTCTTCACCTCTTATCCTCACAAGGGTCGCAGGGAATGCTGGATCCTATCCCAGCTGTCAATGGGCAAGACGCGGGGTACACCTTGAACCGGTTGCCAGCCGCAGCCAATCGCAGGGCAAATAGAGACAAACAGCCGCACTCACAATCACACTTAAGGGCAATTTAGAGTGTCCAATTAATGTTGCATGTTTTTGGAATGTGGGAGGAAACCGGAGCGACCGGAGGAAACCCACGCAGGCACGGGGAGAACATGCAAACTCAACACAAGCGGGTCCGGGATTGAACCGGGACCTCAGAACTGTGAGGCCAATGCTTTACCAGATGATCCGACGTGCCGCCATCAATAATCATTAGTTTAATTTGATAAACAAGTAACTATTATATTCTACTGCTAAATTCAAGTATGTATTCCATATCATAAGCTAAAAACGATAGCAGGAATTTAACATTGTGACTGTTTAGCATTTGGATTGATATTGTGTCCATTTTGCATGAAAGGAGTGGTTCTTCACATCTGCTAAGTCATTTAGTAAATAAATTCAGTGTAGGGCAATTTATACTGTGAAATAGCAAACACTGTTATGTCACAAACCATCACAATTCAGAATGGCTTGCTGAAAAACAGATTTCCGGAAACAGGTCACTGAGAAAATACTTTACCTCGTTGTTTAACTTCACACTTAATGGGTGGCCAGACACACCACAGACCCAACTATTTCTGTAAAAGAAATTACAGTGAATTTTTCAAGTGACAGCTTCCAAACTGAGTCTCAAAAAGTTTACGTATCCAACTACAAATTGACTGTAGGCTCAGATTTTCAAAGTATCTGATAAAATGTAGACAGGATGTCTGGTCTGGTGGGGTTTTCTGGGAATGTAGGATTGTTCCCTAACACACAATGACAACATGGGCCACGGTAGCGCGCATAGTTCTCAGTGAAAGAAAACACACAACAACCACAAGATCCAACTTGTTAAATATCATCCTGTCCATGTCATTATACAACTGGCACTAGCAAATACAATTGAGCAGAGGAGAAAGGAAGTGAAGCCAAAAGGTCTGCTTGAAGACCAGCTGGAACCAGTTCTGGCTCAGACCCTGATGGCTCATCTGGCCACTATTGGCTTCTTTGGTAAACAGGAGGAAGGGAGTCCTAAATAGTTTTCATAATCCAAACACGTGGCCAAAGAAGAAGTCTACTCAGGAGATAAGAGACAAGATAAACTATTAATGGCCATGTTTTTTTTCTAATGCTCATCTCATAAAACCACAAAATTACCGCTTGTGAAATAAGTAAACGCCACAGGCAGTCCAAAACTGTTGTTATAAGAGCAGCCGTATTTATTTATTACTGTCTAAAAATCACTTTCACAGCTGGTACTTAAGAGAAGTGAAGCCGTCAACTATTAGTCATGGAATCAACAGTACATGTGCAGCAGTCATTAAACATCTGGACATGTCTGAGGAGGGTAGGCTAGCTCCAGCATCTCATGCCTAGGGAGACTTAACTAGAACTTTTTCTTGAGATTTTTTTTTTAGTTTTCCTTTAATATCCAACCATCCATTCTCTAAGCCACTTATCCTAACAAAGATCGCAGGAGTACAACAGCCAATCCCAGCTATCATTGGGCAGGAGGCGGGGGAACACACTGAACTGTTTGCCAGGCAATTGCAGGACACATGGGAACAGACAACAGTCACACTCAAAATCACACCTAGGGGCAATATAGAGTCTACAAGGAATTCATGTTTTGGGGATGTGGGAGGAAACCGGAGTGCCCGGAGAAAACCCACGCAGGCACGGGGAGAACATGTAAGCGCCACAGACTCCGGTCCTCATAACTTTGTGGCCGACACTCTACAGCTGCTCCACCGTGCCCGCCCTTCCTTTAATACAATTGAAAATTTTTAGATTTTAAGATATCGTAATTTCCAGCCAACAAGCCGTGACTTTTTTGACATGCTTTCAAACCTGCTGTTTATCCGGTGATGCAGTATTAGCGCACCTGGTTATAAGCCTCGGTATACAGAAAGAGTTTAACGGTAGGGCTGCGCTAACGCAGGCGAGGCATAGCATTAAACTCTTTTTGTACCAGCTGCGCTCTGTAGGTCGAGAATTACAGTGCTTAACAATTGAGGTACCATGAAGATCAGTTTATGGGATACATTCCAGACTCACCCTTTCAACAAGTGTAAATCCTCTATATATAGAAAGACCATACGAAACACTTTTCAAAATAGTTTTAGTAACCCCACATCTTTCAACCAAATATAAAATTAGGTGATTGCATATAATGTAGACACATTTGAACACAAAAACATTGCAAGCACAAAATGTATCACACATACTGTGATATTCTAGTGTCTGTGTATGACAGATGTGCTTTTGGGGGGAAGCACGCCTGCCTCTGAATAGCTGGTTGTGAGTTTTGGCTAAACAGCATGTACGTGAGTGTGCACATTATACGTGTTTGACTGTTCTCCAAACCATAAAGGTCAAGTGTCATCCCTATAAACATTCTAAAACAGATATTGAAATGAAAAATACATATAACATTATTCACTTCAATGTCTATACGAAAAAATAAATATGAGCGGAGAGCGTGTCATCCATGCACAAAGTTGCGGAAGTGGAAGGCCATGCCTCGCGGACAAGCCGCCGGCCAAGCCGTGCCTCGCCGACGAGCACGGTATCAGCCAGGCTGGCTCACACATACTGTCTGGGAGTCTGCTGTTAGTTAGAAGTGATGCGCATATCATCTAAATATTGCTCGAAACAATAGGGTAATATTGCCCCGGACACTTCACTCAATTGTGAGATGTTCTCTTCTTCAAAAAGAGCTTCCGTGTCTGAAGGGGCGTGTCCCCCAGTAGGGGCCACAGCGTGTTTTCAATGGCGAATATCCAGGGTGACGTCACGGACAGAAGAGGCAGCCAATATGGCGACCACTTGGATGTCGAATGACACTTCCGCAACTTTGTGCATGGATGACACACTCATATTTATTTTTTCGTATAGACATTGAAGTGAATAATGTTATATGTATTTTACATTTCAATATCTATTTTAGAATGCTTATAGGGATGACAGTTGACCTTTAAATAAACATCTGAAAGGTGTATCGGTGACTGTCGTTCTCCTTTCCCACTTGTGAAAGTGTTACAATAAGTATGATGTAAAACCCATTAGGAAAATGTCCAAAATAGCATTTGTTGTCATTAGGGTCAGAGGTGAGCTGGAGCCTAACCCAGCTCACTTTGGGCAAAGTACACCCTGGACCGGCAGCTACCCAATTGAGGGGCACAAACACTATATTGACAAACAAGAATCCCCTAAGAATCATGCTCATGTTTCCCTGCGCCTTCTCCATTGTGTGTGTGTGTGTGTGTGTGTGTGTGTGTGTGTGTGTGTGTGTCAGGCGTAGTTGGATGTTGACAAGTTTTGAATTAGTTTATTAACGAGTTTCAGAACTCTTTACACATAAAGCATCACCTGCAGAGATGAATCATCATGATTCAAACATGGACATCAAATACATGAAGACTGAGAGGCACAAGTACCCGAATTAGATTTTTCTATTATATTCCCGTTACCTCACATATACATTTTTTGTTTGTTTTTGTTCTGTTCTGTAATATGACAGATGACAAATCTGTTGTTTTACATTCACAACCAGCGAGTGACTCTAAATGGCATCCACTACAAGAGCAGAATCATAAATTATGCGGCTCGTGCAAACAAGCGTCTGCTTACCTCGCACAACTCACACCTCTTACCTCTTCGGCGCCAATGCCAACTCTACCTGACATAACCATGGTGACCAGGTGACAAAGAACCCATATCATTTATTCTGCCTTCCCATGTTGAGGGGTTCCGCACTATTTCATGCAAATAAGCCACTGCTCACCCCGCCCCGTCTGCTATCTGGCCAACGCCAAGTCTACCTTCAATTCAAATCTGTTGCTTTTGCTTGATTAACACTATACTCATTATTTACAACTACTTGATTTATTTACCTTTCTATCTTTATGTTTACTTGCTACTAATGTCCCCATGGTATTGATTTAATGCTGTTTCTCCCAGCATCGGACTGAGGCTGGTGTCATATTTCTCCCCTAAAGAGGTATGATGATGATGATGATGATGAGGACGAGGAGGAAGAAGGATGTTGCACGCCTGCGTCAGTTGGCTAGCTATAATCTTGTTATTCTAAAGACATCTGAACGCAGCACATTTTGTTGGCTGGCGATGGTGCTTGTTGTCTGAGAGGCCTGTATGTGTGGTGAAGTAGAGTTTAAAAAACGAGGAAATAAAAACAATAAAGCACAGAGGCAAGGTGAGGTATGCGCTGGCCCCTGTGGCTCGCTAGCCTCCACAAAGCACACAGTAGCGTCACATTCTGCGCGTCAAACATTTATCAAATGCGCAGACGTGAGAAATGTGCCAAACGCGATGGAGATAAAACGCTATCAGTACCTTTCTTCTCTTCTCCCCCTCACTGTCACCCGATCTTTTCATGTTCCTGGAGTTGTGTTTACACCGCCTTGTTTAGCGTGCGGGGCTACGCTGGTTCTTGTAGTGCCTGAGTTCAGACGTTTGCGCCTCTTCTCAATGTTCTTCAAGCGCCACGCGTCAGTCACGTCTGGTTATTTTTGTTTTTACGCTTCCATCATATATTTGCTATGTTACGCTTGCTTTTGTGTGGTATTCGCTAAAAGGGAAGCAAAAGGCGTAATTAAGAAAACTATGTTTCCCAGAATGCATTGCTGCACAAGGCGGAAGACGCTTCGGCACGTTCCAGATGTTGGAGAGCAGTCGTGACAACGCAGGTGAAAATCAATAAATAGCAGCCACGCTGACCAGCGTGGCGACAAAACTGATATTTCACTCAAGCGACCAAATAAATATATAAGAATGTTTTAAAATAAATACAAAAGTAAAAGTAACGATTTGAGCATTTGTTTAAAAAAATGTTATGATAATAAATAATATAAATAACAAAGATGTGTCACATACCCCTTGTTTTGAGCACAAACAGTTTTGACGTTTTCCCTTAAATTTGCCGGGTTTTTTTAATTCTTCCATCATGGTGTCTTGCAATATGACAACTCTTTTCTCAAAACGTATCTTTTCACTCATAAAATCACACCATGAGAATTACTATAATAATCATCACATACAATTTTTATTATGCGGTTACCTTTTTATTCCTCCATTTTAATCAACTCTTTTCTCGCAATAGGCTTTATTTCTGGTAACATTCATTACCCTCATAAGAACTAATTTCATGAAGAATTTTTCCTCATAACATCACAACACTTCTTGGAATATTGCTGTTATCATGAAATGAAAAACATATTCTCATGAGATTGTCTTTCTCTGAATAATATGACCACCTACTTAATATTGTGATTTTATTTTCATTCCAATGGGTCGTTGTTAGTCACTAATAGTGTAGTGGTACACATACTTGACTTTGGTGCTGGCAGCTCGGGATCGATTCCTGCTCAGTAATGTTGTTGATATGTTCCGTTGTGACTGACTGGTGACCAGTTCATGCTGTAGTCTGCCTCTGAAAATTATGCTTTATTCTAACAACCTCACTTCTCTATTCTTATAATTAAGTTGTGAGGGTTTTTTTTTATATATATTATGTAATCTAATTTCAGTCAGTCTGATTTCTCTGGGTACATTGGTGTGAATATGAGTGTAAATAGATATTCATGTGTGTGCAATGATTGGGTGGTTGCCGCTTGCCCACAGACAGCTAGGATAGACTCCACTTCACCTGCGACCCGTGTGAGGATATGTGTTAGGCTACAGAAGACAGATGAACGTTATTTCTTTTCTCAAAATATCAATATTGCAATGGATAAAATTAAGAATAGAGTTTATTCCTGTACTAAGAATGTTTTGTTTTTTTTTTAACTTCACACTTCCTGCCGTCTTTGTAGAGATTTCTTTTAAGTACAACGGGTCTTTTTGCTTTGGAACACACCCATTGGTGGGTCATCCAACTGACTCCTTACATGTTTTAAATAGCCCTGAAACGTGCCCTGTGCATGGTTCCCGTGGCAGCACATGTGAAATCCATGTGAGACAGAGAGAGTGGAAATCGGGGGGTCTGAACCACCTGCTATGGATTACCATCACGCACTTTGATCAGCGTCTTCATTAGGTCGCTTTGTAATCGCTTTTCTTTTATGAATGGAGCTGACCAAAGTGAGCAGGGGGCGCGGCATTGATGCAATCCACATGTTTCTTTCACCTGTCTAATAAAACACTCAAAACGCCCTCAAAGATGTCAATGGTGCCTTTACTGATAAAACGAAAGCGGGGTTCTTTTGATTCCTATTTATAACCTACATTTCCTCCTCTTTTTTTGCAAAGCGGCAAAATTTTGTGGGCGGTACAAAGAACACATTGTCTGTATTTTTGTACTCCACATGAGTATTTATTTTCTGAAAAGTTTTGACTTTTACTCCCTACATTTGAAAACCGATACAGAATCTCAAATTTACACTCGTTACTAAGAATGATTTGGGGAGAATCCATTGCTTCTGGCATGTGGATCACAGCTGGCCTGTTTTGGCTGGAAAGTCTTGCAAGCACTACGGGCCACGTAAAATTATTCATGTATAAGTATACAAAGCATTCAATTTGCGTAGACGAGGCCCCAGTGACGAAGGTTTACAGATTCATTTCCAAGCCTTGTCTGAGGGAGTTCCTTTGATCATAATTGGGGCAGATTGCTTTAAAAAAAATGTATTAACCTCATTTGTGAAAGTATAAATTCCGTTTGACATTTGGGGGAAACATGCTAATGGGTTTTCTTGATGAAAAGAGAGATTCAACGTTGGTCGCTATAACAGGGGCACCTTCAGAAGGGATTTTTTTGCTCTAGTGGAAGCCAATTATCAACGGTGGATGGGGTGGCTAAAATTGTTGACTGGGAGGGGGGGCACAGAAATGAATCGTCAACAAGTTGCTTAGCCAACATTTCTGCAATGAAACAAATGACTGACGTTAAGATCAATGTAACTCAATAGCAACAAAATTGACCCCTCTGTACAGGGCACTTAACCACGCCTCCTGAAGTGACATCACGCCACGTGCGCTGACGTAAGACAAACAGTAAAAATGGCAAATACAATACAATACATTCTGAACTGAGACAGACTCCATGCTTTTGATTTCATTCAAATCAACGATATATTATAGATTCTAAATACAATACATTCTTAACTGAGAGAGACGCCATGCTTCTGATTTCATTCAATCATTCACACATAGCAATGTTATGCTAGCGGAGAACGTCTCATTCATTTATACGAGACGTGTATTAAAAATCAAATTTAGGGCATATCTTCGTGCAAACACAGTCTGGTTAAGCTTCGGCCGCGAGCCAGCAAGAAAGCGACACGTTTGTGCAGTCCGATCATCGCTAAATATCGCTCAACAAAGAATAAGTGTGTCAATCGATCACACGTAGCGGTGTTATGCTAGCGAAGAACGTCTCATTCATTTATACGAGACGTGTATTAAAAATCAAATATAGGGCATACCTTCGTGCAAAGATATGTGTTCCGGTTGATATTAGATGGATTTAGTTGATGATGCGGTCTTCCACAAAGTTTGATCCATCGAAGGCATTTTTCGTACTGGGTCTTCGGTTTTGGAAAGGGTACGAATCGAACTCCACCAACTAGCCTTTCAGGATACCTGTCGTCACTATTACAAAGTCCGTGACTACACCTCTTAACCATATTTTTTGTTAAATAACCCAAATACGCGATAAAACGCTAACAAAACCTATACTGGACCATGCAATGTTGTCTGAGAAAATGGCGGGAGCAAAAACGGGTTTTGGTTTATGCAGATCTCTGGCCTCTGATTGGTCAGTGACGCGGATTGTGCAATATCCACGGAGGGGTCAATTATAGGGGCAGTCGTGGCCACCCCTGGCCATGCCCTGATGGTGCCCTGTATTAGTGCAAGCTATACATGCTTGTACATACGTACATTTAGGTAATGTGAGATGAGTATCTTGTGCTGTGCTTAGCTCATCAGCATATAACGGTTAATTAGTGGTACTACAGTTATACACCAGGCACATACAAACAACAAACCAACAGCTTGACCATTGCAATTGGAAACCACCCAGCATCTGGCATTAGATGAACAGAAAATGCATCAAAAACCAAGGACTGTAGTTTTTCAGGATTCAAATACAAAAGAAAAACTAATTAGACTTTGAAATGGATGTGTTTATTTGTTTATGGTGAAAAATACAAAAGCGTATTAATTTGGAAAAGCTTAAGGATAGCATGTTGCACAAAACTGTGTATCTTTTGCATGACATAAAATTTGGAGGCCTTTTATTGTTTACACCGCATAAAAATGACACATGTAGAAGTTTTAGATATTTAGCTTATAGTAGCTAAAAGGGGCAGCACGGTGGATCAGCTGGTAAAGCGTTGGCATCACACTTCTGAGGTCCCAGGTTCAATTCCGGACCCGCCTGTGTGGAGTTTGCATGTTCTCCCCGTGCCTGTGTGGGTTTTCTCTGGCCCCCCACATCCTAAAAACATGCAACATTAATTATACACTCTAAATTGCCCCTGGGTGTGATTGCGACTGTTTGTCTCGGTGTACCCTGCCTCCTGCCCGTTGACAGCTGAGACTGGGTCCAGCACTCCTGTGACACTTGTGAGGATATGCGGCTAAGAAAATGGATGAATAAATTGCCCTTTGGTGTGATTGTGAGTGCGACTGTTGGTCTTGATATGCCTTGCGATTGGCTGGCAACCAGTTCAGGGTGTACCCCGCCTCCTGCCCATTGACAGTTGGGATAGGCTCCAGCACTCCCGCCACCTTTGTGAGGATAAGCTGCTAAGGTACTAATTGGTAACTCTAAATTGCCCTTAAGTTTTATTGTGAATACCACTGTTGTCTATTGCCATGTGCCCTGCAATTGGCTGGCAACCATTTCAGGGTGTACCCCGCCTCCTGCCCGATGACAGCCGGGATGGGTTCAAGCACACCCGCGACCCTCGTGAGGATTAGTGGTTCAGAAAATTGATGGATGCATTATCCTTACTAGGATCGTTGGCCAGCTGGAGCCCATCCCAGCCTTCTTCAAGTGCGAGGCGGGTACACCCTGAACTGCTCGCCCGTCAATCACAGGCCGCATACAGTATAGACAACGATCCACACTCATATTAACATCTATGGAATCGGACTATGGACTGGAAATTAGATTCTTCAATCAACCTATCATGCATGTTTTTGGGATGTGGGAGTACCAGAGTAACCAGAGACATACACACACACAGGCACGAGGAGAACATGCAAACTCCCACAAGGTAAATCTGGATTTGAATCTGGGTACTAAGAACTGTGACACGAATGTGCTAAACAATTGTTTGCCGTCCCGCCTTATGTAAATCCATCCATCCAATCGCAGGGCACATAGAAAGAAACAACTATCTATCCTCACAATCAAACCTCAGTCACAATTTTGAGTCTCCAAAGAATGCATGTTTTTGGGATGTGGGAGGAAACCATAGTTCCTGGAGAAAACCCACGCAGGCACGGGGACAACATGCAAACTCCACACAGATGAAGCCGGGAATTGAACCCCGGTCTTCAGAATTGTGAGGCAAACATTCTAACCAGTTTTCCACCGTTCCACCTGGTGGGAATCGATTAAACTTAAAGATCCTATACATATACTCAGATACTGTACAGTATTTAGATAACACAAAACCCTACACCATAACTTTTCAAAATGGAAATTGAGGGTTTTGTTTTTTATCGGCTGAAGCCATCGGCAACTCTGTTGCTTTCTATGATACAAGGCTAAGTAAGCTAAGCTAACCAGCATCTGGCATTGGATTAGTGACAGATATGTACAGGCCAGTGGGCTGTTATTTTTCATGAGGCATGAGGAAAAGCATAATATTTCCCAAATGTTTTTTTTTCTTCTCTTTGTAATAATTTGTTCAGGGTTAAACACACGAGCTTAATGTTCTTTGTGTTCTGTTCATGTCTGAAACCTGTTAACTCCATACCGCTTCGCTCCATCTATAAAGCATCGTTTTAAAATACATTCCCTCAAGTGCACGTCAAACTATCATTCACATGTTCTCGTTGTCAATCAGCAGGCCTGCGGAGGCATTCGGCAGTGTCGGGTTTTTTTTTGGATTTGTTTTTTCGGAGGCTCTGCCAGGGATTAGGATGTCCTTATGGGGAGAGCTGTCAATAACCTCTTTTAACAAGGCCTGTCCATTATAATCGGCACATGAAGCTGCACTTTGGTCCCACCTGCGGGGGTTCACTGTATGGCAAAGTCAGCTCTGATCACGCTCACATGTGTGGCTAGCATACGCAATGCCTTTGAATGCCTGTCCAATGCATTTAGCGCTCCAGACAGGATGTATGTTTTGGGTTATTGTGCTTTGCATCAGTGCCGAAAAACCTTTTGACAAAAATTATTTACATGATTTAATAAGGGCGGCACGGTGGAGCAGCTGGAAAGCATTGTCCTCACAGTTCTGAGGACCCGGGTTCAATCCCAGCCCTCCCTGTGTGGAGAAAGTGGGGGGGGGGAATATAATAATTTAAGGGGCGGCACGGTGGATCAGCTGGTAAAGTGTAGGCCTCACAGTTCTGAGGTCCCAGGTTTCATCCCGGACACTAATTGGACACTCTAAATTGCCCCTAGGTGCGATTGTGAGTGCGGCTGTTTGTCTCTATGTATCCTGCGATTGGCTGGCAACCAGTTCAGGGTGTACCTCGCCTCCTGCCCATTGACAGCTGGGATAGGCTCCTGCACTCCCGTGACCCTCGTGAAGATAAGTGGCTAAAAAAATGGATGGCTGGATGGATGATTTCATAAGATATTTTTCCCCACCAGTTTTTGTGAACGCGCATTTGACTTGCTCCAATTATTTTTTCCCCTTTAAATCTATAAATATATATCTATAAATCGGGAATTATAAATCGTTCCTGAAATTATATTCCTCGTTAAGACTCATCTTAATTTAAATAAGAAACATCGCAATTCTTTTGGTCTAGGACAGTGATATAAAGATATAGGTAGTTTTAAGACGGCGGCATGGTGGCTCAGCTGGTAAAGCATCGGCCTCACAGTTCTGGGGACCCCACTTCAATCCCAGCCCCACCTGTGTGGAATTTGCATGTTCTCCCCGTGCCTGGGTGGGTTTCCTCCCACATCCCAAAAACATGCAACATTAATTGGACTCTCTAAATTGCCCCTAGGTGTGATTGTGAGTGTGGTTGTTGTCTATCTCCATGTGGCCTGCGATTGACTGGCAACCAGTTCAAGGTGTACCCCGCCAGTTGACAGCTGGGATAGGCTCCAGCACTCCCCACGACGCTCGTGAGGATAAGCAGCAAAGAAAATCTATGAATGGATGGATCGTTTTAAGACATTGGTGGGCGGGTTCCTTTTATACTGGCAGAAAATTTTGTCAAGAAATATGTTCCTCATTTCAATACTATTTTTGTCTTGTTGTTCCTATTGTTATATTTTTGGTTGAACACAAAAGTCTTTTGTGTGAATGAAAACAGGTGGATACAGAGGTAATTGTACTTTCTGCCATCAAGTGAAAAAGCATTTAATTGTTTTGCCTGTTCGCTATATGTCAGTGGCACAGATAGATGACCAAAGATAGATTCTTTTTAGTAAATAACTTATTTTCAGAATAATTAAGTGAAATCCGATAATTTTCCGTGGCACATCTGATAATCACACTTAGTGCCACGTCACAGTGCTTGGTAATGACTTCTTTAGAGGATTATTGCATTAATTCTGTCATAAAGTCAAGGCCTATGGCTAAGTAATTTATTAGGGTTAGACTGCTTGAATAAAGTGAAAAGTGCAGGACAATCTACAAATCACCTTCTAAACCTTATAGTTTATATCTTATTCAAGTATCAAATTGAGTTGGGGTTAAAGGATGAAAACCTGTTGCTGGACAAAAATGACAAAGGAATTTATCATAGTCATGAAAAGATTCCCAATTTGACCATGCGGTGACATCACTGTTTTTCTGTCCATAATCTTGTGCAGAAAAACTCCAGTACTGCCGTACGCTTCAGACAAGTGGTGAAGCAGAGAAAAATAATAACACTTTCATTTGAAAAGAAGCACAGATTTGTTCCCCATTAATTGTCATCCTAATCGTTAGGATGTTAAGTATCTACTGTATATGTTAGCAGATGATGGGACATACAGTTTTTGGGTGGAGGGTAAAGGATCCATTGAAATTTTTTTCAACAAAAGAGCAAAAATTGCAACTTTTTTTTTTATTTGTCTATTTGAGAGGTAGCGAGCTACTTCCTGGTCCTAAAATAAACAGGACTGGCACTGATAAAAGTAATAACATACTCCCGTTGAATGAAATACGAATTTCACCGTTTTGGAAGACGCTAATGCTATTATGTGCCAATGCAATAAGGGCTAGCACGAAACGTTGCATGGTGCGATTTGTTAACAAAAGTGAATAATATTTCATTGTCATGTCTGTATGATAGCAGGCTGTCTAAATGACGATGACGGTCCTTGTTATTCCTTTCAGAATTTCTCAAACAAAATAGAAAAAGCTCGTGTCATAATTGTGTATGTTGGTGTGTATGTAAGTTATTTAGCGGTATTTGTTCCGAAAGCACCTTAGAGATGAACAGAGTGTTCAGATTATAGCAATTACATACCCAGGGAGGAGGTGAAATTGAAATTTAATCCCCCAAAAAAATTCTGTAGTCTTTTGCGATAAGGACTAACAAAACTAATAATAATCATGATAATTTCATCCACTTTAGTGAGTCCCCCCCTTGTGGAATACACCTTTGCTAGTTGTTGAAAAACTCACCTATTTGCGTTTTTTTGTGCTCTTTCTGAAATGTCATAAAATACCATTAAAGCCCTGTCTAAGTAGGAATTGGTGTCAAATAAGTATATAAAAATGATACTGTGCATATGAATTGACAAGCGAGCTTTGTAAATCGGGGACAAGCCACGTTAAATCTGGGTTAAAAGTGAAAGTTGTGGAGAATCTTTACCACATTAGCATGTACACTCACACTTCTGGTAGATTTTTTGAAAACAAGTAATCTATGAGGCCTTTAATTTTAAAGGGTAAATGAGTTTAAAATGAAGTTAGATAATTTTGGGATTAATATTTGTAGTTGATTATTGATTTAAACTATTAAACACTTCAAATCTTCATGCTTGGTTGCATTTCGAGACAGGGCTTGGTTTTTATCCTGCAAATGCTGCATGGAGTACTGTGCTTCCTAATTCGTAGTGCATGACTAAAGACAGCAGAACTGCATAAAGTGTTTTATTCTTCAATCTGGAGACACATTTATCTAGCTCTTAATTGACATGCAAATGTTTTTCTTGGTGTTTGCGCCCCTGCCACAAGATGAAAATCTTTTGTGTTTTTTTATGGGGTATAATCAGGCCAACAAACGGCACCATAACTACACTCAACAAGTTTTTAACATTGATCCAAAGTGAATGAACACATGGGGCAAGCATGTACATTTTCCTGCTAGCTTTCACCATACTTCATCATCTTCTGTGCCTTAAGGAAACTGTTATTTGTCAGAGCCATGAAGTAGATTGCTGCCCGCTGGCTTCCATTAACATCAAAGGCAGCCATATAGTATGCTGTCTTTCAAAACCGGCATTGTATTGTTGAGCTAATGTGCGGGACTCCGCGAAACAATTACGTCCTCATCCAGGAGAGTTGCTTATCCCATTTCTCATACGTCCTGTCTACAATCATGGAGTGGTGCCTTTCAAGCACACCCACGTTTGGTCGCTTTGTAGCTACGTAGTACCTGTGTACCTCACGCCCTGTGGACTCTTGGTTTCAACTCGTAAAAGTTGGGTTTGAAATAGAGATGACGAACAAAAAAGCAGTTTAATCTTCAAGTTTTCTTGCATATGAAGCTGTTTGATTTCCTTCAGGGTGGGCTACACTACATGCATGAGAACAAACCAAGGTGCAAGATGATGATTTAGTAACTGCGAATTCTAATTCTAAATGTCATTTTATGCTTTATATATGCAGCGAAATACTCGGGTAAAATCCCTCCCAGGATCAAATTGTACACATTTCAAAACCTTTACTGACTTTCCAGGGCATTAAAAAAATAAAACTAAATCCATAAGAGTCATAAACGTGTGTGGGGGGGGGGATATAATAATTTAAGGGGCGGCACGGTGGATCAGCTGGTAAAGTGTAGGCCTCACAGTTCTGCGGTCCCGGGTTTCATCCCGGACCCGCCTGTGTGGAGTTTGCATGTTCTCCCCGTGCCTGCGTGGCTTTCCTCCGGGCACTCCGGTTTCCTCCCACATCCCAAAAAACATGCAACATTAATTGGACACTCTAAATTTCCTCTCGGTGTGATTGTGAGTGCGGCTGTTTGTCTCCATGTGCCCTGCGATTGGCTGGCAACCAGTTCAGGGTGTACCCCGCCTCCTGCCCGTTGACAGCTTGGATAGGCTCCAGGACTCCCCGCGGCGGTCGTGAGGATAAGCGGCAAAGAAAATGGATGGTTGGATAATAATTTAACAGTTGTTTGTTTGATAAACAACAAAGGCATAAATCAAACGTAAAACTTAGTTATCTAATGAAAAGCATTAAAACACATCAATTGAGCTCATTAACTTCACACAATTTCTAGTTCCAGTTCACCAAGCAGGATAGTCACATGACCACACCCTACGTCTTCTATTGGGTTTAGCAGGGTTAGATATACTAACGAGAGTCGCCATCCTGGCTAATTGACGTACCTACAGAGTGACCATGTTGGGCAGGTTGTTGTTTCCAACCTAGAAGTTAATGGCACTCGACTGTTGTTTACGTTTCAGATAACAAAACCACTTTTCATGCACTGTTTTTTGTCTGGTACTGTCTGCCCAAATATGGATATTCCAAGCCCATGTCTAAGTTGTGAAAACACCTCGTGGTAAGTTTCAGATGTTTAATAGGTAATGTTGTTTTGGCTGTATTAGCTCACATTAGCCTTATTATATTGGAGGTTACTTTCGGTTTGTCCCTTTCGGGATCGCCACAGCGTGTCATCTCAGATGAACGCACATATATGTTTGGCACAATTTTTACGCCGGATGCCCTTCCTGACGCAACCCTTCTCAGGGAGTAGAGGTCAAAACCAGTGCTCTAACCACTGAGCTACGGGGCCTCGTTTTAGCCTTATTATATTATGGTCTTAAATAACTAAAAGATTTAGGGGACGTGCTAATGTCGCTACCACACAGATGCTTCCGAGCACTCCATGCACACACAGTCACTCACTCGCACACTGCATGGTTACATTTTATTTCGATATAGCTTAGTTTTACTTAAAAAAAAATCAGTGGTTACTCTCCATTTGCACTTTGTAAGTAGCCCCTCCACTGAATACTTTCATAGGTACGTTAGAAAAATTTTAAAATTGGTTTGATGATGTGATTGAAATTAGCTTTCCAATGACACCAAGATTAATGTGAAAGGTTAAGAATTAACAAAGTTATTAAATAACGTCTCTTGTTTTCTTCTAGAAACAATGGTAAATCCATGACCGAAATGTTTTTTTACTGTATAAAATGGCCATAACTTTCTTAATTCTGTAGATGTTCCTATGACTCCTTCCCACAAGGCAAGATGCATGAAACTCCAGACCGGGGATGATTGATTATTATTTTGTGTCTTTTGTGTTACTAATATTTGTGACCTAACAAATTATTTTACTGATAGTTTTGTCACCCATTTCAGCCTTCTCCAGGTCTCCCTGTCTCTTTTTTCAGATATCTTTTGGGAGCTCTTTTATCTTGCGTATGGTGGTTTGAATATCAGAAGATAAGAGATTAATTCATAGAAAAGGCATGCGTCATGCACATAATGAGTTGAGATCAGTAGTATGGGTGATGGCAGATGTGATGATAAGGCAGAGAAAAAATGATGGTAAGGGAGAGATAGAATCAATATGTGAAAAACTTAATGTCATAATGTTGGTTCCAGAGGCTGTCTATGAAATGCCATCTACACAGTTTTATAGTGTTTCAATTGTTTGAAATAGGGAGAATCATGCATTTGCCTTCTGTGTAATTTGCCTCAAAGTGTTCTAGTTTGCTAGAAAGTCTCACACTGAACTAAAGTCCATGAGCTTGTTAGTCACTTGGCTTTTCTCAAGCCGCCCAAGTAGCACCTGCTGTCCAGTTTATATAACCGGCAATGACTCAAAACCACTATGCAAAGTTGCTCCCGCTAAGCTGCAATATTGTTTAAAACTCTCACAACCGCACGACTGAGCCTCAAAGAGCACGGAAAGGCCTTTTAAAAGCATTCAGAGTGTGCGTAAAATGTTCTATGCATGTCGATGGAGATGCAGTAAATGATCAGGAAGGAGCCTTTTGGTTAGTGAACACAAAGAGCGTGCCGCCTTATTCTAAGATGTGGTACACCTCCTTCCCCGGGATGGCTTCCAGACGGCGAGATCAGGAACCGCTTTGCTCTTGCCGTGATTTGAATACCATGATCCTTGAGCACTCGTCTTAAAAAACTTGAGGTTTTTGACACACAAAAGAACCTCTTGTTTAAATCTCACACACGTCAGCCTGAGAAATGCTAAAAACTAGACGAAATCATGCGCCCGTGCTTTGAAATACATCTAGTTATTCAGATTGGCTCAGACACCCATTGCACACTTCCCTGAATAATCAAAAAATGTTAAACACAATGCACTTGAAAGTTAAACTAAAATTTCTAATAGTGGTACCTGGAAGTCATCTGTGCACAACGGTCACCATCAGGTGAACACACTCAGCTACTGTATCTGTGGGGCACCAATTAAGGATGGAACAGTATACACACAGTTTGTGCAGTGATACCAAAACTTACACGTGTCCAAACCGATACGTTTATCAGATCGGGAGTCTTCCTTTGTTTGATTTGTTTGTTTTGAGTTGCAACTCAAAATTAGAGCTACAAGGGAGTTTTAAAGTGATATGCCAAAGTTGCTCTTGCACTTGCAGCCATTTACTGCACAGGACAGTCAAGCACACATATAAAATGAAAACACGAGCAAGGAGCATGGAGAAGACACTAACGCTGAACTTACTGGCTCATGATGTTACTCAGTAGACAAAACCCCTATGAAAGACACATTCCTAACAATTTGAAATTGAGAATTGATTTCATCTTTATAATTTAAAATCTATTTTATTAATGAATTTATTTGTCTTTGAATGTTTGAGATATTTTTAAATTAAATGAACACCGTTTTTAGGGAACCATTAAAGACATTTAAATTCATTTAAATGAGAAAAATTGGATTTGGTTTATATGTACTGTAAAGTGAGTTGCCAGCAAAATAAAAGTGCAAGTCATGGAATATTGTATTATGAGTTTTCAGTAGACTTTACACTCATCTGATTGGCCTGATTGGTATCGGTCGATATTTAACATTTTATGTTGATTGGCTTTAATGTTAAAATTTGCCAATCCTCAACAGGCGTTTACTTCACGGCACCAATGTGCATGGTATATTTGAATCCAAAAGCTAGTTTATTTTAATTCCATTTCGCTTGGCTTTTGATGTAGTACTATAAATTTCCGATGGACAATAAAGTTATTAAAAAAAAACATGTCGGCGGTGTGGGTCAGTCTGAGCCAGACAACACATGATACTCAGATCAGATTGCAAGACATATTCTGCTCTTTAATGATTGCACCGTGTCTGACTACTGCAATGAAATCTGTATTCCAATATCACCGCATCCTCTTTTTTGTTCAATGATCATAGAGCTTCATCCTGTCAACTCAAATGCAACCGGACACTGTACACTTTTTTACCTTGGCGACAACAACATGAGTGAATGGTGCTGACTGTATTCCAAGAGCGTGTTGGTGGTCACCGGTGCTTGGGAGATGTTTTTCATTCAAGGCTTACATGAGGTACAGTATGTTCACATACTTTTAATACAATACGCTTCACAAGCAGCCAACAAATTGTTAGATCGCCTAGCAAGGTAGTGCCACCACTAACGGTCATGCGTAAACATGCTGCCGTTCTGTCGAATCATGCTCTTAAGTTTAGGTCTGTGTGAAGTAATTTAATGACAATAAAGTCATTTATTTACGGTGAGTTAGCACCCATTATTCATATACACTTCTTGGATTATTACAAAGTCGAAGATGATATAGTGTCGATAAGGCATATTGCCCATCTGGTTGTTTGTCTAGCTGTGCCCCAAAATTGGTCACCAAGGATAGGCTCCAGCTCACCAGCCACCCTAATAAGGACAAAGGCTACAGAAAATGGACGGATTGGCCATTGAAATTGTCGTGGTTCATATAGATGACTTTAGTGTAGCTAGTATTGACTCAATTCCCATTCAATGTTCCATTCATTTTGGCCCTCGATGACGACTAATCCTGGGTGTAGATCCCAGTTATCCAAAATTGTCATTGCCTCATATCCTACCTTCATTTGATTGACTAAACTCATCTCATTCCTGCCCCCTTTTCTCCCTAGAGTGATAGCAAGCTTGCAAATCAAACGCAGCATGACCGAGCAACGTCTCAAGCGGCATTAATAGGAAAATGCACAAGTTCAGCAAATATTTGTGAAGGTTTTCTTTGATGGGAGACTGTTGCACATTAGAGGTTTTTTATTGGGGATTTTCTGCTTTTTAATGCGCATGTTTCCCTGCTGACTCAGTGTTTGCGGGCCTCACTGTGTGACCGCTCACATGATTCCGTTCAGGGGACACTCATGCTGATGAATGTTGAAGTAAAGTCGAGTTTGGCGCTTGACCAAGAATCCATCCAAGCTGTACTGTGAACCCTTGAAAAAACCCGAATCTGAAACATGTTTATTTATCCAGCCACTCTGCAAATGAGTTGACATGAGGGAGTGTGATGGTGACAAGTATGTCGTACACGTGCCGAAAGATATAAATGAACTTGTCATGCACAAAACATTTTGGTGTGTACTTTCGCTGAGGCCCACTTTGCTTCTAATCATTGCACATCCCACTGAGTGACAGGTTGGTTTCACGCTCCCCACCACCCTCTCTCCTTACTCACTCTTCACAGGGAAATGCATGTTGAGAATATTGTACATCCAGTCAATTTGCCTTTTATCGTACTATACGTCAATATTCCTCTAGTTCCTCTTAAGGGATAATGGTACACAATGCCAAGTATTTACAAAGGCAGTCAAGGGACACACGCTTAAAATCCAAAAATGCACAGCTGTAGATGGCCACAACATATCCCACCAGGCTTTCTACAATTGTTTATGATTCTCTACATACCATAGATGGTGCTCCAACTGGATCTTTGAAAGAACGTGAGGGTGAAACATGAAGGTCTTCCAACAAACAATCAGGTCAGCTCCAGTGAAACTTTGAAAAGAGATTGATTTCCAGTATTTTGCAGATAGAAACAGGAAGTTGGAGATGCTAGGCAATTTACCCCTCCGTGGATATTGCGCAATCCGCATCACTGACCAATCAGAGGCCAGAGATCTGCATAGACCAAAGCCCGTTTTTGCTCCCGCCATTTTCTCTGACAACATTGAATGGTCCAGTATAGGTTTAGTTAGCGTTTTATCGCGTATTTGGGTTATTTAACAAAAAATATGGTTAAGAAGTGTAGTCATGGACTTTGTAATAGTGACGACAGGTATCCTGAAAGGCTAGTTGGTGGAGTTCGATTCGTACCCTTTCCAAAACCGAAGACCCGGTACGAAAAATGCCTTCGATGGATCAAACTTTGTGGAAGACCGCATCATCAACTAAATCCATCTAATATCAACCGGAAAACATATGTTTGCACGAAGGTATGCCCTATATTTGATTTTCAATACACGTCTCGTATAAATGAATGAGACGTTCTTCGCTAGCATAACACTGCTACGTGTGATCGATTGACACACTTATTCTTTGTTGAGCGATATTTAGCGACGATCGGACTGCACAAACGTATTGATTTCTTGCTGGCTCGCGGTCAGAAGCTTAACCAGACTGTGTTTGCACGAAGATATGCCCTAAATTTGATTTTTAATACACGTCTCGTATAAATGAATGAGACGTTCTCCGCTAGCATAACATTGCTACGTGTGAACGATTGACACACTTATTCTTTGTTGACCGATATTTAGCGACGATCGGACTGCACAAACGTATTGATTTCTTGCTGGCTCGCGGCCAGAAGCTTAACCAGACTGTGTTTGCACGAAGATATGCCCTAAATTTGATTTTTAATACACGTCTCGTATAAATGAATGAGACGTTCTCCGCTAGCATAACATTGCTACGTGTGAACGATTGACACACTTATTCTTTGTTGAGCGATATTTAGCGATGATCGGACTGCACAAACGTATTGATTTCTTGCTGGCTCACGGCCGAAGCTTATTCAGACTGTGTTTGCACGAAGATATGCCCTAAATTTGATTTTTAATACACGTCCCGTATAAATGAATGAGACGTTCTCCGCTAGCATAACATTGCTACGTGTGAATGATTGAATGAAATCAGAAGCATGGCGTCTCTCTCAGTTAAGAATGTATTGTATTTAGAATCTATAATATATCGTTGATTTGAATGAAATCAGAAGCATAGAGTCTGTCTCAGTTCAGAATGGATTGTATTGTATTTGCCATTTTTACTGTTTGTCTTACGTGAGCGCACGTGGCGTGACGTCACTTCAGGAGGCGTGGTTAAGTGCCCTGTACGGAGGGGTCAATTCAAACAAGAAACATGCCTATTTTGCAATTGGGGCACTATACTGTATGCTATAGAGCTCGTGCACGTGACATAACCATTTTCACGGCGCCATATTACTGGTCTAAAAGAGCTGCTCGACACGGTGGGGGACATTGAACCGGAGCAGAATACCGTATACACAATGCCCAAGACTTGTTGTGCTGTTGGTTGTGACAACGGACGAGACAGATATTCAAAGAGATCGTTCTATGGAATACCAACTGAAAAGACGAAAAAAGATCAATGGATTTTGGCAATTAAACGTGATGGCTGGTCACTTTATTTCAGGTAGGAATTATTCATCTCAATCTCAAATTCCCAAGAAGTATTTATAATGCCAAGTTGGCTCATTTGAGAATATCACAAACATTCGTTTATTATCACCTTCTAAATGTTTAACAGTATTGGACAAAACTCCGGGTGTCGTGCTATAAGACATTTTCGTGTCGCCTCCAACCGACTTAGCATTGAATAATGCTCTGTTAGACCATCAATATGGCCAGTCACGTGACTTTGGTGACGTAGGTGCACGAAGTCTATAGTGCTTCACATAACGTCCTCTAGTGTAGTTGGCTAGGGATCGATTCCCTGTATTTACGAAGTTAACTAGTCAAATGCTTACCTGTGCCAAGGCTGAGCTGCCAAAAAATAGAAATGCATGGTCATAGAGGACCGCGATGTACAGTATAAAAAAGCGTACATTTTCCAATTGTTTATGAATCTGTATAATTTAAAACTGTTCCCCCTTTTAAGCATCCAGTTACATTTCTCTTTACATTTTTTTTAATAAAGGTGCTTTCATATGGAATCGTTAGCCATTTGTGTCGTTTTTGATTGATAATGGTATTTCTGCACTCCAAAAAAATAACTCTTTGAATGAAGGTGAAAAAGTCATGAAAATAATTTCCACATAATGAAATGCTTTTCTTGAAGCATTAAGCAGTTCTCTTCCCAATGGACTTGTCCCACAACATCAAAATCCCAAATTCGTCCCTGTTTTATGTAAAACAGAGGTCAAAATGTGTCTGTGACATGGTTTAAGGTTGACATCTAGGCTCTGTTGATTCAGTGCGTGTGTGTTTCTTTCAGCTTGTCCCTTTCGGGGTCACCACAGCGTGTCATCTCAGATGACCGCATATATATGTTTTGGCACAATTTTTACGCCGTGCAAAAGGCAATAAATAGAATATGCCTCGCAAAACGACAGCATCAGATTTAGTTACTTATCTTCCAAGTACCTTCCCATTTCGTGGTTAGCTTCAAGTTCATCCAAATCAGAATCTGGTTTATTGAGCCAAGTATGTACACAACACACAAGGAATTTATCTCTGGTAGTTGGAGCCGTCCTAGGACCACATACCACATACACGTTGAGTACGGGTGAGTATGAATAACCATAGACACAGTCAATTGACAGGGAACTTTTATGGAGAAATTTAACAGATCACACAGGGTTCACATACTTTTTTCTCCCACTATGTATACTCATACAGTACATCACAATAGTAGCTTTGGATTGAGCTAACAAAGACCAGATTTCACACCAAGTACATTTTGCAGTAAATTGAGCTGAGATAGTCATTATTTTAGTTTCCTTTTTTGTTTTTGGGTGGTGTGCTGTGAGATATGAATTTGTCATCTTCTGTCAGATGGGACCAGGGCAGCTGCCGCTGCACAAGTACCTTACCACCACTGGGGTGTTATTTTGGAGTGCCTTGAAAAGTGCTAAATGCATGTATGCATTATTCTTGTTATTATGTCCCTTATCTAGTAAAGGTCGGGAAACATTGTCATAGGCCGATGTTCTTGGGGCAGGGAGCGGGATGGGGGTTAAGAGGGTTGATGATTTTACCCATGAGTCAACTGTTGCCACTGAGCTTTCTCCTCCTGCTTCTTTCATTTAGCAAGGAGGAGGAAATCTTGTGGATGCATCGCTACATGTTTGCATGTCTGTTTGCTTTGGCCAGGAAGCTGCACAGCAGCTTCTGGTTACCGGACACTTTGATGCGCATGGGGCCCTTGCTCCCATTTGCAGGGAATTCGATTTGTTCCGACGTGCTACGGGTCACTGCACTACAAACGCGCTACAGATGCCCTACGGATGCGTGACAGAAAACAAACTGGGAACCTTCTTGAAACAAAAATTGATATTGGGAACTTTCAATTGATTCTGGAAGATTCATTGATTCTTTCATCTTCCCTTCCATTTATCCTCATGAGGGTTATGGGCCTAGCCCAAATATCTTGGGGCGAAAGCTGGGGTATACCCTGAACTGGTCACCATCCAATTGCAGGGCATAAAAAACAACCATTTGCACTCACATTCACACATACAAGCAATTTAGAGTCTTCAGTTAACCTACCATTCATGTTTTTGGGTTGTGGGAGGAAACCATAGAGCCTGGAGAAAACCCACGCAGGAACGCGGAAAATATGCAAACTTCACATAGCCGTGGCTGGAATTTGAACCCCGCTCCTCAGAACTGTGAGGCAGTCCACCATTCCGCAGATTCTGTAATACATTTGCATAATTCCTTTTGCTGTTGTGGTAACTATAACACATTATTTTATTGCAGGCGTCACGTTGGAGCAGCTGTAAAGTGTTGGCCTCACAGTTCTGAGGACCCGGGTTCAATTCTGCCCCCACCTGTGTGGAGTTTGCATGTTCTTACCGTACCTTTGTGGGTTTTCTCCAGGAACTCCGGTTTCCCTCCACATCCCAAAAACATGCAACATTATTTGGACACTCTATATTGCCCCCAGGTGTGATTGTGAGCGCAGCTGTTTGTCTCCTTGTGCCCTGCGATTGGCTGGCAACGAGTTCAGGGTGTACCCCACCTCCTGCCCGTTGACAGCTGGGATAGGCTCCAGCATTCCCTGCGAACGTGGTGAGGACAAGCGGTGAAGAAAATGGATGGATTATTTAATTGCATTTTATTACAATATTATTTTTTAAAAATGTATGTATATAATTTCAAACTCATCTCAAAACATTACCCTTGAAATGAAATAGCTTATAGATTTGATTTGAGGAAAAAAAGTACAGTGAAGACTTTTACTAACAACCCGAGCTAATCTTAGCTCCTCCAAATAAACAAAGATCTTTGGCTCTCAGTTGAGTTTGCTTCAACATAGTACCTTGACACAAATTACTACTTTCTTATTACCTAGCGTTCGGCACCATCTTGTGGCATCTCATATTGTTATAGAAGAAGCACCAAAAAATGCATATATGTGAGTTTTTCAGTGAATAGTTTAGGACAGGATCCACAGAAAAAAATGCAAATATATAAGGTATATTTATGACTTGTGGTGTTCAGTGCACCACACATCGAGAAGCAAGTAATGATGCCATTGTTTGATGCTGTCTTGCAAATGATGTCTCGGCCAAGTGTTAAGGACGATTAATAAAGGCAGAAGACATGAGTGATTTTTTTTTTTTCTTTTAACATTTTTGAAACATGTGCATGCCAGACAGATTTGGGCCTCCATTTCAACACAAAGTGTTCTGAACCGCATCCCTGAGCTCGATGCTTGTTTGTCTTTAAAAAAAAAAAAAAAAAAAAAAAAGCACAAGCATCCCGATGTAGTGCATGCCTGACAGCACGACCGCTCCCGACTCAGCTGGTCGGCAGATGTGCATATGTGTGTATGTGTGCGCGTGTGTGTTTGTGTCGGGAGCCCTCCATCTGAACTAGATAAGTGACTTCTCTTTAATTCCTAATAAATAAAACCCCATTGCATGCTGGGTTTGTGAGTGTGTAAAGGGTGGGCACAATCCGAAGCATCTGGCCTGTTATTGTGCAACAACTTTTAACTTTAATTGTCGCTATAGCGGCGAGATTGTGGTTGGAAGTGTTTTATTATTCCAAGGGTGGAATCAAAGCGCGGCGAGTGTAATTATTTTAAAGGCTGGGGCGTAATTGCCTTGTAATGGATGGTGGGTTGAGCTCACAGATACAGTATGACGGCCACATGCCAGAACAAAGCAAGTAGTGTGTGTTGACAAGCATTATAGCATTTTTAGCACGGAAATTCAATACTTTCTAGCCGCTTTGTTTTACTTTGCTATAGGATAGATTTGGGATCCAAACCCAATAATTACATAAAAACACCAAAATGTATGATGAGAATCAGCAAGGCCCTTTTACACGACAGTTTCAATGGGCTCCAATGTTGACACATTGTGTCAGGTGTCATCAATAGGTCAGCAGTTTACTGTATTATACGGTGTTCCCCCTCATATTTGGTATTCCCTATTTGCAAAATTCACCTATTCATGGATTTTTTGTGGGGTGGGGGAAAACAAAAGGGTTAAATGAATGGCTTAATGATGATTAGATTTTTTTAAAAATACGATGGTGGTGACCTTGGCCTGGCCTTTATCACTATAACAGCTATAATTCCTCTGAAACGGCTTTCCAGAAGATTTAGGAGTGTATGTAGGAAAACTGTGAATTCTTTTAAAGAAGCACATTAGTGAGGTCACTGAGTTTGGATGCGAAGGCCTGGCTCGTCATTGTGATTCATCCTATGGTGTTCCATCAGGTTGTGGACAGGAGGCTAATCAAGTTTATCCAAACCAAACTCATCCATGTCTCTATGGACCTTGCTTTGTGCATTGGTGCACAGTCTTGTTGGAGCAGGAAGGTTCCATCCCCAAGCTGTTCCCACAATCAACTGTCCAAAGCTCTTTGCATGCTGAATCTGTGAATTCCTTCCACTGGAACAAAGGCTCCCAAATTTATGGGAACAGTTCTTCCATTTCTAAAACAGGCTGTGTGCCAATGTACAAAGTAAAGGTCCATCAAGACATGACGAGAGAGTGTGGTGTAATCATGATATCAACAGGTAACAGCACCTTTGTGATTTTTCATACTGGAGACTGAGAGCTGGGCATTCTCGTGTGACCTCAGAAATACACTTCTGGGAGAGTGATCAAAAATTCAATGCACATCCTCGTAAACCTTGTCGAAAAACTTTTGAGAAGAAGCTGTTATAGTGGTAAAGGGAGGACAAATACCATATTAAACCCTATTGATTCAGATGGGAATTACACTTCAGATCATATGTGAGTCCAGACAGGTGAGTGAAGACATGTGGCAATCTAGTCTACTAAAACTGATACTTTACTTTTTATAGACAGCAATTGAGTGGCATCTTGTAGCATCCTGGGAGGTTTCAGAAAAAGCACAAAAAACAGGAATAGATGAGTTCATCACTGAAAAAACACTAATCAGTAAAATTGGGAAAAAAAATCCAGACTAAATTTTCCAAAACATGTCCCCTTCACTTTGTTTTAGGGAACAGGAAAGTTACTGACTCTAAGAAGAATAGAGAGGCTGTGGTAATTTTCCACTTCGACTCTCCACTAATGTTTGTTGGCCAACCAGAATTAGAGTAATGCTATAATTCAATTTGCAGTACATAATATTGGATTTGTACAGCGAATGAGCACACATTAGTACATCAAGACTCCCGAGTGTGTTTTTTGATGGAGAGCTAGAAGTAGGCCATTGAGGTAGATTTCCACGCAATGACGTTTCGGGCTGGAATTGAGACTGAAGGCCTCCAGTGAGCTTTTCTCTCAACATGGCGGTGATGAAAGCTGCAGAGAATGAGATGACACACCCTGTCTTCATAATTCGCTGCTTCATCATGAACAGAGGCATTAAATACGCATACGCATACACACACACACACATCACGCAGCACATTGCCACCACAGTCACCTGGGGTGGTTGACACACACACACACACACACACACACACACCACACACACGCACACACATCAATTGATGTTTGGCACCTTGTCAGGTTACTTCATCCATAGCATCGCAGATCACACACACACAAGAGAGTGATTGATAATGCCAATCATCGACGCTCCCCTGCGCGTGGGTGCGCACACATACACTCAGCTACTATCTCCCCGTGCAAGACCTTCAAAATCAACGCATGACAGATTCATTTTTGGGGTTTCAATGGAGCGTTTTAGCAGTTTTTTTTTTTTTTAAGTCTTTTTGTAGGAGTTCTGAAATGGCAGCTGCCAAGGAGTAAAACTCTCGGGAAACGTCGGCGAGCGGCAAATGTGCGTTTGCTCTATTGTGTCTCGCTGAATTTGCACAGTGGAAATATAGTGCAGTGACAATGAAGATATTTCATTGTGATCATCAGAGCTTCATTGCAAAGGAGGTTGTTTTCATCTCTGTTTGTTTTTGATTCTTCAATAACTACTTGGAAAATTCCATGTAACTTTATCGTGAGTTGCCCCTAACATAAAATGTCAAATTTCGATGGCAGTTTGGAATCATTTGCGGGAAAAAAATGTGGAACTTTCATTTATTGTCATTGTGCAAGGTGGTGATTATCAATAGAAGTAGGTAAGAAGAAATATTGTTTTAGTCAGTACAGTTGTGAAATTCATAAAGAAACTCAATAAATGTTCTTGGAGGATTAGAAGTGTGTCGGCTTCTGTAGGGAAAAAATATATATTTTTAACAATGCAATGTTTGAAATCATTTTTTAAATCAGAAAATAAAATCAAGCCCCTCCCCTCACTACAACATATTTTTTTATCACTATGATGCTCCGTAATGGCACTAAAGGAATACTTTTATATTAAGACTTTGGCCAAAGCAAAGGAGTAATCAGGTGAGTTCTTCAGTGAATAACCAATGTCAGGTTCCGGAAAAGGGTGGCATGGTGGACCAACTGGTTAGAGCTCACAGTTCTAAGGATCGGGGTTTGAATCCCAGCCCGGCCTGCGTGGAGTTTGCATGTTCTCCCCTTATCTGCGTGGGTTTTCTCCGGACACTGTGGTTTCCTCACACATCCCAAAAACATGCATTAATTGGAGACTAAATTGCTCTTGATGATTGTCTCTATGTGCCCTGCAGTTGGCTGGCAACCAGTTTGGGGTAACAGTACAGCGGAGCAATAACATTTCTCACTTGATATTTCGGTGACTTGTGCATCTGCCATATACTATATGTGAGTGGTAAGTCATTTAATATTACATTCTTCTCACACATACAAGTGCTCATAATATTCAGGGTACTGAAAATTCTGAGTGTGTATTTGGAAGGGGTGTTTCCATGTGAATTATCTCTTAAATGTCTTTACAATGGACTTTACAATGTATGTATATGGGCAAACACTGCTTTAATGAGTAAGTCCCAGGCCACTGCGTCTCTGTGTGACACGCGTGCTGTCAGTAATGACAAAAAACACTGGAAAGTCTACATGCTGTTGGCAAATGAAAACAACAGTTTGGCCTGCTACGTAGTCATTAAGTGCATGCAAATGTGGGACATGGCTGCCTTTAACCAGAAGCAAACATTTCTCTCTGGAGGATTGCACAAACCAAGTGGCCTGCTTTGCCTTCTGCACACCACATGCGTGCCAAATTTATTGCAGTTGAGGGCTCCAGCCTCTGAAGGGTGAGATGCCCACCTACCTGTATGTGCAAGCATAGAAGAGTTGTGTACAGTGTACTGCATGTATGGATGTTTGTTATATTTTTATCATGCAGTCTGTGCTGCCCCCCACAGGCCGGGTATTATAGTGACTCCTCACACTGCTTCCTGGATCACAATTTAGTAACTGTCCCTAAGGCATTGTGAGTAAGTAGTAGTAACTCACTAGCGTTAAAGTCATATTGTCTTCAGTGTAGATAGTATACCATCAGTAGGCATGGAATACATCAGTGAGTCAAAAGAAAATTGACTTAGACTGTAACAAATGTATTAGTCTGCCTGTAATGGAGAAAGCATTCAGTATCCTGAAATGCTTTGTGGACTACTTTTATTTCCATTTTGAACAGGATTTTCTTTCACTCATTTTTCTGTTCAGGAATGCATGAAAATAATAAAGAAATAACATAAGTTTTTCTCTTTTGTTTGTACAACACTTTTAAACTAAAACCAAAAGGTAAATTGAACCTTACAAAAATCAAATTTAGGTTTAAGAGCTTCTGAAGAACGTTGTATGTAATACAGAAACATGGAAACCTCATGGTGTTGGTCTAAAAAAATAATGAAAAAAAAAATTTATATATATATATATATATATATATATATATATATATATATATATAGTGCTATATGTATACAGTACACTGTATTTCTGAATTCATTATTTGGGACATGCCACATAGTGGTGACACATTTTACAACTTTTATTGTACTTTGTTGGAAGACAATATATATGTAATGATGTAAAAGATATGATTTGACTGTGAGAAGGTTCACACAAAGGCATGAGCCGGGCTTCAAACCCAGAACCGCTCATCTATGATGCAAATGTGCTAAAATTGTTGATCTTGAAAAATCTCATGAAACTTCACCATGGGCGGGATGGTGTCTTTCCCAATTGGAGTTTGCAAAGCATGTTTATCATCAGGTATATAGAAGTTTGAGGAGATGAATTGTCTATTGGTGTCAAAGTCAATACTTGCTTGTCTACCTGTGCCCTGTGAATGGACGGGTCTAAGCCCAATTCTGCTTGGATAGACTGAAAGTGTACATCCCAACATTTTAAACTAGAGTTTAAAAAAACCCAACAAACTGGAAGTCTGCCATTTTCCACTTAAATGCAAGCCACTACTCCCACCTTTCAAGGTCTGGCTTCGCTACCTGAAAGACATGATAACAAACGTCATTTTAACACAATTGAAAAAAGTGCTCCAACTCCGTCAGTTTGCTTTCCCAGTTTCTTCATCACTCGCGAGCTCTGCCATCATGTCCTGGCAGGAGCCGCTTGTAAACAGTCGACCACAATGACATGTGCCCTGTCGCACAGACATGACAAACCTAATCCCTGCCTGTCTAAAGACACACCAAGAATGTCTGGAGTACTGTGGAGGTCTGGCTTGGTCGTGTGTGTGTGTCTGCAGTGGCTGGAAAAAAAAGACAGTGGGGCTAGAGGCCAGTGCATTCTGAAGCTTGTGCAGGGGTTCTTGACCTCTGAGCATCCTCCAAAATAGAGATATCATATTTAGCTTTGTTTACCAAATAATGGAGTGAGTTGCCAGCATCTAAAGCTCCTGCACATGCTCCTCGTCAATGCGTGGACTGTCAATATTCACGTTTTTGGGGCTCAGTCAGGTAGAAGTGAAGGGTAAGGGTTGTCGGGATAGGGGGTGTTATTCAGAAGCGTTTGCTCAGCAGCCTGTTTGGAGCTGCGGTCCTCCCTTGGAAATATAGAAGCAAATTCCTTTTCCCCGTCCCCACAATGGGAGCGCTCTGCCAGCTTCCCCTGGCAACGGGGCCCCGGAACGAGGGCCAGTTCTCCCTTGCTCGTCCCACAAGAGCCTTTCATGTTCCCAAAACCGCAGCCGGAGCGAGGCGCCTCGGTTTCAACAGCAGCAGACCAGCATGTGTTTGCCTAATTCCAAAGACATGATGACAGTGGTCTCTCAGCCCGCGAAAAGACAGCTTGGCTTTTTATCCCCAATCCCCCTCACCCCATTTTCCCCCTGCACTTTAATTATTATTTTCTGCTCTTGACGACTTCCAATACTTACACACCACATGTTTTCTCATTACACATGTTTTTACGGGCGACCCCAAAACTTTTTCGGTTGCCCCTCGCCTCCCACAAATGCTTTGCCAGGACACGACCCATCAGTGGCCCTGAAAAAGCAACAAGAGGTTTTTTTTTTCACGGCTCAGCAGAGAATAAAAGCACTACTGGCCATTATCCCCAAGGTGAAAGATGCTACAGCTATTTTGTACTTTGAAACAAATAAGAACCGACTGCTTTACAGGTTACATGTAAGTTACAGTGAACGCCCATTTTTGCACTAATTTTGAGAGAGAGCCTAATCTCAGTTAAATTATGAAAAAGTCACATATTCAGTCATTTTTGTGCTCAGGCCACAGCCTTGTCTAAAAAGTATTTTGGTGCCATGTTGTAGCATCTATAGCCAATTAAAAAACGAAATTAATATGCTGCGTAACTTGCACTATCTCCCCAGGGTAAATTTAGCTCCTCTTACTGTACAAAGCTGTTCTTTCTTTTTGACATCTGTGACTTCAACATATTTGCTTCACACCCATTACTGTATTATTTCCTTTTTCAGACACGGCCCAAATGTGAATGAGGGAGTTCTTCAATAATTTTGTGACTGTCACTATTTAAGATAGGAGATAAAGGACAGGGAGAAGTGGCAGCTGGACATAACCATAATGTATTTCAGCAGATTTTGTCCAGGACACGTCATTTCATTTTGTTGCAAGGCAAAGTTTTTGGAACACAATAATTAATCCTCCAATGGTCGAGATTTACGCCTTGGTAAATTCTGTGTAGTGGTTTTCTGAGCAACAGGTTGAACTTGAAAACTTAACAGATGAAGAACAAGAAGGGTTGCCATGAACACATTCAAAGTATTAATGACTACAATATAGTATTGGAATTATAACTAAAAATGAAACTTTTCCGAAAGCAATAAATACAGAAATAAATAAAAGGGATTAAAATGGTTTTATTCAGCCATTTTTACCCTGTCGCTTACCAAAACAACAGCATCTATGACATAAACAAGTTTGGAGTCTTACCGCAGGCTGTGGATGAGTTGATTACACATTACCATATTTAGTCTTTAACGATTTGACGTCCCTCGCACCATAATGTTTGTGTTCCGAGAGGAGCTACTCTACTTTTTAAATATTCTATATTATTTTAATTATTCTATTCAATCTGACTACTGCCATTTTTACCATGAAATTCATTTCTATTTTGCTTTTTATTTCATTTCTATTTTTTATCCAGCAAAGATGAATACATATTTAAAAACGTTTTTACCAATAAAAAACACAGACCTGTGAACCCCGCTTGTTCCCTATTGAACTTTCTCTCACACTTTGTGGTGCCTCTGTCACGTCCTTTAGTTTTACGCTGTCTGGGTGATGAATTCAGAGTTTTCTACGAAATAGAAAGCACACAGTAATGGAGGTCATGCACCGGATGAACATCTCCGCCAGAGTTGTCAAACTGACACTTTGTCACTGCTGTTCGGCGCCTGATGCTCACGTGAAAAAAAAGTTCTGGATGACACACCGTCATTAAAGAGCGGACAAAAATTTCCACCTCGATACGAAACCTTTCGGACTGTTACAAGTGCATCTTCAGTTCTCCGGCCAACATGACTAATTGGACGGGAAGTAAATGGTTTTTGGACCATATACGGGAACTTCGATTTACAGCATTGAGTTGTGGTTCCAAACAGGAACTGAAGTGATAGCTGCTGGACCCGCCGACCTCCCTTACTCACTTCACTACACGATGTCGCCACAAGCCAAGTGAGTCTTGCAGTTATGTGACACTGCTCAGTTTTTAAGAACCCACACAAGAAAATTGGTGGTTATTCACAATTGGCCATTTCACAATGGCTTTCATTATTCTACCGTACAGTATCATAAAGTTTCACTGGCAACAAGAAGAACTCGGAAGCCTAGCAAATAAAGGAACAGGAGAGTCGACATGAAGACAGTAGGACAAATGCTGCTTACTGCAGTGTATGCTCCGTGGGACACTTATTATAAATTTAAAAATAACATTGGATCACTATTGATGGTTTAACATTACAACTACAGTAAATTTGGAAAAGGGTACCAAGGTAAAAAAAAAAAAAGTTTCCTATCCTGTCAAGATTGGCAGCAACTATTTCTGCCAGTTCACAGACGCAAGTACTCACACATAGAACATGAGTGAACAACTGAGCCCATTTTAACGGTTGCTAACCAAAACTGCAGCTTCTACTGATGAAGTGTGGAGCTTTCTTGCATGTTGTAGATAAGATTGTTGTGCATTATCCCGTCTTTAACAATTTCATTACAGCAGGTTTTGTCATGCCCCCGTGCTCCTGTAAGTTTTTTTGTTTTGTTTTCTTGCTTTTTCGGTTTCCTTTTACCTGGCTGACTGCTGGTGGGTGGGGTCTCCTGTTGCACACCTGATGGCAATGATGATCAGTCGGTCATTTCGGTGCAACAGAAGGAGAGCGCCGGAATATTCCATAGTATTGCTGTCTTCCATTCTCCTGCTTCCAATCGCGTGTGTATTTGAATGCTGGCTAATGTAGAGTACTACTCGTTGTAGTGCTTTTCGTGTCTGTCCCAAGACCTAAGTCACTCCTAATTTGTTGCGGGCTAGAGTCCCTTTGGTTTTCATCTTTCCCATTGGCGTCATCCTTCTTCTGTGGCTCCGTCCATCTGTTTGATGTAGAACAGGATTATTGGTCCTTGTCTCACACTGGCTTTTTTTTTTTTTAAATCAGCGTTCCCTGTGATTTGTACTTTTACTGGTTCTGTTCGTGTATCACCCGCATTTATTCCCCTTCCTCCTCGTATGTTATAACTCTACTCGTGTTAATAAATCTAGTGTGCGGTACCCAGCCACGTATCTTATTCTCTTGACGTTACCTAACAGGATTGTTTTCTCCCGGCCCATTACGTAACTAGTAAAGGGGATAAAGAAGCATGTGCAAATTGCAAAGTAGCCAAGTGAAAAAAATTATTTTCAAAGATCATAACGGCTTTCTTTTAAGATGTCGGGACACTGGACCAACCTACAAGTTGGTGGCAAAGCACTATCTTTATCTAAATGAAGTTCCATAATTTTCTTTAAGATTGTTCTGTGGCACCAAGATTCCGCATGATGGCACTAAAATGGTAATTTGATGAAAGAGCAGAATAACAGCAAATAGGTGAGCCTTCAGCTAACGGAGGATTGGTTACACACAAAAAAGAAAATGCCGACACCGAACCTCAAATATGCTGGGGTTCACTGAATTCACATTTTCTGCACTTTTAAAGTAGCCATGCTCTGCCTTCTCCTCAGGAGCTTAAGACCACATGGCTGGCTTTGTGGAGCGCCTGTGGCTGTCATTGCACGTGTTTAGTTTCACCACTCGTTTCCGACAGCTTACCAGCGCTCGTTCTCAGGCCAGACGCTCCGTGACATGCACTTATCCCGGGCATCGCTTCAGTGCCAAGTTAAACAACCGCCCCCTCCCTGTATCTTAACATTTTTTTTGTGTGTACAAATTCAACCATCATTTCAAATTGTCCGTTGTGACATTTTCAGCACACACTTTTCGTTTATTTTATTCCTACGTGTACAGACAGCCACAGTGCATTTTTAGCCCGCCACAGCTGTCTATCCTAATGCGGCAGCCATATGTGGCACCGTGACCTCCTTCGTAAACAGAACTGTCTGATTCAACCGTTTGGGTCATAACATAGGGAAGGGCGGTGGGGTTGGGGGGCTTAGATCTTGAATGGAAGTCATGTTGGATCTGTTCCCCCCCTCTGAGGTAAAAGACGGGCAGCACTTGAAACTGCTGCATTGGATGGAGGGTCCAGCTCATTCTTGTTTCAGACTCCCGTCCGTCTGTTCGCCAGAAGGCCTACGGAATCCACTTGAGAGCGTTCCCTGCCCTTAAAACTGTCAAGGCAACACGTGACGTGCTGTGCCTTCAAGCATGGCCAAATCCAGGGTGTCCCAGAAAAATGTACTCGCTCTTTGACTACTCATTACCCATATACAGTAGCCTTTGTTTTTGTTTCATATTCGAAAAACTCGAAATTATGGCAAATTAACTTTTGAAGATAGAAGTGCTACTAGAGTTACGAAAAAACATCACAGAATTGCAACAACAATTTAGAAGGCTGTTTCCCAGGAATCTACCAACCGTCAACACCAGACAGTCAATATCACAGAGTTTGTGATATTGAAAAATCAGATGAGGTTTCAGGACGACGCTAAAATCCAAAATAGTCTTTACGAGTTAACTTAATTTGTCCTTCACTATACTGTTGACAGTACATGTCTGTTAGATGATAAGAGTCCATTTTTATTTTTTGCTGTTCTTTAACAATTACCTGAAATTCCCAAAAGGTGTTTGATTCATGAACATTTCCAAGGGAGTCCATTTCTATGGCTTTCTGTGTCTCTGCCTTTCCTCCCTGTATATCGGATTCAACCTGTTGATGACACTGACTCAAAACCATTGACCACTTCTTTCTGAGAACATCCTGTTAAAAGCTACTGTCGATGAGTTATTAGGTATCATCTAAGTCTCATGATATCAACATCTCAACTGTATGGTGAAGAGAATGTTTAAATATCAACTCTAACTGAACGAGGAAATGTATTAGTCCATTTGTGGAACAAATTAATCTTTGAAGTCAAGCTACAATTTTATATAAGGATAGTCTGCTAAAGAGTAAGTACATTTTTTTGGAGCCCATCTGTATATTGATACTACAAGGCCAAACCACCCACCCGTCAGTCTTTTGGGCTTAGCTTTACGATGCAGATGATTTGCAAGGTGGAACAATTAAGCTATTCCATTTCTCTCTCAAACAGAGTCCGCAATTGATGTGGGTGGGCCGCAGTGTCTGTCACAAAGACCCTTCCCATGCTTTTCTGGCTGCAGGTATCAGGTGTGATGAGCATTTTTAATTACACATGTATATACCAAAGGACTTTTTGGCGGGTGGTCTCTCTAGCCAACGGGTGTCTCTGTCTATGGCCACTCATCCGGGTCAATGATCTGGACAATGGCGGTCCAGGGGGGAGGGCTAACCTCCCCCAAACGCCAAGCCGCTTCCATGCATTTCATGGAATCACATCAGATCAAAAGCAATAAGCTAATTACAAGTCAGCGTGGTTGGCAGTAAATAGCGAATCAGCGTAATTGATTTAATCCTCTCAGCGTTTGAGTGAAAAATGTATCAATGCCGAGGCCAAAAAGACCTTTTCTTCTTCTTCCCAGCAATGGTGATAATTAGACTAAATAAACGATCTATTCAGGCAACTTGAACTCAAGTGACACCAACACAAGTGGTGGGCAATACTGATTTGATGCTGGATACATCAACAAATTGCAGAATTGTAATGATTTTTTTTTCTTTTATTACCTAAAACTGATGATGTGCAATACAACTAGTTAGTATCGATCTGACAACAAGTAAATAAAGAAGGAAATATTGTCGATAGAATAGTTATTTTTATAACTAAGGTGAATGCATCATCAAATTGTTGAATTCCCTCTTCTTCTTCTTTTCCTTTCGGCTTGTCCCGTTAGGGGTCGCCACAGCGTGTCATCTTTTGCCATCTTAGCCTATCTCCTGCATCTTCCTCTCTAACCCCAACTGCCCTCATGTCTTCCCTCACCACATCCATAAACCTTCTCTTTGGTCTTCCTCTCGCTCTTTTGCCTGGGAGCTCCATCCTCAGCATCCTTCTACCAATATACTCACTCTCTCGCCTCTGAACATGTCCAAACCATCGAAGTCTGCTCTCTCGAATCTTGTCTCCAAAACATCCAACTTTGGCTGTCCCTCTATTGAGCTCATTTCTAATCCTATCCAACCTGGTCACTCCGAGCGAGAACCTCAACATCTTCATTTCTGCCACCTCCAGTTCTGCTTCCTGTTGTTTCTTCAGTGCCACCGTCTCTAATCCGTACATCATGGCCGCCCTCACCACTGTTTTGTAAACTTTGCCCTTCATCCTAGCAGACACTCTTCTGTCACATAACACACCAGACACCTTTCGCCAGCTGTTCCAACCTGCTTGGACCCGTTTCTTCACTTCCTGACCACACTCTCCATTGCTCTGTATTGTTGACCCCAAGTATTTGAAGTCGTCCACCCTCGCTATCTCTTCTCCCTGTAGCCTCACTCTTCCCCCTCTACTTTTCTCATTCACGCACATATATTCTGTTTTACTTCGGCTAATCTTCATTCCTCTCCTTTCCAGTGCATGTCTCCATCTTTCCAATTGTTCCTCTGCATGCTCCCTGCTTTCACTGCATATGACGATATCATCTGCGAACATCATGGTCCAAGGGGATTCCAGTCTAACCTCATCTGTCAGCCTATCCATTACCACTGCAAATAGGAAGGGGCTCAGAGCTGATCCCTGATGCAGTCCCACCTCCACCTTAAATTCCTCTGTCACACCTAAGGCACACCTCACCATTGTTCTGCTACCATCATACATGTCCTGTACTATTTTAACATACTTCTCTGCCACACCAGACTTACGCATGCAGTACCACAGTTCCTCTCTTGGTACTCTGTCATAGGCTTTCTCTAGATCCACAAAGACACAATGTAGCTCCTTCTGACCTTCTCTGTACTTTTCCACGAGCATCCTCAAGGCAAATAATGCATCTGTGGTACTCTTTCTAGGCATGAAACCATACTGTTGCTCGCAGATACTTACTTCTGTCCTGAGTCTAGCCTCCACTACTCTTTCCCATAACTTCATTGTGTGGCTCATCAACTTTATTCCTTTATAGTTCCCACAGCTCTGAACATCCCCTTTGTTCTTAAAAATGGGAACTAGAACACTTTTCCTCCATTCTTCAGGCATCTTTTCGCCCGCTAGTATTCTGTTGAATAAGTTGGTCAAAAACTCCACAGCCATCTCTCCAAATTGCTTCCATACCTCTACCGGTATGTCATCAGGACCAACTGCCTTCCCATTTTTCATCCTTTGTAGTGCCTTTCTGACTTCCCCCTTAGTAATCATTTCCACTTCCTGGTCCTTCACTCTTGCCTCTTCAACTCTTCCTTCTCTCTCATTTTCTTCATTCATCAACTTCTCAAAGTATTCTTTCCATCTATTTAGTACACTACCGGCACCAGTCAACACATTTCCATCTCTATCCTTAATCACCCTTACCTGCTGCACATCCTTCCCATCTCTATCCCTCTGTCTGGCCAACCTGTAGAGATCCTTTTCTCCTTCTTCCGTGTCCAACCTGGTGTACATGTCTTCATATGCCTCTTGTTTAGCCTTTGCCACCTCTACCTTTGCCCTACGTCGCATCTCGATGTACTCCTTTCGCCTCTCCTCAGTCCTCTCAGTATCCCACTTCTTCTTCGCTAATCTCTTTCCTTGTATGACTCCCTGTATTTTGGGGTTCCACCACCAAGTCTCCTTCTCCCCTTTCCTACCAGATGACACACCAAGTACTCTCCTGCCTGTCTCTCTGATCATCTTGGCTGTTGTCGTCCAGTCTTCCAGGAGCTTCGGTTGTCCATCGAGAGCCTGTCTCACCTCTTTCCGGAAGGCCGCACAACATTCTTCCTTTCTCAGCTTCCACCACATGGTTCTCTGCTCTACCTTTGTCTTCTTAATCTTCCTACCCACCACCAGAATCATCCTACATACTACCATCCTATGCTGTCGAGCTACACTCTCCCCTACCACTACTTTACAGTCAGTAACCTCCTTCAGATTACATCGTCTGCACAAAATATAATCTACCTGCGTGGTTCTACCTCCGCTCTTGTAGGTCACTATATGTTCCTCCCTCTTCTGGAAATAAGTGTTCACTACAGCCATCTCCATCCTTTTTGCAAAGTCCACCACCATCTGCCCTTCAAAGTTCCTTTCATGGATGCCGTACTTACCCATCACTTCTTCATCGCCCCTGTTTCCTTTACCAATATGTCCATTACAATCTGCACCAATCACAACTCTCTCGCTGTCTGGGATGCTCAGAACTACTTCATCTAGTTCCTTCCAGAATTTCTCTTTCAACTCTCGGTCACATCCTACCTGTGGTGCATAGCCGCTAACCACATTATACATAACACCCTCAATTTCAAATTTTAGTCTCATCACTCGATCTGATACTCTTTTCACCTCCAAGACATTCTTAGCCAGCTCTTCCTTTAAAATAACCCCTACTCCATTTCTCTTCCCATCTACTCCGTGGTAGAATAATTTAAACCCTGCTCCCAAACTTCTAGCCTTACTACCTTTCCACCTGCTCTCTTGGATGCACAGAATATCAACCTTTCTCCTAATCATCATGTCAACCAACTCCTGTGCTTTTCCTGTCATAGTCCCAACATTCAAAGTCCCTACACTCAGTTGTAGGCTCTGTGCATTCCTTTTTTTCTTCTGACGCTGGATCCGGTTTCCTCCTCTTCTTTGTCTTCGACCCACAGTAGCTGAATTTCCACCGATGCCCTGCAGGTTAGCAGTGCCGGGGGCGGGCGTTGTTAACCCGGGCCACGACCGATCCGGTATGGGATTCTTTAGATGAACGCTCATATTTGTTTGGCACAGTTTTTACGCCGGATGCCCTTCCTGACGCAACCCTCTGCATTTATCCGGGCTTGGGACCGGCCTACAGATTGCACTGGTTTGTGCCCCCATAGGGCTGCATTAAATTGTTGAATTCCCAATGCACTTATTGGATACCCCCCCACCTTCCGAATAATTAATTAGTGAGAAGTCAGCATAGAATTCTGTAATGTTGGCCAGTAGAGGTTTGTGAAACAACATTTAGTATCGATCCAGTATTGCTGATCGCGATGGCACTACTTTTATGCAATTAATGCAATGGACCTTCAGGACTGGCAAGCTTAAGCTCCGCCGCCCTGAGCTACATTTGCCATGTCCCACAAGTTTCCAAAATGGTGACTAAACAGAACAGGTTTGAAGTGGATTCTCTATCGCGTATTCCAGATAATATTGCGGTATGTTTTTTTGCCAAATGTGTCAGACTTGTCTAAGAGAGTTCTACAGAAAGGTGTCAACTATTTCACGCAAGGATATGTACACGGAATTAAGATTTTGGACGGAGCAGGACGAAATGTCAGAGTTACAGCGAAATGTTGGCGATCGATGGAAAAAAAAAAAAAGGTTGATGCCTCACAAACTTCATATTGAAATCCAACTGGATAAAATAGTGGAATTGTACTACACATGTAAAGCAAGGTGAGTACTTTTTACTTGGAAAGATCATGAGTAATATCATTGTAGTCTTTATAAGTGAGTTAGGTTCGATTTTATACAAGTGTATTTAAACAATACTGATTAACTCAGTCAGTACCATAGTCACCAGATGAAAAAGTTTGACTTGGCTCATAATCGAACCCAGTGCTCTGTCTTAAAAGTCTGATGTGATACAAATGGGCAAATAGACATTTCTCTTGAATGACATGGCGTATTTACGTATCACGAACCCAACTCTTCGGCATAAAACATTACACACTTCATTCAGCAGATCAGTGATACAGTAACAAAGTCAAAGTTGTTATCCTGCAATGTATAAAACACTGATAATAATTCAATCAAACTGGGAGGAGATACTTCTCCCTCACTTACCTTCGAACATATAGCGTTGTGTTTGTTGATATTGTTCACATTTAGTTGTACGTGCGGTCTTCCGCAAGCCTTAATCCATGGTAGACACTTCGTCAACTGTGTTTTAGGCTTTGGAAAATGAATCAACTGGGCCCCTTGTAACCAAGCAGGATATCTTTCATCAGAATTGCATGTTCCTCAAGTCCATCTGAGGACTATTTTCTTCATAACATGGACTTTTCTGCATTGCTTGTGGGACAATATGCCGAGAGTGGCATGTCAACCCAGGGGTTAAAACAATGCGGCTATCTGATTGCCTATTATTCTACAAGTGATTGACAGGTTGGAAAGGTCCATTGGATGCATAAAATCGCTGAATCGTAATTAGTATTTATTTTTTAACTACCCGAAGATACTGGTTTGCGATAAAGCGAAACCTGGCATCTAAATAAGAAGATAACCAAATAAATACAGGGCCAATAACACCAAAACCAATACAGACACGTTTTAACAATCAAGGTGGATCCATCTTGAAATTGCTGAATCTGAATTAATTTTCATGACCCATAAATATTTTTCCACTGGCCAGATTATTTTGTAGTTAATAAAATCTGATGTTGGCTACTTAGTGGTTTGCTTTATTGCAGGATCTGGTGTCAGTCTAAAAACAAGTGAATAAAGGGCTTGTATTTCTGATACCAATGGCAATACAAATACTTTTTGATGTTGAGGGTGTCTTAATTATTAAATGGTTAAATCAGAATTAATTTTATGACCTTTGGCTATTAATTAGTTGATTCACATTACAGAACGTGGCTAAAGATAAATATACAATATTATAAAATTCTAAAAAGAACGCAGAATAGAAGTTTTTGTTAAAATTTCTCCCCTAAAGACCATTACATGATTTTTGTTTTTTTTTCCATTACCTGCTACTCTGTAGCCAGATAAAATCCCATGTAGAATATTTGTTCAGGAAATACGAAACAGACACAAAACCAAATATTGCTCTCACAACACCTTTTTCTTTACATATCTTTGAAAAGATCATCACATTTTGACACCATTCTCTGCCCACATTAGACGATGTGGAAAAAAAATAAAGTCTTCAAAGGCTCCTTCAAGTCGAAATGGCTGACTTCCTGTTAAATTTTAGACTCTGGTCTGTGAGATTTTTTTGTGCTTCCCGTTGTGATAGACATATTTTATATATTGATGGGTTTAACTGGTGTCTGGGGATGATTTTTTTTTTTTTTTCAAAACTTTCCAGAGGGGTTGCGACCGAGAGAGTTTTGGAGACTTATGTTCAGAATGTTGACTGAAAATGGATCTGGACACATTTAGACATACTTGTTTGCCCAGCAAAGACATTTCAGTGTGTTTCTTTCATCATTTATTGCAGGGAAGCGCTCTCCGTGTGCTTTAATATGCGTCTTAAAAGCAAAAAAAAAATGCTTTTCATCAACGTTTGATTTATTTATGACGCTGTGAGAAAAGTATTTTAGAGCAAAGTCGTGTTATCGTCGAGGAAGCCACACATACTCACACGTTTTCCACCTGAGGACATGCGCTTTAATGACAGTTTCAGGTGGCGCCGGCGGAGCACCGATACACACTCCATGTTCATGACACATGCAATATCAAAGCATAGGCGGAGGGCCTGGGGGATGGGATCCATATGGAACTCGTGGCCTGTACGATAAGGTTAGGATTCCACATGTTTGTTACCACATCATTTGAAACATTTCACGCTGAATCACTGATTTGTTTGCATTTTGAAACCATTTTTTCAATCAGGAAATGGAGGCTCTATTCTGGTTGAACTCTCACTGTAATGAAACTTACTAAGTGTGCAGTAGATTTTTCAAATAATATTCTTAGCTGTCATGAAAGTGTAAAAAAATAACCGCTTGGTATGAAAAGGTCAATCTTTCGTACAGCGCCGTGGAAAAGTATTAGTGACCTTCTCAAATTTGGATATTTTTGCATAGTTTCTCCACTTTAATGTTTAGGACAATCAAACAAATGTGTTTTTAAATGATTTCATTTATTACGGGAAAAAAGATGCCTGTGTGTGAAAAAGTAGACTTCAACTGGGAGTTAAAAAAAAAACCAAAACCAAAACCAAAGTCAGTACAGGTGCTAGTGAATGCTTGTGGTTAAATAAGTTTAAATTTGTTGGAACGAGGTAAAACCATCAATAAGATTTTTTAATGGTCGCTATATCGCAGGTTTTCACAGAATCTAAGTAGGTCTGGAACCCCTGAGGTTAATGGGGATTCACTTTTACAAGAAATTGTGTCATCACCCTAAAAATGAATGATGTATGGTAACCATTCAAGCATTCTTAACTGGAATAAAACTCTCAAAATAGGCAGTATGTAGTAAATCCTGGCCCCGCCTGTGTGGAGTTTGCATGTTCTCCCCGTCCCTGCGTCGGTTTTCTCCGGGCACTCCAGTTTCCTCCCGCATCCCAAAAACATGCATTCATTGGACAATCTAATTTGCCCTGCTTGCAACAGTTGTCTGTCTTCATGTGCCCTGCGATTAGCTGGCAACCAGTTCAGGGTGTACCCCGCCTCCTTCCCAAAGACAGCTGGGATACGGTCCAGCGCTCCTGCAAACCTCGTGAGGATAAGCAGCTCAGAAAATGGATGAATGGATGATATTAGTTGCTCTAGGCTAGGAAGGCAGAATCCACCACGATCTGGAATCGTTCATCCAAGTTCTAATGGAGGTTCTGGAGATAGTTTATGAGACTGACAGACTGGCTGTAATATTATTTGTCTTATCAGTTTCACTGCTCGTATTAGAATGTGGTGTTCTTTGAAACTGTGGTCAGTGTAACAGAAAACTAATTCAATGTTTTACTGCCATGCAAGAACATGAAAAGGATGAAGAGTCAGCAAATATGTAATACCTCAATGATTTGCCTTTGCTCTCATCTAATTCCCAAATCCTGCAGGACACACCTTGACAACTGATGGGGGATATTTCTGACGTTTGAAGGCAAAACGTGCCGAAAGCGAATCAAATTGTCCTTTGTGCTTCGTCTTTTTGGCCCCGGCTGAGCGGAGTGGCAGCCCTCCCGCCGAACTTTCATGTGTCAAACAATGCTCTTATCCAGGCTGGCTTTCTGGGAGGTTGTCGGAGATGTGGCCCGATAGTGAACTAAGAGGAGCCTGTGTCATTGATACATCGCTCGATTGCAGTGCAACGAAGCCACCTAGAGGATGACTGGGGACTTTATCTAGCCAGCTCTGCGCTTTCACACTTGACCTGCTTAAATAGCCCTAAAATTATCGCATAAAAACATATCATCTTAGAATTCCTCCCACGTCATCTGGTTCTGATTAATGTGTTTTTTACAACGTGAAATTAAAATGTGGTGGAGACGTGACCTGTGCATGTCCGAGAGGAGCTGTTACTCTGTTCTTTCCTTAACTCTTTCCATGTGATTGACTCCAAGTGTATTGTAGAATAGAATCGAAAAGCCTGTATTAGTCCAGTTTCACTGCAGCATATGTGGATCGTAGCAAAACACTAGAATATCAAAACCCCCTAAATATACGTGTATAGATTTAATTTTCAAGGATGACTTTGAAGAGACGTTTTGGTGGTTTTACTCTTGACGGACATACCTAACAAAGTTAATGTTGCTATGTGGAACTTAGAATTAGGCTTCCACATGAGTCGTCAAACTTCACTACTAGGCTCTGCCCAAACATGTTGACAAAAACTAAAAGTCTGTCTAGTATACATTGTGCCCTTGCCGATTCACGGTTCACCCTTCGTAGCCCCGCATATTTGCGGATTTGGGTCTCCAAGACATTGTGCACACTTAAACGCACAGGTTACACTGTTAGCTTATATGCTAACACATGTTTTAGCATGTATGTAAGATACCGGAAGATGGCGCTCACATGGCAGAGAGGATTATGATGGAATGATGGATGCGTTTTACATCTGTAAGAAGAAGAAGCTTACATTGCCCCATGAACTACTCATGTCGGCAGGTCACTACTGACGATGTTGTGTTGTCTCACGGTGTCACATCGAAACTAAAATTATCACACCACAGCAAACAGAGTGGCATAACTAGCAAATAATAAAACAAATGAAATAATGACTGATCGTGAAATAATTCACAAAACATGCACTTTAAATGCTTTTTACTTCCTCCCAGCTTGGTTTGCGGGACTAAGGAAGTCCTTAGTGTTTTGGGTAGAAATCTCCAAGATCAGTTTATTTTTTAAAACAGCTAAGGTGACTCTAAAATGGCTACTTCAAACCAAATTGGCTCACATCCTGTCACCTTTTGGTCAGCCATCAAAGCTCAGTACCAAACTTTGCCCACACACATAACCCAAAACAAAAATTATTTGGAATTCAGCCTCGACCATCTTTTGTAGTGTAATTACAGTAGTTCGAGTGTGGAGGCAATCATACAAAAATCTCTGCAAGAAGCCTTGTTTTGGAAATGGGCATAATGGTCCTAAGATGGTCGTTTTAACTTCCCGTATCCTCTCAGTTTTTGTGGGTCTTCTTATGATGGTTTTGGGGGTTGCTAAATTTGGGGTGCAACAAAAAATTCCTCAGCCCTAGTTGCTATTTGTAAATGAACAAAGTGACCCAAAGCATAATCGGGCCCTGAATGGGAGGTGCCTTAATCAAAATGGGTGGTCGTCACTCAACTGCTAAACGTGGATGTGTGACGTTGGCGGCCTGATATGCATACATCTCACAGAAATGATTTTGCCTGAGCTCTTGAGGGATGAACGGCGCTTCTGTCTGCTAAAAAAGACTTCTTCGATGATCCGCGGGGTGGCAGCTGCCTAATGCGACCATTCCGGCGATTCAACACATGACTCCATTATGGCCGCCGAGCCGTGAGAAGAACGAGGGTGGAGGGTGGCGGAGGGGAATGCTTTTGGAGCGCTCTCTCTAAATGGAATCTTTAATTTCACAGGCCTCCTGATATGCCATTTGTGTAACAGAAAAGAGGAATCAAGGCTTTTTGAAAGCACATTAAGCAGAAAGCAATTAACCCGCACACACAGTAGTTAATTTTTGTATTAATAATTCCAACAGCTGGCACTGTACCGCTTCCTCGTTCTTTATCTCCACTCCAGCTGTTGCGAGGACATTAAAGAGTCTGCAATAAGGTCTGCAATAAAGTGGTTCCGTATAGAGATACCTCGCCGAAGGGTGGAAGCCCACGGGGAAGCGGATTTACATACGGACTGTCGTTTTCAATAACCCGCCGGTCCATCTTTTCTTCAGTCAGCGTTTTAAAGGCCTTTCTTCTCCTTCTGCAGTGTACATTTCAAAGACATCTATTGACATCCTCGACAGATGTGCTGCTCCAAGGAACACTTGTCATGCTGTCAATTGGCTCCTAAAGTCAAGGCCCTGGAACATTTGATTATACACATTCAACGCCACGAGCAGCCTCCATGAAAGAAGAAAAAGGCCAGGAGGCAGGCAGATAAGGCCAAATCAAAATCAATAAAATGTAATTAAATGATGGTGGCACAGTGCAGAGCGTTGGTTAGCACAGCTGCCTCACATTTCTGAGGTTATGGGTTCGAATCTGGGCTGCGGCCTTCCTGTGTGGAGTTTGAATGATCTCCTCATACTTGCGTGGTTTTTCCACAGCACTCCAACCTCCTCCAAAATAAAAAAAAAAACAAAACAAAACGATGCTTATCTCCATGTATGCTATGATTGGCTTGCCACTGGTCCACCGTGTACACCGCCTCTCGCTCAAACACTACCCTGGTGAGGATAAGCGGTTTAGAAAATGCACAAATGGAGAATTAAGTGACTTAATTTGTCAGTTTCTCATGACTTATTATTTTTAGGATATTACATATCATATGAGTGGAACCTTAAAGGGTTGAACTTTTAGAAAAAAAAAATCCCCTTTTGGTCAAACCGTTGCCATCATGAAAACCATTAGGATGGTGGCACAGTAATACAGACAGATTAGCATAGCTGCCTCACAGTTTTGAGGACCCGTGTTCAAATCTGACATCTGTTCTGTGTGAAGTTTGCATGTTCTCCCCGTGCCTGTGCAGGTTTTCTCCGGGTACTCTGGTCTCCTCCCATATCCGAAAAACATGCATGGTTGATTAATTGAAGACTCTAAACTCTACATTAGATATAAAAAAGAAAAAAAAAAAAGGGCAACACTTACACAATAAGAGCCGTAGTTTTGGACCACTTGGGGGGGGGGGACAAAAATATTAAATGTGCTTTAAAAATGTAGTATTTTTGTATATTAATCAGTTTTGCAACACAGGTTGTGAAATAGTAAATGGTTTAAATCATAGCAGAGTTTGAAGATAGTCACTGTCCAAAGCAATACAGAAAAATGTTTTGAGCCTGCAAAGTTTAACTAGAACGGCATTTAACTTGTGTACTTGCTTCCAAAACAGCTGACACTGTAGACCAGTTGTTAGTTTGTGGATAGAAATAATTAGCATCCAGGGTCCTTCATTTTGCCCAAAGGTTAACGTTAGATGTGTCCTCAAAATTTTAACAACATGACATTCTATTTAATTGGCTGTTAGCGGCCAAAGCAAACATCCCTATATAATTGTGAGCACTCCGAGCAGAATGTAGCTTCAAGGTGAAATCGGCAGTCATCTTACAAACGGGATTGCTTGTAAATGTTGTCGAAGATGTCGCAAGCGATCGTTTCGAGGTGACCGTCACAGTTGGGAGACGACTGGCTCATGTGTGAATTCTAGCCCTAGCCCAGAATCAGCTGGGATAGGCTTCCTGTGTGGATGAGCGGTACAGAAACTAAATTAATGGAAGCTACGAGATTGGCTTTTATTTCTGTTGTGGAACTCCTCAAATTGATTTTTTTTTAGCTTGGCCCAACTATCGTCCAAACAAACATGTCAACATTGCTTAGAGCCACATCTGTCCGAAAATCTTGATCTTAAATCAGTGTAACCCGTGACAAGTGCCTACTTGCTTTGGCGTCATGACCTAAAGCATGCCTTATGCGTGATGCGCCACAAGCTGCGACACATTGGAGTCACAAATTAGACTAAGAAAGAAAAAAAGAAAAAGCATGCTCAGCACTGGAAATTGTCACCACGCGTACGTCATCGTATCGGAAGGGAGTGACGCAGAGGATTTATGCGGGATGCTGTAATTGAATATAATTGAGCAAGTGCTTGACACTTGATAAGGATTTACAGCACCACCACTCAGCCTATGATCATTCTTTCCTCTTGGCTGATGACCGATTTTGGTTTTCTGCACGTGGAGCTTTGGCTAATTATAACAATACGGCTTGATCTGTCTTTGAAGCCATCACTTCATCTGGTGACTAACCTAACCGAGGTTTGCCACAAAGGAAAAGTGCACTGTGGCCATTTTTTTCCTCTTTGCACCATTAGAGACCGACATTATGAGACTGCAATTAGAGCAATAAATGTCTTAATTTATAGCAACGCTCTGTTTGTCATTGGGCTTGGCTACCGCTTTGTTGCGTAAGCATGTGTGGCGTAATTACCAGTACAGTTAGAGGAGATTTACAATGGTGGGTGATGATGATGAGGAGCGTGTAGGAGGATGAGGCTGGGAGGGTTGGTGGGTGGATGAAGCCATCCAGATGTGTGGGAATACGGGGGGCCACAACCAGGGCAGCGTGGTTTCACTTAAAACTCAGCAGGAGAAGAGCTGTGAGGTCGAGGCACCACGTACAGTGTGATCAAATATTTCAACGTGCATGTCATGCATTTGTTGCAGAAATACTACTTTTCATTGTGGCTGCTTGAATGAAGCATATGCTCAAGACACAAATACTTACTAGTGACAATGAATTATATGTTGCTCGCTGTGGCCCACTGCATACACTCATTGGTCAAATTAAGTATACCTGGACAATGTAATAAAACCAGATACAAGAGCTGCAGCAATACACTGGCAACGTTACCTGGTCTGCGATTGGCTGGCGACCAGTCAGTGGCGTACCCCAAAATCACTTGAAGTCAGCTGGGATAAGGTACAGCACAGCTGCAAGACCAATGATGACGAGCGGTTTAGAAAATTGACAGATGGATGGAAGTTACCTCGTCTTACATTGCTACCTGTAGCACAGTAGCAGAATGTATCACACTCTCACTAGCTGCAAAATTGATATACAGTACCTACAAAATCTGTTCAATTCTCAGTACAAGAGCAGCAGCAATATACTGGTGACAAGTTACGTTGTCTGTGATTGGCTGGTGACTGGTATAGGGTGTACCCTGCCTAATGCCCGATGACAGCTGGGATAGGCTCCAGCACTCCTGCGACCTTTGTAAGGATAAGTGGTTCAGAAAATGGATGAATGGATGAATGTTCCAAAAAAAGTTAAAAACAGAAAAGACGGAGGCAGTGATGTAAAAAAAAATCTGAGCTTTTGCGGCTGGTTATGAAATCTAACGCAAATGTGTTATCATGGAAATTGTGAGTAGTTCAGGGTGTACCTTGCCTCCTGCCCGCAGTGAGCTGGGATAGGCTCTAGCATACCTGCGACCCTCGTGAGGAAAATGGGGTAGACAATGGACTAATGGATGAATGAAAATTTCCATTGGCAACTTTTAAGTTAATTCCATATTTTCCCAGAGCAATGCAATTGATTACAATTACGTACATACTGTAAATAAATTATAAAACTTAGCAAATTCTACTTTGCTTTCCCTGGTACAATAGCACATTGCATAGATCCAAGTCACCTAATATGATCAAACGCAAGAGCTTTCATAAATGACAGCCATTGTCGGACAGAGCAGCCTGCCTTACCCAACTAAAAAAAAAACTTCCTTTAGTGCGCCTGAGTTTTTGTTAAGCAGAAGTAGTCACATTGTATCTCCCATCCCAGGGCCTCACAACAGAGCTCGTGAGGTGTTACTTCCTCCGCCTCCTCCGTTTGCAGTGCATTGCAGCCATGCCAGAGGCATGGAAGGTATTAGGGCCCAGATATGAGCCTTAACTCAAGTCAACGTCTTTGCCCAGCTGCTTGACATGAAAGCCAGACGTCATATCAAACGCAAAGCTGCACATTTATTAGCCTACTTCCTCTGCCAGAGCGCGGACACGCAGCAGCAGACGGGATCGTGGAGAAAAATGGAGTACTGCATATACTGTATACTATTTTTCAGTGTATCTCACCTATTGGTACAAAAGTCAGGCTTAACAGAGCGCTGCAGTCAAAAGGAGACTGGTGTATGTTCATAACCCAACACTCATTTCATTCATGTCATTTCTATTCGCGTATGGTCAAATGTTACTATGATATGGCAATTTTACTCAAATTGAGACTGAGGATGCCATTATAAAATCCCACTTGTTAACCTCTATCCATACATCCATTTTCTCAAATGCTTATCTTCACAAGGGTCGTGAGAGTGCTGGAGCCTATCCCAAAGGCAGGGTACCACCTGAACTGGTTGCCAGCCAAAATCAGACCAGGTAACTTGTCGCCACTAAATTGCTGCAGCTCTTGTAACGAGAACTGAGTAGTAATACTAGTAATTATGCAGTTGTACCATATTTTTTTTGCTGGTGAAACTCTTTTTGTACTATTATGCCCGGACATGAAAAAGTTTGCCTCACTAATAACATGTAGTTGTCCTACTGGCATGCCAAAGTTGTCTTACTTGTATGCCGAAATGTCATCCAATGATGGGATGCAGCATTGGGGAAAAAATAAACATTACTAGTAAGACAGTTCTACTAGTACCCCCTTGTCATTCTACTCAGGTGTTAAATCAGTTCAATTTCTCATCTATACGATGCAGTTACATAAATGACCAAAATTAGTCAGCCTTAGGATGGTGAAAACTGACGCAAGAAAGTAACCCAGTACTACCTCTTAGACCAACTGTGTACCAATACCTAGGGGTGTTTGTGTAACACGGCATCGGATTAAGAATGTTACTGCCACACATGAATTCGTAATATATCGTGCGCACACGTAATTATCATTCCTAGACAAGTATAGATAATTTAGTCTAAGTAACTGCTTCTGTAGACAGAGTTGTCAGTTCATATCCATATAGCAAAACAAGCATTTTGCTTGTGCCAAGCATGCGTCTGGAAGGCCTTCTGGCGTAAAAACGGTGCCAAACAAATATGAGCGTACATCTGAGACGTCCCGCTGTGGCGACCCCTAATGGGACAAGCCGAAAGAAAGAATTTGTTTGGCGTGTGCGCCAAGGTAGCAATTTCCAGGTTACTTCAGAGAACTAAAAACAAAAATGAATTGGCATTGGCTGTTCTTGAAAAACGAAATGCAAATTATGCTGATAGTACAATTTTTGAGCTTGGGTCACATATTTTACTTCCTGTTGAAGGAAAATCCAGTTATGTGTGTGTTACATAGTTTGTAAAAATTATCTATGTACTATTACATAATATAGGCGGCACGGTGGATCAGCTGGTAAAACGTTGGCCTCACACTTCTGAGGTCCCGGGTTCAATACTGGCCCCGCCTGTGTGAAGTTTGCATGTTCTCCCCATGCCTGCGTGGGTTTTCTCCAGGCACTCCGGTTTCCTCCTACATCTCAAAAACATGTAACATTAATTGGACACTCTAAATTGCCTCTAGGTGTGATTGTGAGTGCGATTGGTTGTTTGTCTCGATGTGCCCTGCGATTGACTGGCAACCAGTTCAGGGTGTACCCCGCCTGCTGCCCGTTGACAGCTGGGTTAGGTTCCAGCACTCCTCGCGATCTTCGTGAGCATAAGCGTAAAAGAAAATGGATTGATGGATATTACATTTTACTGCGTGTATGATCGAAGAAAAATTACAGTGGAAGTGTGGATGCTACTGCATTGTACCCCAGTGTCTTGGGTTTGATGTAGTGACCGATTTTCTGGCTACCCTCAGTTTCCTGTTGTATAAATTTTTGTAGTGCCATTGTATATTATATTGTTCGACAATACTGTGTAACCTTTATTTAACAGAGTAATAGCGCAGGGAGGTGGTCTGTTACAGTCGATTTTTGGTTATATTGAAGCACTCTTTTGTGGTTCATATAAAATGCAGTCATATTACTGTACAGTGCATAAATCTTTTGTACTTTTTTTAATGGGCTAAAATGTTCAGTACTGAAGAAAGTTGTTGTAATTAAACATATTAAAAGAGCTTGAATATATTTGAAAAGTTTTAAATATCATCCAAAGTTGGAATGCCCGTGTGCCTGGTGATGACGATCAGTTATTGCAGTGGCAAGTTGATGCTTGACAAAAAGATGGTGACTTTACCAAAAGTAACATCTCCCAGACTGCAGTAAGGCTCCAGAGAGATCTTCTAGAGTAAAAAAAAAAAAAAAAAAAAAAAACACTGCCATCATGCCATGCTGTGCTCTCTGCGACAATAGAAATAACTCATGCCATCATGGCTGCCATATGAATGCATTGCCTGGAGAACTTGAATGAATGAATGGTGAATGTCAACATGGCCTCAACATAGGCACGGCACTGTGAATGTAGATAAAATGGTAGATAACTGCACCCTGTTTACCATGCGTGACCCAGAAATATGTGCGTTCTAGTCTCTGCCCATACTGTGCCACGAAGCAACATTGGCAAATTCTGGAACTAACACTGGTTTAAGTAACAAGTGGAAACTATTTTTGGACACATTGACTGTCCAAACAGCCCATAGATCCATTAAACTGGGCTCGTTAAATTGAGTTTACACTGTACTGTACATCTGAGGATACATGGCTAGAAATGCCAGCACTGTCGTCCACAATCTCAGCTTGGCTGCAGCGCTCCATTCGCTTGCCACCTTCAGTATCCTCTGGAAGAAATTTGATGCGTTGTAGGAATGTGTGTGGATGCACAGCTAGAAGGGAGAAAAATGTTCGATGTCAATGCTTACAGTCCGAGATTCCACAATCTCCACTTTGGTGCAGTGCCCTTTTGGGTGCTGGGTTTGACATTTAAAAAGAGTCAATAGACCAAGTAGACAGCATGCAGTGGAAAAAGACTACGTGTTCTCCAACTTTCTGTGATCACTTGCAGTGTATCAATGGCGGTTTTACTGCGCAGGGTCACTGCTGTAGAGTTCAGGGGAAAAAAAAACAAAACAAAAAAAAACTCCTTTGATTTTTCCATTTCAAAGTGTGGTATCATACAAATATGTTGGGCACACAGTCACACACACACATTTGTACATGCGGCTCTCATCACAGAGGAGAGTGGAACGTATCCTTAATAACTTGCAGGCGTCTCACTTTTTGTCTCGTGCGGTTTACATGGGGCTGTAAATTGAAGGTAGATCCTTCTTTTGTGTGCTGTAGAAGACAGGTTTAAATGGGCCTAATTTCACTGAAAAGCACCACTCGTTAAACTGTGCCAATTCGAGCCTGCACATATTTTTTTTCCTCCTAGTCACCAGGACATCTGGCAGCCATTCTGGGTCGAGTGCCAATAAGAGTGGCTCTCGAATTTTTAACAAAGAGCACATGACCAACAAAAACGGAAAGCTTTTGCTGTTCGTTTCAACATTGTATTCCCCTCCAGACTTCCTTTTGCAGTGACATTCTCTGCTGAGAAACTGATCCTTATTATATTATATGTCAGGGATTGAAAAGCCATGAAACGCAGCCACCCTTAAATCCACCGCGGCCGTCACGAAGAGTGTGGGTCCGCGAGCTGTACAGAGCCCAACATGCAATACGACAAACAAATAAAACCTAATTGGAACTGTTATAAAAATGCCACAAATGCTCAATATTTATCAATCCATCCATTTTGTTTACCGCTCATCCTCACTTGGGTTTCGGGCAGGCTGGAGTTTCTTCCTGTTATCTTCGGGCGACAGGCGGGGTACACTCTCAGCTGGCCGCACATAGATACATACAACACATAGAAACATACAACCATTCAGTACACTCACACTTTTCCATGACCTTAAAGAAGTCGCATACTCTAAAATAATAAATGGATGTATGTATGTAATGGATGGAAATAATAAATAACATATAAATGTATGTTTACATATTTCCTTTATTTTTAAAATTTTAAGTCTAAATTCATTACAATTATTTGAAATGTACCAAAATGTTATAATTAAGTACAATGAAATAAATGATAGCAAAATGTATTATAGTTACAGTAAACATACAGTATATCTTGCAAATTTTTTTACTGAAATACAAGTCAAGAACTTTTTTTTTTACCGTAAATACATAAAAGTCTCTACTTAAATGAAATATCCACATATGACACATTTGAATCTACAAATATTTATAAAGTGGCACACTGATTAGTGAGTTTCCTCCCAAATTCCAAACATGTTTGATTAATTCATTCATTCGTTTCTTTTTTTTTTTTTTTTCCTCACTATGGTTGCAAGGATTCCGGATAATGTTGGGCGCGAGGAGGGGTACCCCTTCAACTGGTTGCCAGCCAATGGTCAATGAATTGAAAACTCTAAATTGTCTTCACATTTAAATGTGAGTATGAATGATTGTTTTGTTTTTTTTTTTTTTTTGTAAATGTGCCTTGGAATATGCTGGCGACCAGTGTATGGTGTACCTCGGATCTCCCCTAAAGTCACAAGAGGATGTACAGTGGAAGAATGGATGGAAATAAATAACACCAGAAATGTGAAGGAAAGTGGGCTGTAATTATATAGATGGTTCCCTAATTTAGTAATGATTCACAATTATTATTGTTATTGCTGGCAAAATGCTGTGATAATACATTATTGTATTCTAAATCATGCCAACCTATCTCACATCACTTGAAGACGGTATTCCATAACAGAACAGTTCATTGTTATTTGTTCCAGAAGTCATGGAAAAACAATGCTGTAAAGATATCAAGACGTTTCCAGTTTTTCTGTGGAAAGAGCTGTTTGTGGTTTGGACTATTGCAATGTATATATAATGTGTGTGTATGTGTGTTTATAGTGTTATAATGCCCTGTAAAAACGTGCCTTTTGGCTTATTTTGCCCCATTTTACAGGGTTCAAAGTGCACTGTTAAAAGCATAAGTTTAGTCGTGCTTAAAATGGGTAAATCTGGGGTATTTTGGATTTAATGTGTGAGACTTTTGAGGGAGAACAGAATAACATTTCCAAAACCTCCTTTTTGAGTTCTTATTGAATATAAACTGTCAACATATTTGGCAATTGCATCGCTGCATTTTGAGGCCAAAAAATGGCTCTGGAGCTCCTCTGTAAAGAAGTGATGAATCAATGAGAAATTTCATGTAATTCACTTGCGTGCAATATGTGCACAGAAATCGCTCTCATAACCCCCAAAATAACCCAAATCGAGTTAACCATTGGCGCTGTAATGTAATCTTTAGTGTTTCATTGCCAAGTTAATCACTGGGTACATCCCCCTGTGAACGTCAGCGTACGTCAGAAGGTATCACTTTTCATGAGGAAAGTGCAACATTGTAACCTGGAATTATGCAATGTTATGGCTATAAAAGCATCGGCTGTTCTTGATAAGCATCTGATTCGTGAAAAAAAAAATACAGCCTAGTGATGCAACTATACATTTGGTTAGCGTTAAAGTTACAAGTACAGAGTATATCACAAAACATCAGTTCAGGTAGCTTTTTTTTTTTTTGCAACTTTCCGAAAGGAACAGAATCTTGGACAAACGTCTAAAGAGAAGAAGAATAATGAACACAGGTTTACGTTCATCCATCCATCCATTTTCTTTGACACTTATCCTCACGAGGGTTGCGGAGAGTGCTGGAGCCTATCCCAGCTGTCAACAGGCAGGAGGCGGGGTACACCCTTAACTGGTTTCCAGCCAATTGCAGGGCACATGGAGACAAACAGCCACACTCACAATCACACCTAGGGGTAATTTAGAGTGTCCAAGTAATGTTGCATGTTTTTGGAATGTGGGAGGACACTGGAGGTTCCGGAGAAGACCCACGCAGGCACGGGGAGAACATGCAAACTCCACACAGGCAGGTCCGGGATCGAACCTGAAACCTCAGAACTGTGAGGCCAACGCTTTACCAGCTGAACCACCGTGCCGCCAGTTTATGTTAAGTTATAGTTAAAGTTTAAATTTCCTTTAAATACAGTAAAATAAATGGGAATTTTCAGAGATTTCCCATAGTAAGAAACCTGATCAAATTGTGTATTCATGTTCATCTTAGTGAAAGATGGCTTCCGTGATATAATCCCTCAGACTTGTCTCGGTAATATTGTATAGAAATTCATCCCTCAAAGCCAATTTGACTTCACAGGATCAAATTTGGAAGCATGACTACTTGGAGACCTAGAAAAGGCTCTTAAAAACCCATGCCCAATAAGACATAATTTTGAAAATGTCTCCCTGTAAGTCTGTTGCACTTAGCAACATGAAATAGGTGACTATCATGAAGTGTGTGTTTCTTTCAGCTTGTCCCTTTCGGGGTCACCACAGCGTATCATCTCAGATGAACGCATATATATGTTTGGCACAATTCTTACACCGGATGCCCTTCCTGACGCAAACGTTCTCAGGGAGTCGAGGCCCCAGTGGGATACAAACCCACAACCCCTGGTTTACCAAACCAGTGCTCTAACCACTGAGCCACGGGGACTCTAGGTGACTATCATGAATAGTCTTGAAAATTCTCAAGAACCTAGGCCTGAAAACATGCTGGAAGTCTGTCTTGTCATTGTCGGAGGTTGTTCTGTGGGAAATTTGTTGGCAATCATCGATTGCGATCAAATTTGAACCACATACATTGAACAAACATATAGCTCAGTGGTTCGGGCATTGGTTTGGTAAACCAGGGGTCAGGAGTTAGTATCTCACTGGGGCCTCTACTTCCCAAGAGGGGTTGCGTCAGGAAGGGCATCCGGCATAAAAACCGTGCCATACAAATATGAGCGTTCATCTGAGATGTCATGCTGTGGCGACCCCGAACGGGACAAGCCAAAAGAAACTTACTTACTTTACATTGAACAAGCATTATGGCTCATCCCTTTTACACAGGCTCTGAAATAGGCAAAGCTTCCAAATTGGATATTCTTTCATCTAGAGTCTCATTCCAGGAGCTTGTGGCTCAACCTGCATTAGGTGTTGACTACGCACATCGTGATTTGAGATTGGTAATATTGAACAGGTTGAAAATGTACAGCAGTTGACCTCAACCATTTTCTGAGCAGATCGTTGTGGGGGGAAAACAAACTTATCACACCCCACACCACAGAATAATCATTCAGGATGATATGTTGTAGAGAGTCTCACCATCCCAACTGAGTTTTAGTTTGAGTTTAAATGAATCTGCTACCTTTAATCATCTGTTGTATAATAAGGAAATCATTGTTGTCCTCAAATAAATACATTAATAAATCCTATCATCTATATTAGCTTTTCAAATTTGTATCTTTCTGCCCCTGCTAGCTGCAGCATTGAAGCTCAACCCAGCACTGAGCTCTTCAAGGTGTTTATGGGACATGCAGGCATTATTCAACAGGCATAATCCTCATTGACTGTGAGGCCTCACTGTGAAATATTCTCGCCCAAGCCTCTGGGAATGTCTGTGAACGTGCCTGTTGCGCAGTTTTGAAGGAGGAGGAAGCGAACAAAGCGGCCGCTGAGCACACAGGGACATGGGGGAGAGTTTCCAGATCTGTCACTCCGTTCTCAACGGGCCGTAATGCACATAAATGGAGGATTTGCGGCCAGCCTTGGAAACAGATGTGTGAGGGATGTGAGGTGGAGTCACGAAAGGTTGCAGGTGGGGGGACCCGCGAGGGGCAGCTGTGGAGTTGTCGGTGGGCCGGGCGGCACTTTGATCCAGTGTTGCTCAGGTGTGACGAGGGTGGCGTACGGCGACATGGGACAGACCCGTGTGGTTGTGGTGAGAGCGTGAGAAAGTGCACGTTAGGTTAATGGGAAGCTGAAAAAACTGTTTTTGAATAGATGGGCTGCCACTATATTCATTTTTACACTTCTTTGATATTGCTGGGAGGTCCAGAGGTGAGAAATTGAACTGACCAGCGTTGGTTTGGATCTTGGGAGGGACCATTTCAGTTTTTATAAAGTCCTCTTTGGTCCTCTAAACGATTTTTTGGAGGGAGCCCCTAAATCCAAACACTTTTGTGGGACCCATGAAAGTGGGAAAATGGATGTCTGCATTTCGGTATACATTTAGAGTGGAGCACTGGTTCCCCAAACATTAGTTTCTCCTGAAAGATTATCAGGTGTACTGATGAAATTATCCACTTTTACTTAATTGGGCAAAGAATCATTTAAAGTGGTACTTTGAATTATGAGATTAATTTGTTCTTGTGAATTAACGATATAACAATTCAGTTCTCTTTGCTTACATGTTTTGACAGCGTATTATTAACAAACCATTAAATAATTAAAGATGGACCAGCAGTGTAGGCCCAATGACTGGGAATCAATCCATGAAAGGCCGCATCATCTAGCACTCCGTAAGAAGTACAACAAAAAAAAAGAGAATGAAAAAACAAAGTTTTTATTATTATTTATTATTGTACACATTATTCTAATAATAACAAGAGTATCTATACTGGACTACAAATATTTCTGGGGTTGAAATTTAGAATTTCCCAGAACTGTTGCACTTGAAATGCGTATTTGGCAATCAAAGTGATGCTGTACAAATATTCTGTGAAATTAATCTGCACAAATAGCTACTTATTCGTCTATGTACTTATCAACCCATCTTCTTATCGGTCTAATCTATCTACTGTACTATTCTAGTGGTGTGTGGCTTTCTTCCAGGTTAGTTTTTAAAAAGGCTGATTACCTCCAATTAAAACTCAGTGCATCTTGATTAGTGACTGTCATTGCGTTGACCCTTCAGCAGAAAAGTCTCGAAGGAACCCAACAGCCTACGCTAACACAAACATGAAGAGATCATCATCGTCGTCGTCATCATAATCATCCTCTCAGCAAATTCATGTAGCAAGTGGCCGTCGGTCTTGGCGAGAGGATTTATGAATGTAGCCAAGTGAACCCAAAAGGTTCACGGGTGGTTTGCCTTCATACTTGACTGTAAATCCTCTAATTGTTTTTCATTGGGTCCTTAAAGTTTGCACCGCAAAACGACTAGCTTGCATATCTGGATACGTTGCCTCTAGACACACCTATGTTTACTTTAATTGAACACTTGATTTTGCCCAATAAACCTCATTCGTCAGAGAAAAAAAAGGTCATTACTTGCCGCCTAATGAGTCGAGTACAGATGAAGCTTTGTGGAGCTGTTGCCAATTTATTTTAGTCATATATTTGTTATGTCTTGTGGAATGAAGAAGACATTGGACATGATACTAAAACATTCAAAATTAAAGATATGTGAGCACTCTTGAAGGAGTCCTTCCAGGCATGCAGGCGAGGACTTTTGAGGCTGAGGTTTTTCGGCCGTCTGCAGCTGTAAATCTTGGCGGTGGAAGATGGTTATGTGTGACCACGATGACCTCCCTAACCTCGTCCGTCTTACGCGGCATCCGAGCAACTCAGAGGATGGGATAAAAGTTCTATGCAAAAGGTCACCATCCGTGTATGCTGCCAATAACAAGCTCTATAATGAGAGCCAATATCTCGGGGAAATATTCCGGGTGTCAGCGAATGTTGCGGACTGATGGCTTATGAATAGAATGTATTAGCGTGTTTATGTTGCCTGTTTAGCAGCACATTATCATGCCCCGCTGAAGCGCGGATGCAGTGTCAGTGCATTAACACCAATGTCACTTGCAATAAGATTAAGATTTGGTCTTTGTTTGTGCCCCATCGGCAGCCTTTCTCTCAGGCTGCGTTTGAAACTTAATTGTTCAACAGTAACGTGAAATAATATGTGCTGTATATGCAATATATATAAATAATTTTGTTAGCTCGGGAAGTAGATCGCTCGGTCGGTCACTCGGGAGGCTGATACTGTTGATAGATGGATAAGTACAGGTAACTACATGCTGTTGGCAGAACACGAGAGGCAGCAGTTGTTAGCGTGTTTCGCGAAGTAGTTAAGCTAGCTAGCTAGCAGATATATGGGCAGATGGATGAACAGGACAGACAGATTGGTAAGAGAGATAAAATGACAAGATAGATAGATAAGAACTCATCTTAATGGATGAGTGGCAAATGAGTAAATATACCTGGTTGACCAGTGATAGCTAATTGACTATGTTAAGTTGGGCTAGCTAGCTTTTTATTACCAAGAGAGACAAGCTCAACTTGACCGATATTGGCCGATATTTTGCATTTTATGGCTCGGCTGATCAACTTTACTGTTATTGGCCGATCTGATCAATGACGTCATTGATTGGCTCCGCAAAAAGACATTTACTCTGCGGAGCCATTGTGAAGAGTATATTTGAATCCAAAAGGCAGTTTTTTTTTTCAGCCTTGTTGCATGTCTTTTGACATAGTGAAGTCCATGTCTATTGGCCAAACCACATATCCTCACAAGGGTCACAGGAGTGCCGAACTCGATCCGCCGAACACTGGGTGAGAGGTGGACCTTGACTTTTTCTTTTTTAAAAACATGGCAGCGGTTTGGCACAGTCAACACATCTTAGACAGACAACATTTTATACAAGACAAATTAGTTTTTTCATGATTGCACTGTCAGGCTATTACAAGAAAATCTTGTATTCCTTTTTCACTGGATCCCATCTTTTACAGTCACGGGGCTTTATCTCATCAACACAAACATGAACGGATACACTTGTTACCGTGGCTACGGCGACGACAACAACAATGGCTCAAATCGTGTGTATTAAGGACAAAATGGGGAGAAAATGTGTGCTGGTTTTCACCGCTGTTCAGTAGATTACTTTAATTCCATGATTGTTTGCTTAATTACTTCACATAATTTAAGGTATATAGTACACAAGTGCATATAAAGTAAACCAACATATCATTTAAATAGACACATTCCTCCGTCTTGTGATTGGGTTGGTGATCGGTTAGCTTTTTTTTTTTTTTTTTTTTGATTGGTGATCGTCCCCGAAAATCCTGATCATGTAAACTGCCATGTTTGAATATCAGGGTGTCGTGAAACGGGTCACAGTTTCCGCCTTTGTTGACTAATGGTGCCTTTAACCTCATTCCTGAGAACGCTTGAGTTTTCCAAAGCCTTATGTTGCATATTGTCGCCGGGCCAAAGCATGCTGTCAGTGCAATTTAAGCAGACTGACAGCGGGTAAGAGAGATGGAGCCATGTTTGCAGTGTGTATACAATTTGCAAAAGAAACAGAGGGAAGAAGAACACCGCGAGAAGCTCAGCGCGGGTTATTACAATGGTGATCAAAGGCTTGGGGCTGCTGGATGGCGGCCACGCTCGCTGTCCGGCAGCTGCCGAAACATCACGTAAGAGCTCGATACCACGCTTCATTTAAATGGATCCGTCTTGGAAAAACACAGAGGCTTCTCATGCCACCTTATTCATGAGATGCGCATTCCTTTCTGTTGCTGTCATGGTTGATACTGTGGTGAAGCTGATACGCAACTGCAAGGAGCCCAGGGAGAGTTCTTATGAGCTGAATACCCTGCCACTAATAATGGAACGTAGACAATACAGTATTAATAATAATCGAAATAAACTGCAAATGCAAATGCAATTCCTTCATTTCACGTGGCTTGCGAATCCCGAGTGTCCTCGGAGTTCAGCTCCTACAGTGACACAAATCAATGCAAACACAATGTAGTCCATCACCAGTGGTGGCCCAAGGAAATTATGTAATTTATATCCATGCGTCCATTGTCTTTGCTGCTTATCCTCACAAGGGTCGTGGGGAGCGATGGGGCCTATTCCAGGTGTCAACGGGCAGGATATGGGGTACACCCTGAACTGGTTGCCAGCCTATCGCAGGGCGCAAAGAGACAAACAGCCGCACTCACAATCACACCTAGGGACAATTTTGAGTGTCCAATTAATGTTGCATGTTTTTGGGATGTGGGAGGAAACCGGAGAGCCCGGAGGAAACATACGCAGGCACGTGGAGAACATGCAAACTTCACACAGGCGGGGCCGGGATTGAACCAAGTCCTCAGAACTGTGAGGCCAACGATTAACCAGCTGATCCACCATGCCGCATGTAATTTGGATATAATTTATATTTTTGTTACATGGTATACAGTACATTATATACATACATATACATATATATACATTTTTATCTATAAAAATATATTTGGGGTTTTTCCAATTTTCTTATTTCGCCCTCAGTTATTTCTCCCTGATTTGATTGACCAGTCACTTTGCTCCAAACAGGTATGTTGTCATCCCGAAAGGAGAGGGGGGGAACACACAATTTTGTTTTGTTTTGTGCGCTGCACGCCATAACGTTTATTCGTTGTCCAGTAATGACAGCCCCACAAGGCTTCCTGGGCCGCAAAGTGACACATGCATGCGAGGAACCCTCATCACGACTCTGCGAAACCGCCGCCGCCGCCACCACCGCCATCCCTGGGCCTTCGTAGCCAAGACGTGTTCAGTGACCAGGATAGCATAACCTCAAGTGGATGACATAGTACTATGGCAGCCGCTCACAGAAAACGCTATGTTTTTATACAAGGGTGTAACCGCTCTGTCTTTTTTTTTCCTCCTTTTTAAATCATTGAGTCTTTGCAGTGCCTTCAGACTGATGGTGGAAAACAAAGCCACATGTCCGCTGTTTGTGTTGGGATTTATGGAACAGAAGAGCCTTTAAACAATCATCGGAGTGTTGCTAATTGTTTCAGCAGACGAGCCATCACGGTAAAGTTTAATTATAACAATCCACAGTTTGCAAAGTATTTGTTATGCCTTAAACAGTGTAGCAAATCGACCTGTGATTCTTATTTTTCGTAAAACTAGTCAACAATAAAAGTAAAGTGAGGGTCCTGAATATCGATATCTAATGTTTAATGGTTAACGCACCAAACATTAAACTACATGTTGGCGCCCTTTTCCAGGAATTGATCTACGACCCATCTTGCTTTGCATACAGTAAGTGTGGGTGTAATTGTACATAGGCAGTTGAGGTATGGAACATTCATTGTAATCCAGAGGGGGAGTCTTAACAAGGAACCAAATTGGTAAGGGACAGGAAGTGTAACTGCCTCACACGCTAGACACAGATCTGCTTCACAAACAAACAGTGCAGCTCAGCTTCTGTCTCATGATCGCCATAGATAGCGATATGCTTGTGGCAGTATGTCATCACCATGTGTGGCAACCAGTCACCAAGCCTCCCTTGCTGTGTGTCAACTTGATGATCAAGAACATAGCTATGAGTTACTTTCATTGTTTTCCTTGGCCAGAGACCAGTTTTGGTTCCCTACCCAAGATTTGGGAAACGCTGCTTCAGTACATTGAGCTGTTAAATCACTTGTGTCTTATTTTACACTCCTTTCACGTGGCAGATGTCTAAATAACATGTAGAATATTTAACATGCTTTCATCAAAATACCACAATGGTAAGAAAATGCCCATGTTAAACCCTGAAAATTCCCTATTTTGAGGCCGTGGTGATGTCTCATACAGATTTCCCAAAGACCCACACTTGACATTTGGTTCCTTGCTTGGACCCAAATGTCTGAATATACATTCGATGTTATCATTGGTGAAATGTACAACTACACTAATGAGTTTTCCACAAAATTGTGTGCTAGCTTGATGACCGATTACATGTCTTACAACATTCTCCTTGGCCTTGGAGCCATTTCAGTTCCTGACCCAAAGTTTGTTAAACTGTTAAATCACAACTGTCAACATCTGCTTTTAAAATGTAAATCTCCTCAGAACATTTTCCAGTTGTTGTCATATTTGTCATCCAGAACACAATTAACCAACCATCTGTCACGCCGCCATTAAAAATATGAGACGTGTAAAGCGAGCCAAAGCGTGACTTACTTCATCGGTTGTTGATGAATTCATTGTTAAGGCCTCGCTCCACATCATAAATACACACATATGCACGTAAACCACTAAAAGGCTCAACCAAAATTGAAAAGCGGTGATCGAGTTTCCCTGTTGGAGTCAAGATGAAGAAAACATGACACTGATTAAGGCAAAAAAAAAAAAAAAAAAGCAGTGATATTTATGAGATATAATTAATGCCATCAACATGACATGAAGCTCAGTGTGTTGAGCTGGATTGTGTTGCTTTGCTTTGCACATGAATCTACTCTATTAGTTCTGAAAGTGTCCTGCCAGGGGGGAAGAAAAACAAAACCAAACACGTACACACACAAATCCGCAGTGGCTCAGCGTTGATTCTACCTGTGTCAAAAATGTTCATCGCGTCTTCAGAAGTCCTTTGCAAGCTGCCATTTCAAAGACAAAAGAGTATGGCGAGCGCTCTGATAGAACACGGGACGCGAGTGTAAGTGACGATGCTTTAGAAAAAGAGGCCCCTAGTGTTCCCAAGAGATGTCCTCGCAAGGTAACGCCGAGGACAAGCTGCTCTCTCGCTCGTTTGTAATGTATATTTATAGTGCTTCGCGTGCGTTTAAAAAGTTTAAAATGCTATCTGAGGCCTGATGAGGATCTTTGATCTGCTTCTGAGTGTAATGCAAACAGATAATTATGTTTGCGTTCTTATGCCTATTGATGCGGACAAAGTTTTCCTTATGAATAGACGAGGCGCTATCAAAGACGAGCCTGTTCTTACAAGCAATCTCCATGACTGCAATTTGTCTCTAGGCTATTTATATTCGCTTTTATCTTATCACTGGCTCACATAAACACAAAAAGGTGTACATGAATTATCTTTGGTAAGAGTTTATTTAGATAAACCCTCATGTACGCAATAGTCAAAGGATCATGTACACATCAATGTTTTCGTCTTGAAATGTCATTCCATGACCAGATCGTGTGCCATTAAATGAGATGCCAATCATGATAGTAGTTATAATTTTTCCATCCATCCATCCATTTTATTCACCGCTTATCCTGATGAAGGTCACGAGGAGTGCTGGAGCCTATCCTAGCTGTCAAAGGGCAGGAGGCGGGGTATAACCTAAACTGGTTGCCAGCCAATTGCAGGGCAGATCAAGACAAACAGCCGCACTCACAATCACACCTAGGGGCAATTTTGAGTGTCCAATTAATGTTGCATGTTTTTGGAATGTGGAAGGAAATTGGGGTGCTCGGAGAAAACCCAAGCAGGCACGGGGAGAACATGCAAACTCCACACAGGTGGGTCCGGGATTGAACCCGAGACCTCTGAACTGTGAGGCCAATGCTTCACCAGCTGACTCACCATGCCGCCCGTTTATAATTTTTCATTTTCTGAAATTCGTCAAAGAATATTCAGTATGGTATAAAGTCATAGTTATGAGACAGGAAGCGTAAGCACCTCGCTATCTTTCTACACGCCTGACCTGTGAATAAATACTTTGCAGCAAAAGACATTATCAAATGTTTGTCCAGTTTGTCTTGCTTTTGCCATTTCATACAAAGAAAAAAAAATCCCCTGATATATTTGAGCTCGTATACATTATTTTGTTAGTTTGAGAACCATTCATTTCTTGGATTGCATACGAGGACTTTTTTGTTCAGGCAATCTTTAAAAGTAAGGTTTGAGCATCATTAAGAGTCATACGCATGTAAAAAGAAGCTCACCAAGGTGCATTATCCAACAAACAACAGCACCAATTTTCAAGATAAACATCAATGTACGGTAACATAGCTAATCAGCCTCATGATACATAAAATGAGCACTTTAAAAATACATTTTCCTCATGGGTTCTTATTTGAGCCCAAGAAATCCATACAACCCTTACTTAGCTATTGGGTTGTTTTTTTGCAACGGCTGACGGTCGATCAGTCACACTTTTTTTTTCTTTTTTGATCACGTCGCCTCTTCATGCTAGTCAATCACTTGCAACAATAAACTCCGTGGCTGCGGGCATGGCGGCTACTCGTCAGACTAATTAAGCAAACAGACGGAGGAAGGAAAGGGGGGAGGTTTGGTTGGCGTCATAACCCAAGACAATTCCAATCAGAGGGTCTGTAATTGAAGTGACAAGTTAATTACAAGCTGATATTATCGTGCGTTCCTTGTAACACTGTCTCCAGAAAATGCTGTACGCCTTCCCCAACCTGCTCCAGCTCCTCAGATGTTTTCATTAACAGCGGCACCCCCTGACCTGCTCACCTTTCTTGGATGTATAATTAAAGGGGAATAAGTCCACTTTGTCTCGTTTTCATTTACAACATTTATGAGCTGCTCTTTTAGCAGGCGGGCGTTGGCCTCCACGCGAGGCCCTCGGGCGTCACCCTCATCAACCACCCACCCCATTCCCACCTCTGCGCACCTCTGTAATTAGCACTAGCATCTCCGTTAAGCAAGCGACAAGCAAAGTTTAGCGACGGGATTCCGCCGGATCATTACCATAATGTTGCGGGTGCAATTTGCCCCCTATCTCCCAGCTTTTCCGCCACATCAAAGCCTGGCAGAGCTGTGGTGTAATTGGGCCATGCCGCCTTGTCAAGATGATTCAGCCTGATGGCTGCAAAAGGGAGGAAAAAAAACCTCCTGGGCATGATAATTAATGGAGAAGAAAGTCAAGTCAACGTTGAAGAGCGGAAGGAGGAAAAAGTTTGGACAGCTCTGCATGAATATTTCACACCTATGACTTATTCAAAGTGATCAATTTGATGTATAATGGATATTAGTTTTGCCCAACTGTGTTTTTTTTTTTCAAATCCAGATGTTTTCATTTGTCAACAGGACAGGACAGCTGCAATACAGCTCTGACATGTCTGGCTGATTACCTTTGAGCTGTGCACACGGAATTTTTTGAAACGTGACAAACTGCACAGAGTAAGGAAAACATCAACAAATCTGAGCTTACTGCTCTTATGGTGTGTGGTGACTTCGAGATGACCACGTCACACATATATTGCTCATGAAATCAACAATCGTAAAGAACATATCGACAATCTGACCAAATTTGACCATTTTCCCTCGTTTGCGCTCCAAAGGCTACGAAAGGCCCGAATCTCAGATTTCTCTGAAAGATTATTCTTTGACCAACCATCCTGTTGTGTCATGTGTGTCAAGAATGATTTTTCCTTCCTGGTTTGCTTGTAAATTAATCAAGCTGAAATTTTTTCACTGTTTACGGTGTGTAAGGATTTGCGAATTTGGACCCAACGTGTTTTCACGAGTCGAGAAAGATATGACCAATGATTAGAAAAAGTTAACAGCAAATAGATCTATTACAAAGGAACGTGCAATACAGACGTCCGGGTCTTATCTAGGTATCTGCCGTACATGAGACGTGTGTCTTCTGGCAGGATAGCCAAAGAAGAAGACAAAACCTGCCCAGTAACACAAGGTTTTTATATGTATGGGTCCATGGTAAAAGTGCCCCCCCCCCCCCCCCCCCACAGTCTTGTCCTGGGCCGGGATGGTAACTTTCCGCTCCTTATCTGGTGTCATTCATCTCCACGGCAACGCCTGGGAGAGAAGGATGTCGCCAGCCGGTTTTCTGTGCACAAAGATGAAGGACAGACATGGCGCTCCACAACACATCCTTGTCTGATTAGCAAATGGAAGACACTTTATCTGTTGATTAAATGTATAAGGTCATATTTAAGCAAATAATCAAAGTGCAATAAAAATAAAATAGTCTTCTGGTGACAAATGTTTATGTGATATGGGGTGCGCCAGAAACGCTGGAATTGTCACGTAAAACGGAATAAACAGTACTATGTATGATATTGCAACTTATTAAAATGACGTTTTTCCTCATTTTGTTCTTTTTTTTCCCCAAAACATTGTCGCAATACACTGTTGTTTTGTCGCCATGGTAACAATTGTATCTTTTCTCATTGACCGGGGGTACGTTTTCTGATTCCTCTTCACCAACAGTTTTTGATGGAACAAGATAAAGCTCAGTGATCGTAAAAGAATATCGTCGTACATGTTTGTGTATTGTTGACAGTGTCTGCCCGAGATTTGGCAAGATTTTATGCCAGTGATCTGACATTGTGCAATTGCAAAAGACTAAATTAGTCTTTCTGATCCAGGCGTTAATCGAGCCTTTGGCAACTTTGATCAGAAATGGGGATGCCTAAATTTAGCCTGATTATCAAGAGGACATATGTGTGTACCACACATAGAACCTTGTATTTGTATTATAACTCCAGGGATTGTATTTTACACAAAAAAACATCTGGCTTTGATATTTTAAATAATTTCCTCATATTGAAAGCAAATTCTGTGCTGTACATTTGTTTACTACCCTTGACAGGTAATTGTAATGAAAGGTGTTTCGAGTGCAACACCAACAAGACAAATACACTGTGTGTGGATCACTGTTGATTTGAAGCAAATCTGCATTGTATGTTTTATCTGTGTTTCCATATGAATGAGTCAAAACACAAACAAGAGAGGGACATCTTTTGGCTGGGGTGGTTTTTCTGTCTGTCATCTGTTTGGTGGCCACAATGGCAGTGACAGATGGTGACAGCTGGTTGACCTCCCCCAAAAAGTTTGAGGGAAAAAAAGTATTTTGCTTGTGCAAAATGCTGGGGTGAGCCAAAGGCCCTCCCAAAACATATCCTTGCATCAAATATGTCACCTTTCCTTGTGCCTGCATATGAAAAGTGGTCTCTCGCTCTTTGTTGAGCAGTCAAAGACCATCATCTTAATGACATTTGGCAGTCATTTGATTTATTGGGTTTTAGAGGGAGGGGAGAAGAAATCCACTAAATATTTCATACACCATGCTAATCCTTGTAATATTCCCGGCTGAAGCCGTGTACCTGTGCCCGCTAAGCGCACAGCCACACAGATCTCCCTCGCAGTCTGCAAACGCCTGTGAGTCTCGTGAATAATAAACCAGCCGCATTGAAATATTTAGACTTTGATTCCCATTAAAGGAATCTTTAAAACATGAGATTTACATTTCGTGGGGGAAGAAAAGAATAGCGATAGCGGCAATCACAACACCTCCAGCCAGTCGGAATAACAGTCACTGTTGCCGTGCAGGAGGTGGATATGGGGATAAACACAAGGGTGCAGACAAAGAGATAAAACGTGGCGATGAGGGATGAGAGGTAAAACATGAAAGGACAAAAAGCAGCTACAGAACCGAGAATGAGGTGTCAGCAGTTTTAGCGGAACTGCGACACATCTCTTATCCTTTCTGGGGCGTCTCTGAAGTAAAAAGTCAACTGGGGTGTGGTAATGTCGCCTTTGTTCACCCAATTGGGCCAAGATCCAAGCACGCTGTGTGACAAGACAAAGACTGAATGGAAGCATGTGGTTTAGGCTGAAGCTAGAGGCCTTCACTTTGTCTAGAGTACAGTAAATCCACAGGATGGTGCCAATAGCTCTGGCCAGTAGGAAAGTAGTAATTGGTGTCAAGGAAATATGTCAAAGGGATACATATCAACAGATCTTTGAGGAGCTAAACTAAGCCAGGGGTTGTTAGTGGAAGTTATGGCGAGTCTTTGCAGCATGAGTTTGTCTTGGCTCTGCAGAGTGGCTATTGAGGTCTTTGAAATGATTTTGAAGTATTTTGGGTTCATAGCTTGTTGTATATGTACAATGTAAATATGGCAGTGAGAAACATTTTGAGGAGGTGTCAATTACAGTACTTCAGGTATTATCTAATTGTGTTTCTGCTGACCCTCCTATTTTTCTTGTATTGTCGTAGGCAGAAATGTAATCATTAACCTGAATATTTTCTTGTATCATAGGCCACCGTTTTACAAAGGAGCTTCTGGTTGTAAATGGTGTGCACTGAAATAGTTTGTGAAAATTAACACACCAAGAGAGTTGAAGAATTGTTCCCTTTGTACTGTTTTAACATGACAGGTAACTACAATTGGGGCCAAGAAGGCAGTGACCCATCAAATCCACTCAATTATGTTGTTGTTGTTGGATTTTGTAAGTAGATGGGTAGTTTGGCTAATTTATTAGGACATGTTGGTCGATAGATAGATGCAGGTAAGCCATGTAGGTTTTTGTAAGTATTGATAGATTGGGAGATTTTTGGGGGGTAGATTTGTTATGTTGGCAGGTATGTAGCTAGATGATGGCTTAAATAGGCATTTTCTTGTAGAGACTCTATATGCCTATCCAAATGCTGGAACCAGAAGCACGTCAATAGCATTGTTAACTTACCTAGCTATGCTCACTAACTGCCACCCCATACAGTACACCTGGGTAGTGTGTCTTCTTGGCAGTGACCTCGCTGGGACCTCGCCCTGTGAAGATACCATGAAGTCAGTGGGAGTGACATGATGAAAAACGGCCACCATCGGGCCACCAGGACCGCATACAAATCACCGAGGCCGCCATCGACGCAATGTGGCGCTCACATGTGGACCACCACTGCACACACTCACACGCACGCACACAACACACATACATACACACACGTTGAAATAAGCACATTTCTTTCCGCATCTCTCCGCACATAAGTGCACCGCTTGAGGCTATTTGAAATATGCAATACCCAGTAGGCTTTGCGGTGCGTTCGCCATGTTGACGAGAGTAGAGGCTGTGATCTCCCCCGTGCTCCGCGTAGATGTTGTTTAGCTGCGGGAATGAGTGTCACATGACGAGTGTCGTTGGGAAGTGTGCTCACAGGAGATTTGTGTTTACTTGGGGTGAACAATATAAACGTGCACTCGCAACGTGAGCTACACATGCACAGTCCCATGTGCCAATCCGTCTTATACAGTGGGGGAAGATAATGAAGTTCTTTAATTGATTTTTCAGGTAAATGGATTTTACTTGAGGTAAGATATTTCTGATGACTTTTTAATTTTACTTCACACTATTGACAACAGATCACTGAACTTTCTACTCATTACTTTGTCGAGATGGGCTTTTTCAACCTTTGTGGTTGATGATATGAAGTAAACAAGAGAGGTAAAATCAACCACAGTAGGGATTGACTGAAATCTTCAGCTCTTCAGAATAAAATAGACAAAACAGCTACATCAGTGACATGGAGGTAGGTGAACGAGGGATTGCTATTCCCCATCTGTATTTAAGAGAATTTTTTTTCATGCTGTCGACTCCATGCATGTTGTGATGATCTGTGGCATAAATATTAAGAAGAGAAGATGGCATCTAGCATCATCAAATGCTTTAATGCTTACTCTTTTGATTTTAGCAAGCGCTTCCAGTTTACCATTTTGAAAAAGAACAAAAAACTAACTTCACTTTTTACACCAAACAATCTGTTTATTTTCCTTTTTTTATGTCATGTTTGGTAGGTAGGTAGGTCAAGCAGAATGGAGGATCTGTATTCCTTTGATGCCAGACTAGTTTTACTGAGTCACCGTGAAATTTTCAAGATGGTGTGGCTTCTTAGTATTATAATGGCTATTTATTGATAATCACAGTCAAAGAGAACAGAAGTGTCTTCAGATGAATGACAAAAGAAGACAAAAACAAAGCACTAATTCTCAACAAGATGAGAGAAAAAAAATGATTATATCTATACCAATGAAACTCAATGGTGAGAGTGGTAAGGAAGTGAAGAAACGGGTCCAAGCAGGTTGGAACAGGTGGCGGAAGGCGTCTGGTGTGTTATGTGACAGAAGAGTCTCTGCTAGGATGAAGGGCAAAGTTTACAAAACAGTGGTGAGGCCGGCCATGATGTGCGGATTAGAGACAGTGGGACTGAAGAAACGACAGGAAGCAGAACTGGAGGTAGCAGAAATGAAGATGTTGAGGTTCTCGCTGAGATTGACCAGGTTGGATAGGATTAGAAATGAGCTCAATAGAGGGACAGCCAAAGTTGGATGTTTTGGAGACAAGATTCGAGAGAGCAGACTTCGATGGTTTGGACATGTTCAGAGGCGAGAGAGTGAGTATATTCTCAGAAGGGTGCTGAGGATGGAGCTTGCCAGGCAAAAGAGCGAGAGGAAGACCAAAGAGAAGGTTTATGGATGTGGTGAGGGAAGACATGAGGGCAGTTAGGGTTAGAGAAGAAGATGCAGGAGATAGGCTAAGATGGAAAAAGATGACACCCTGTGGCGACCCCTAACGGGACAAGCCGAAAGGAAAAGAAGAGGAACTATGGGGAAATATTGCTCCACCCTTTGAGGGAAGGACAAGACAAGATCGGATAGGACGAAGGACAGGAGAACAAGCATGCAGGGCGAGGGTTGTGTACCCAGCTGTACAACTGGCGTGTGAAGTGTCATTTCTGTATTTATTTTCCAAAATATAAGCCTCATCAGGCTTCCCTGAGAAGTCCTGGATGGGCAGATGGCCAGATAGATGGAAAGATAGATAGACAGGCAGACAGACAGACCCCAGAAACACCATATAGGAGCTAACACAACTAGTATCCATATTGTGGTAATTATAAACATTTTAACTTGATATTTGAACAGAAACAGTGCGGCAACACATATAGTCATTGCATATAATAATACTCCGAGGAAGAAGTGTGTTTTGGTAAGCACTGCTGTTCATTCAACCTTGCGTAGGGTGGTGGTCTAATAAGTGTTCAGCTAACTTATTCTCACAGTGATTTCTTTTTTCTTTCCTTCCTGGGCTGACAAGTGCAGGCAAATAAATGAGCAGCCATGACGTGCCGCCGCTTGATTTGCCATCAGGGCTTCTGCGCCCAGGTAGCACAATTACAGCACACAAGCTCCCCTGCTAAATTGTGACGTGGAAGGGAAGTGACACCCATAAGGCGTACATCACTGTAATCGAATCTAAATGAAGCCTGTGCCAAAACACTGCGGCGGCCCACCTGAGACGCCACCGCGCTATCCTGTCAACACCGTGTCAACACCGCCGCTCACAGTACCCCTTCAGTCTGAAAGTATAAGCACACCCATCATTAGGGTGTCACCGAAGATTAGGTTAGTAGAACTAGTGTAGTGGCCAGGTGGAGGGGGGGGGGGGGTAAAGGATAGAACTGGAATTGTGACCAATGTGGTGATCATTTTAAATTAAGTGCACACACATTTGTGTCCTGTCATAACAATTCTTGGTACGTGTATGCAAATCATCTCATTGCTATGATTTCAAATGGGAAGTGTTTGGTAGTTTTATTGGGTAACAATGTATTTACCCGTATATCTGCTTCAAATGTAGCCTGTCATGTAGATAAGGAGTAGATGAGGTAGGGAGAGTAGGTAGTATATGTTGGGAGGTAGGTAAGTAGATTATGTAGATACAAGTTAAATGCTACTGCTCGGCTCCTAACCGAAACCCGTAAGGGGGCACACAGCCCCCTTTATTGGGCCTAGCTCCACTGACTACCTCCACAGTACACTCCAAAGTTCATTTGAAGATTCTTTGATAGTATTTGTTTTCACAGCTCTGAAGGGTTTCACCCTGCCTTACCTCTCTGAGCTGCTCCTTACCAACACTCCAGCATGGGGCCTCAGGTCAGCTGACCGGCTCACGGGAGTGCTGGAGCATATCCCAGGTAACTTCGGGCCCTGAACAGGTGGACTTTTAAAGGTGCACTAACAGGTCTTTGAGGGTCAGAATTCTAGCTGATAGACAGGTGTTCAAATACTCATTTACAGCTGTGTCACATAAATAAATTGTTAAACAATCATACATTGTGATTTCTGAATTTTTCTTTTTAGATTATCTCTCACAGTGGACATGCACCTAGGATGAAAATTTCAGACCCCTCGATGATTTCTAAGTGGGAGAACTTCCAATACAGCAGGGTGTTCAATTACTTATTTTCTTCACTGTATAATGTTAATATAGTTTTGTTTTTTTTTTGGTAATTAATCCACTGGAATATGATGTACAGGTAAACTTCTGCTATTGTAAACAGTGACATGTTAGAGAAACTGATATTTGGACACAATAAGTGTGTGTGTGCCCCGTTAAAGGAGTTTTAAATCATTGCCGATGTCAGGTGGGACACGCTCTGTGCCACCCGCCATCATTATCAGCACTTCCCGGTGCCAAAGGGGACGCATTAAATTCTCTCCACTGGCGCGCTGATTGAGACTGTGACTGTCATTAACCCGAGGTGACGTCGGCGAGGAGCTGCTCAGCTCGGGTTCGCGGCAATCCACATTGACACAGACGTACTGCACTGTACTTTATGTTCCTATAATGCGTCACCTTGCAACCATATGTACTGTTGCTATCCAGTTTATGTGACAGTGTTGACCCCTCGCAAATTACTGACGGTGACTGAGTGTCAATAATGTGCATAAATGTCATATAGATAGAGTAGGCATCACTTGCGGTTAAAATACAATTTAATGTATAAAAGAGATATAGAACGGTGACACACTGTTGCTAAAATGCACCCAGTCCTACAACTGTAATAATTGATGTGAGAAAGACCCTGTCATAAGCAAGAATGGACCACGGCCAAGAGGAGTGTGGCCTGGCCACTGCTTTGGGCGGTCTCATCTCTGACACCTGTCAACAGTCACAGGTGTTTCGCATGAGGCACTGTGATTAGACCAAGTATTTAAGTTGGGGTTTTGTCACTGGCATTTACCAGTTCGTTGCCTTGAGTTATTGAGTTGGGTTCACTCCCAGCAGGAATCTCCACCACCGAGAGAAAGTGTAGTGTGAGCTATCCTCGTCACAGCGATTCTGTGCCACCATAGTTTTAGTTCATGTTTTCAAGTTTGCCAACAAGTCATTAGACCTCGCTTCATTTTTTTGGACTTTGCTTATAGCCTAGCGTTGTTGTGCCTCTGCCTTCACGGACTGCTTACACCGTGTATGACCTGTGTATGAGGTTTGAATAAAACTACACCGAACATCATGCCCTCGTCTCGGAGTCCTGCATTTGGGTCCAGCCCTGTACCGTTGTTATGCAGTACACTAACATTACACTCAAACAGTGGTTCTCAGTCTTTCAGTCTTATCAAACAAACTACTTAAAAATGCTGTACTTTTTAAACATTGAACAAGGCTGCATAGAAATTCTCACTCAATCCATAACTTTAATGCCTGCTTTCTGCAAAAGAAACGCACACAGGTGGAGAGATGGTCAAACAGGGAAGGAGAAAGCTTGACGAAAAAAGTAAACGGTGCAGAGTTATTCCCCGGCAACACACAAGACTCAATTGTGAAGTTTGATTGTTTCATATCACCTTGTTTTCGCCAAGAAAATCTGCCGGCTTGTCCATAATTACCATTTGTTTTGTGATGAGATGGCGTTTGATTGTGTTGGTTTCATCTTGTATCGCTCAGCACTTGGCCACAAACCACAAACTGTGGATTTGGCTTGTCCTCTCTCCCGCTCCAAACAAAACTCAATTTTATGTAGTTGAAGTCATAGTTTCTCCAGCACTTGTGGTGTTTTGCCTGTTTGCGGGTGCTTCACCGACGCTTCCACAGTAGCCTATGTCAGTACCTGTGCTTGCCTTGCTCTTGCCCTCTTCACTTATTGTGCCAATATTGCTCTCTTGATACACGCTTTTCTTTGCAGTCTGAAACTCTGCTAATAGTTTGATAGAGCACTTCATTGTTTTGTTTTTGTCATTAACTTCATTGCCCCGACAGCCTGCTACTACAAGCTGTGTCTACATTTTTAAATGGTAAACGCGGCGGCAGGCAGCACGGTGAATGAGTGTTTAGAGCGTCTGACTCCGTTCTGAGGACCTGGTTTCAAATCCCAGCCCCGCCTTTGTGGAGTTTGCATGTTCTTTCTGTGCATTCATTGGGTTTTTTTCCAGGCACTCCAGTTTCCTCCCACATCCCAAAAACATGCATGGTACTTTAATTCAAGACATTAAATTACCCATAAGTGTGAATGTGAAAGCAAACCATTGTTTGTCTCTATGTGCCCTGCAATTGGCTGGCAACCAGTTTAGGGTGTACCCAAGCCGAAGATTGCTGGGATAGGGCCAGCCCTCCCACAACCATTGTGAGGATAAGCGGCTCGGATTATGGATGGATGCACAGCAGCTTGGATAAAGGAACCAGGATGAGAAGGGCGTTATCAACACACTCTATCATTCATCCATCCATTTTCTGAGCTGCTCATCCTCACAGGGGTCACGCGAGTGCTGGACCCAATCACAACTCTCATCCAATACGAGGCAGGGTACACCCTGAACTGGTCGCCAGCCAATCACAGGGCACATGGAGACGGACAACAGTCGCACTCACAATCACACCGAGAGGCAATTTTCTCCACCGAATGCATGTTTTTGGGGTGTGGGAGGAAACCCACACAGACACGGTGAGAACATGCAAATGCCACCCGGACGGGGCCAGTATTTGAACCCCGGTCCTCAGAACTGTGAGGCTGACACTGTTACCAGTTACTCCACCATGCTGCTTCAACAAATATAGTATAGTCCGCTCAATACTGCTGCAGGTTTGCGACAATATTCATTGCTTAGTTCACATGCTCGTACCACAGGGGCAACCGTGTAGCACCAGTGGTATGCACATTATCCAATAATTTAATTTAGTAGCAACAACAACAATAATAATATCACAAAGCAACTACTGCCTAATAAAAAGAAAATAAAGTAATTGAGATTTATTACAGAGCCACTTGACAATAATAATGGTGATGATGAAGTAAAAGTACTTGAAGACTTTACAGAGAGAGAATTACTTGATTTAATGAAGCCTTCATGTGTTTTATTGTACTGCACACTTTCATTATTGTGTATATAGTATTGTATTTTTATAATTTTCGGTCATATTAATATCTTTATTTGAAATAAATTTGAGTGTCCTTTGAGTGGTGGAATCAAAATTAGTCAGTAAATAAAATGTTTAAAGTGTTTTTTTCCCCCCTTGAGAAAATAATGTAAAGTGCCAGGATTTGTTACTCCTTTCGAGGACGGCACCACCCTGTTTAATGAGTGCATGTACTTTGTGCTGTAACATAACATTTACAGCACCCTGGAATTATTTTTTAAGGGCCCAGCTGACATCTTAGGTAATGATGAAGTGGCAGCGTGTGGATACAGGAGGTGGTCCACTCGAAAGAAGCGTGTGTTCCCCACAATTAGAAGCAACCGTGGATGCCCCCCCCCCCCCCCAAGTCTCTCTCTTCGCAGCAGAAATATATTTATCTGAGGATAATTGGCCATTAAATCCTTACTTGACAACTGTGGAAAATGCCAACCCCAGTAGTAATCTGGCTGCCAGAAAATGACAACGGCTGGCAGGGCTGTCGACTGCTGGGAGCCACATCAGGAAAGGACGGATCTATTCCATATGCTCACGCCATTTACACGCACACATGCACACATTAAACAGAGCTCGTGGTTCAAATCAAATCCTGTCCTGTTCACACACTTGTGAATTTTTTTCTTAAAAAAAAAAAAAAACGAAACCCCTCATTATGATTCCTAACAACAGACAGGTCTCAGCACTGAGGATAAAGCAATACCCGCCTAGCTCAAGCATATTTTCCATATTGTGGTAGCAGAGCACAGCAATCGAGTCTGCCTCACAGTTCAGAGGTTCTCGGTTCGAATCACAGTTCTGGCCTTCCTGTGTGTGTGTGTGTTTGTGGAGTTTTGATGTTTTATCCTGTGCCCACGTGGATTTTCTCTGACTACCCTGGCTTCCTCTCACACTCCCTGAACAATGCATTGAACTATTTAAATTGTGCATTGTGATAGATTGTGAATGGTTGTTTGTACACAAAAAGTCAGCTGGGATCGACTCCAGCTCAGAAAATAGAGCATATATTAAAGATATTTAAAAACAGACTTCTGAAGCACATTGTAAATATCTCAGCACCCCAAAAAGTTGCAGACATGAAATATTGACAAAAAAAATATGTATGGTAGTTTCTCTGTATTACCTTTTAAGTGGAAGGGCCTAGTGGCGTGGCGTGTGACATCAGATATTCCGCGTAGTGGCTGGGTGTGAGATGTGGTAGACAGCAGCTCCTGTGTGTGTGTCTTCATTGTGTTTGAGTTTTAGAGTTTTCCCAGCATTAAAAAAACTATTGAGAAGGGTCTCTGCAACGTCTCCACCAATTTCCTTCAAGATTAGCAGACAGTCAACCCCACATAGGTGTGGTTCGGATTTGCAGATGATTAAAATCAGTGCTTTCGCCTCATCTGGTGGTATTGTCATGCTCCTGGATTCCAGCCAGGGCTGGGCGTGGCCAGCTAATCTGAAGGTGCACACCTGCGCCTCATGACCTTTGATTAGACCCAGTACATATAGGACCCGGGGAACGACTATTACTCTGCTAGATCGTTGCTCTTCATGCCTCGTTCCCGCACTCCTGCTTTCTCGACTTCTGACCTCCGTGCACCGACCCACGCCTGTTCATTGACCACCCTCGTAAGCCCATTCGTACTGGTACTACGAATTGTTTGGACTGTCTACCCGATCTCAGACCTCGGACCGAATAAAGGTTTCCTCTGTACTGTCTGCTGTCTCTGGAGTCGTGCATTTGGGTCCAACCTTGAGCCCCGCATCGTGACAGAACGATCTAGCCAGAACATGGACCCAGCCGACTCTGAAGCCATTCGCCATGCGCTGCAAGTGCAGGGCAAACGCCTGGGTGAGCAAGAGGCTGCTCTCCAGGTTATGACTCACCAGATCCAGGAGCTCTGCACCCAGCTGGAACCGTGGCTAGCCTCCCAAGCTAGCGCGGCCGCTCCTGTGCCACCATCACTCCGCTCTCACGACTAGAGCGGTTCTCAGGCGACTCCGGTAACGTCAAGCCCTTCCTGGCGCAGTGCGATCTCCACATTGAGCTGCAAGCGTCCGCTTTTCCCACGGACCGCTCCCGGATCGCCTTCGGGCTGCCGAGAGCCGCTGGAATGAGGAAGCCCTCCATGACGCATTTTACGAGGGACTGTCCCCACAGATCCGTGGCCACCTCGTTGCCATGGATCTTCCGCCTTCGCTTAACTCCCTCATCGCATTGGCCCTCAAGGTGGACCAGCGCCTCACCGTGCAGAGGCAGATGGAGGACCTGGGGGAGGAGGAGAGGGAGAGTCGCAGTCCGGTTGCTTCCGCTTCCCGGCCACCCGTGTTGTCAGCTTCATCGGAACCCATGCAAGTGGAGGTCCTTGGCGGCTCAGCGGAGGAGCGCTTACGTCGGCGACGAGAGGGACGCTGTTTTTACTACGGGCGTTTGGGACACTTGATCGCCCGCTGCCCGACTCGACCAGGGCACTCTGACATCAGGATCTCTGCTCCGGTGAGTGTGCGGTACACCGCGGCGGGGTCAGGGAGGTCCCTTCTTCACCTCACCTTGGGAACGGACTCCCGTTCATACACTGTGACGGCCTTCATAGATTCTGGGTCGGAAGCTAACCTGATGAATCCCCGCGTGGTCGAGGAGCTGGGGGCAGCAACCTTTCCCACGCAATGGTTTCGTCACGCCTATGCCGCCAACGGCAAGTTCCTTTGTCGGGTTACACATCGCACTCAGACGCTACGTATGAGCTTCCCGGATGCTCACTCGGAGCGTATTAGCTTTCATGTCTTCGACGCACATAGTAGCGACATCATCTTGGGCAGCCCGTGGCTCAAAGAACATAATCCGCACATAGATTGGACCACGGGTCAAGTCAAGACTTGGGGAGAGGACTGTCTCAGTCGCTGTTTCGCTGTCCGGAGAGACAGGGGTATTCAAGTTGCGCCGGTTCGGCTAACTGAACCTAGTACCGTCCTGGACCTGACCGCAGTGCCTTCCTGCTACCATGACCTACGGGAGGTCTTCTCTGAATCTAAAGCAAAGTCTCTGCCGCCGCATACGACTGCGCGATTGAACTCCTGCCAGGCACCTCTCCTCCCAGAGGGAAACTGTTCTCTTTAACAGGACCAGAGCATCAAGCCATGAGGGACTACATCGAGGACTCGCTGGCAGCCGGACTCATTCGCCCCTCATCCTCACCAGCCGGTGCGGGGTTTTTTTTTGTCAAGAAGAAGGACTCCACGCTGCGACCCTGCATCGACTACCGAGGACTGAACGACATCACAGTCAAGAACAGGTACCCTTTGCCGCTTATCTCTACAGCATTCGAACTCCTCCAGGGAGCCCGGATCTTCACCAAGCTCGACTTGCGCAGCGCTTACCATCTGGTGCGGATTCGGGAAGGGGATGAGTGGAAGATGGCGTTCAACACCCCCACAGGGCACTATGAGTATCTTGTGATGCCCTTTGGACTGACAAACGCTCCGGCTGTCTTTCAGAACTTCATTAACGACGTGCTTCGGGAGTTCCTGAACAGATCTGTCTTTGTTTATCTGGATGACATTCTCATCTTTTCAGCAGACCTAACCTCGCACATTCAACAAGTCAGAGAGGTGCTCCGGCGTCTGCAGCAGCACCAATTATACGTGAATATGGATAAGTGTGAGTTCCATCGGGCATCCGTGTCCTTCCTGGGCTTCGTCCTGGCTGAGGGAGAGATACGGATGGATCCCGGGAAGGTCGACGCGGTGCTGCGGTGGCCTACCCCCACCAACAGGAGGGACGTGCAGAGGTTTTTGGGATTTGCCAATTTCCATAGGAAATTCATAAGGAACTTCAGTTCCGTGGCCGCTCCTCTGCATTCGCTCACCTCGCCACATACCCCCTTCGACTGGTCCGGGACCTGCCAGGAGGCCTTCAGCAGGCTCAAGGCAAGTTTCACTACTGCGCCCGTTCTCATTATTCCGGACCCAGATAACCAGTTTGTGGTGGAGGTGGATGCATCGAATTCAGGAATCGGAGCAGTCTTGTCGCAGAGGAGTCCCAGGGATGGAAGGATCCACCCGTGCGCGTTCCTGTCTAGAAAGTTGACCCCGGCAGAGAGGAACTACGACGTGGGAGATAGAGAACTGCTGGCGGTCAAGAGCGCGTTGGAGGAGTGGCGGCACTGGCTGGAGGGCTCGCAAGTACCGTTCGTTGTCTTCACGGACCATAAGAACCTTGAATACTTGAAGTCTGCAAAGAGGTTGAACGCCCGTCAGGCCAGGTGGGCTCTATTTTTCACCCGCTTCCACTTTAAGGTGTTTTACCGCCCAGGCTCCAAAAACGGCAAGCCGGATGCACTCTCGCGGATCCACGAGGGAGGGCGCACGGATTCAGACGCCGCTACTATCCTGCCGCCGGGGTGCTTCGTGGCCGGTTTCACCTGGGCGATCGAGTCGCGGGTGAAGGAGGCCCTGGGAGAGACACCGCCACCCGCGGATTGTCCGTCGGGCCGCCTTTTCGTCATCCCATCTCTGCGGGGAGACGTCATCAACTGGGCCCATACCAACAAGACGGTCTGCCACCCGGGTATGGCGAAGACGCGTTCGGTGGTCGAACAAAGGTTCTGGTGGCCTAACCTCAGCAAGGACGTAAGGGAGTTCGTCAACGCCTGCCCGGTGTGTGCTGCCAATAAGACTTCCCGCCTACGGCCTGTTGGTGAGTTGCAACCCCTGTCCATCCCCTTTCGTCCGTGGTCACACATCGCGCTGGACTTCGTCACCGGCCTGCCGCCTTCACAAGGGAACACAGTGGTGCTGTCCGTAGTGGACCGTTTTTCCAAGATGGTCCACTTCGTGCCGCTTCCGAAGATCCCGTCGGCCAAGCAGACAGCCCAGTTGGTATTAGACGAGGTCGTCCGTTACCACGGCCTACCCCAGGACATCGTTTCGGACAGGGGTCTGCAATTCAGCGCCCGTTTCTGGAAGGAGTTCTGCAACCTCATCGGCGCTTCTGCAAGTCGCACATCGGGTCATCACCCCGAGTCTAATGGCCAGACTGAGAGGATTAACCAGGAATTAGAGACCGGTCTTCGATGTCTGGCATCCAGGGACCAGAGCACGTGGAGCCAGCACATCAAGTGGGTGGAGTATGCCCACAATTCTCTACCCTCCGCTTCAACAGTTATGGCTCCACTCCATGTTGTGCATGGCTACCCTCCGTCCCTGTTTCCTCCACTGGTCACAGACTCCGCAGTTCCGTCAGCCCTGGCCGTGGTGCGACGCTGCAAACGAACCTGGGAAGCAGCTCGGAGGACACTGCTGCACATGAGCAGCGCCTACAAGGCCGCAGCAGACCGCAAGAGAAGGGCCGCACCAGAGCTCAGAGTGGGACAGCGAGTGTGGCTCTCCACCAAAGATCTCCCGCTGCGGACGGAATCCCGCAAACTTGCTCCCAGGTTCGTTGGCCCGTTCCCGGTTTCCAAAGTTATTAACCCGGTCGCCGTCTCGTTGAAACTGCCCAGGTCGATGAGGGTGCACCCTATGTTCCACGTCAGCAGACTTCGCCCGAATCGCACATCGTCGCTGGCTCCTCCGCTCAAATACCCCCCGCCCCCCGCATGGTCGACGGTGGGTTGGTGTACACTGTGCGCCGGTTGCTGTCTTCCCGTCGCAGAGGAAGGGGGGTCCAGTACCTGGTGGACTGGGAGGGATATGGCCCGGAGGAGCGCTCTTGGATCCCCTCCCGCTTCGTCGTGGACCGCTCCCTCATCAGGGACTTTCACGCGGCTCACCCTGATGCTCCTGGGCCGTCCAGAGCCGGCCGTTGAGGGGGGGGGGGGTTCTGTCATGCTCCTGGATTCCAGCCAGGGCTGGGCGTGGCCAGCTAATCTGAAGGTGCACACCTGCGCCTCATGACCTTTGATTAGACCCAGTACATATAGGACCCGGCGGACGACTATTACTCTGCTAGATCGTTGCTCTTCATGCCTCGTTCCCGCACTCCTGCTTTCTCGACTTCTGACCTCCGTGCACCGACCCACGCCTGTTCATTGACCACCCTCGTAAGCCCATTCGTACTGGTACTACGAATTGTTTGGACTGTCTACCTGATCTCAGACCTCGGACCGAATAAAGGTTTCCTCTGTACTGTCTGCTGTCTCTGGAGTCGTGCATTTGGGTCCAACCTTGAGCCCTGCATCGTGACAGGTATGAAACTATGATGGACTGAATGGCAGCATACTACTTACCTCCCTGTGATTAGGGTTCACTGCATTTGAATACTGACATCTGTAGCCACCATCAGGCATAGGGGTGGAAGGCCCAGTTTTTCCTATAAAACATGACCGAATTTGGACTATAGTGGGTTTGGTGCTATTTCTTTGATGAGATGACAAAATCATGTATTCAAGATTCTCCAGATTGTAGCCAGAGTGCGGACAAGGCCTCTTATAGCACAACACCCTTGCATGGAGGCTTTCAACAAAGCTGGCTAAGAGGTTGGGTGGAGGGGGGGCAAAATATAAATCATGCTTTCTGACTGTATCGCCGCATCGTATTCTCACGTCATTTGTGTTGCTCGATTCGCCGGCCTTCCTCAAAATCACAGCGAGCTGCCAGAACACGTTTTAGGAAACACTCGTCTCCAATTCCCAACCAACGAGGAGAGAGCTCTCTCAGCTATGTACTAGACAACAACGGCAAGATGAAAAAGTAATAATACTAATATTAGGCCGAGTGGGAGGGAGAGAAAAGGGACGGATTACGCTCTAAAAGCAGCAGTCCGTGTTGTTTATTAATTCAAAAAAGTGTTTCACTTTTCGCAATCCGTGTTATCAAAAATTCCAACATTGCGTTGAGTGCAATCTCGTGTACGGGTGATAATGGCAAGGGAAGTACAGGCAGGTATGTGGCATCAACTATTCACCGGAGAGGTCGGAAAACGGGGAGTGAGGGAATGCGGTGTATTCAAGTGACAACACCCCAAAACAGTCGCACGCCACATTTTAACGGTTTGTCGAAGGCGCTTTTGTTTGTTCCATTGTGTTTTCACCCGCTCTCCTTTTTCTGTACCGCCTCCTCTCGCATCATTTTCCTACTCCGGGGGGCTCACAAAACAGCAGCTCCTTTCCCCAACCGGCTCTGTTTGATGACCTACATTACATCCTCTACAGCAGTGGCTTACACGTCGCGTGTGCGCATAAACTGTGGCGAACAAAAAGGGAGGAGCTGGCATACTGGCAGGGTAGAATGAAAGGCAGCGGGTGGAAGGATGTCGCATCGTCTAAACAAGCGTTTGTGTCATCCTGTGTGTGAAGAACTACACGTGGGGCATTGCCGTTTGGGGGTTAGGAGTCCCTCCTCGTAGTTCCTTGTCAAAGTTTGACGACAGAAGAATGTGGGGTTCTGCTTTGGGAATTACAAAAACTGATGCACTTGCAATGATAGTTTTTGCCCTAACACAGTTAAGTCCACTTTTTGTCATTTGAAAATCACTTAGCGACGGAATTTTGTTTATGCACCTGCTTTCTGTGACTTGGGTTCTGTTTAGGTCGCACCTTCATGCTCGGTATGAATAAACTTTCATTGCCTGTTGGTAGACAAAATAGCTGTCAATCATTAATGGAGCAGGACCGATGTAGTGTGGTATCACTCAGTGTGTGTTCATTTTTAGCGCGTGACGCTCAGCAGATACATTTGGGTTACTTTTTGCAACATAAAAAATGCGTCCCACTCGGGTATTCTTCTCACCTGGAATTCCATTTACTTATTCAGCATGCATTCTTCTTCTCTCTTCGGCTTGGCTTTCCACTGAAGTCCTGCTCTCCTGCATGGTCACACACCACATTTATTTGGTGGGATTTCAGTGGATGTAAATAAAACATACAGAAGGTATGAATAAATATTCATCATTATAGCAGCGCCAATGATCGGTTGTGATCTCACTTTCTGTTAGGCACATAACACATCGATTCATCCATTTTCTGAGCAACTTATCCTCACTAGGGTCACAGGACTGCTGGAGCCTATCCCTGCTATCTTCAAGCAAAAGTTGGGGTACACCCTGAAATGGTTGCCAGCCAATTGCAGGGCACACAGAGAGAGAGAACAGTCAAGCGCAATTTAGAATCTCCAATTAATGCATGTTTTTAGGATGTGGGTGAAAACCGTAGAAAACCCACACAGGGAGAAGGAGAACATGTAAACTCCACACAGGTGGGGATTTGAACCCCAGTCCTCAGAACTGAGAGGCCAACGCTCTAACTGGTTGCGCCACCGTGCCACACATAACACAATTAATGTCTTAACTAAAATGGAAAGTATGCAGTTGTCAGACTCCTGGCAAGATTAGCATATAGCTTCAGTCACTCCCCACCATACCCCCAATGCCCCGAGCTGACGAGCATGCATGCCAAACATGAAATGTTACTTGTATAATTATATATTTGTGAAAATGTGCAATTGATTAAAAACAAAAGAGAGTTGATCAACTTACCTCATGACCTGCTGAGAACATTGACGTCATGGTTCATTTATTTTTCAGTGCTGGTGGTTGCCCAAGGCCTACAATATATCCAGCTGTCCGTGTATAGGACACCCCTGTTATATGTCTTTGCCGTTGATTTGATTTTCTTTGTAACTTTTGCTACTAAACTGAGTTACACACTGTATTAGCCAGTGAACAATAAATCTCTCTTTTTGTCCGAAACTGCAGTCTTCCCCCATTAGTCTCGTGAGTACACAGTGGCGCGAGCAAATAATGGACTGAATATTCATTCCTGGTGTTAGGCAAGGCTGGAAAAGTTCTGCTGTCAGATTAGTCAGAGAGTTTTAACATACGTGATAGAAAGTGTCTGTTTCTTTTTTTAAAACTTAAAACTCGACCTGAACTAAAAAAGTGACTCTGGTCACCCAGTTGGCATGGCTTATTCCTCTTTCTAAACCTGTACTTCTCAATGGTCTGACTCTACTGTTAATGGTTAGTTTCCAGAGAATTGTAAATCCTTACTGCAGATGGGTTGTGATCCGTCTTGACGTGATAAGCATATAATGCCTGGAAAATAAACGTTATCTTATATTGTTTTTTTTTTTTTTAAATGGTGTTTAGCTTATCTGTCAAAAGCTGTGCGCCATCGCAAGAGATGGTAGCCATTTAGGGCAAAAAAGAAAGATACCAGACACATGGGGCTAATGATATTCATGCAGCAGCAACAAGAGTGAACGTAAACAATACTGTACCTGAAGCGGCTACGACATCGCACAGTGATTTCCGAGAAACCCACAATTATTTCATCATCATAAATTGTGTTTTTACCAATTTCTATATTGCACAATATATATTTCCAACCACACAATGAAAAGAAAAAGGCACTTACAAAATTATTCTGTTCATTGTTTTTTATTCATTACAATGAGAAACATGTTATGGGTTTGAGAACATTTCAGTGTGAAATTGGAATTACTGAACAAATTAAATGTGTAACCAGTGTGTTGTAATTCAACTAGATACTTTCAAATGACAGTAACTAGTCAAATAAATGAGTTATCCAACTCTGTTCTTAAAATGTTTGGGGGTCAGTCATGGGAGCTTCCAACCATCTCACATCTGTAGCGCCTTCGAAAAATCATCTCAAATTAGTTTCATCTGGCGCGATGGCGAGTGCGTTGTACTGGATGTCCTTTGATCACGAGGCATTGTGCAGGCCCCCCCTAACATTGTGTACTGGCTTCCACTGTACGTAGGGAGATTGCGCCCGGTAACCCAAGGAGCCTCTTTTTCGGAAAACCACATATGTTCAGCATGGATGAAAAGTCAACTCCGTGATGTTCGTCCAACAATGCAGCCCTTTGATTATGTTTTTTTTTAAACATGAGCAATTTCACCATGTAAAAAAAAAAACCCAGTCTGTGAAAACGTGCTGCAACTTGTGTAAGACGTCATGTGAACGTCTCACGGAGGAAAAGAGCCATCACGCGAATTAAGACTATTGGTTCTCCCCCCTCCCCCCTCTCTACTCTCCCAAAACTAAAAATAAATAAATAAATAAATAAAAGTTTAGTGTTATCCCAGCAAGCAGCACTAAAGCAGGAAGCCAGTTAAGCCCTATTAGGAGCCTTCGCGCTGCACCGATCTCATTGGAAGTGCTGCGTGAAAATTGCTGGGATTAATGTGTTAATCCACCTCTTTAAAATGCTAATGTCCATTTTATGCCCATTAAATCTCAGTGTGCATTTTCTTTGATGCGTGCAATTTCTATCAATTAAACACAGAGGAATGAAACAGGCAGCAGGGAGATTAGCCACTTTGCTTCAAGCATGAATTTCTCCGTTTGGTTTCATATTTATCTTGAATGGCGAGAGGGGGTGTGAGTTGTTTGGATTGGGTTTAGGAAATACAGAAGGAGAAATGTGGCGATATGAAAAATTCTGGAAGTCCCTCATGCCTTTCACAGAGCTCAGAACAAATAAACAACAAACAGTAGCACTCGCTCACATCTAATTTATTTCCAAACCATTTTTTTCATGTTCATGATTCTGCAAAGAACTCAGTTGTCTTGGGATGAAAATGATATACGTAACTATATATTAGACTTATTTAGCATCAGAAACGCACATGTACATTTCAGCATACTTTCGGGTATACAAATGCATAACTGTAATGTCATCAAAACATCGATAAATATTTTATCTCCATATTAGCATTATTTAGAGTTTAATGGCCAATCTACAATTTTAAATTGGATGAAACTGTCAGTCCATCCATCCATTTCCCGTCGTGCTTACCTTCACAAGAATCGTGGCTGTGCTGGGTCTTGCCCCAGCTATCTTTGAGCGAAAGGCGGTGGACACCTTGAACTGGTTGACAACCATTCGCGGGACACATATAAACAAATCATTTGCATTCACATTCACACCTACTAGCAATTGACAGTCTTCATTTAACCTACCATACATGTTTTGGGAATGTGGGAAGAAGATGCAGTTCCCAGACAAAACCCACACTGGGAGAACATGCAAACTCAACAAAGGGGAAGCCGGATTTGAATCTGGGGCCTAAGAACCGTGAGGCCGGTGTACTAACCAGACGTCCATCTTTTCATTCTGTTTGTCAGTCAGTTGACCTAAATGAAGCTCCTCAACTTACTTAAAGGTCAAGTGTCAAGCCTATAAACATTCTAAAATAGATATTGTAATGAAAAATACATATAGCATTATTCACTTCAATGTCCATACGAAAAAATACATATGAGCGGAGAGCGGGTCATCCATGCGCAAAGTTGCGGAAGTCTCATTCGACATCCAAGTGGTAGCCATATTGCCTCCATCCTCTGTTCATTATGTCACACCAGGACATTCGCCATTGAAAACATGCTGTGCCATCGACTATGGGACACGAAAGCTCTTTTCAAAGAAGAGAACATCTCACAATCAGGTGAAGTGACCAGAGCAATATTACTCTATCGTTTCGAGCCATATTTAGATGATATGTGGATCACTTCTAACTAACAACAGACTCCGAGACTGTATGTATGAGCCAGCCCAGCCAAAGCCGTGCCTCGTCTGCCGCGGACGAAGCGCCGACGGGTACATCGACACATTTAGCACCCCTGATTTACCTGTGTGGATCTTTTGTTACACTCTGAGAGGATCACATACCCGCACACCCTAAAACTATTATTTTTTTTAGTAGCTGTAGACACACCTACCTGTCATTTGAAACCCACAAAGCTCTCGTCCTTTGCACCCGTGAAATTCATTTTCCACAACGAACCTGGTCTTTTTGAAAAGTTTGAAGAATGAATCCATCCTCCAGAGTGTTCGAACAATCTCCAGCAATACAAAAAGCCGGCATTTTGGCTAACACGAAGGAACAAAGAGCTACCTTTCAGCAGGTAAAACTAGTAGAAACAAACAAGACCGCTTGAGTGGGGGTCTGCTACTAACGTCACTTCCTGCTTCTCAAAAACAAATCCCTTGAGAGGGTTTTCATGGCGGGAGTGATGCCCCGTAGCTCAGTGGTTAGAGCACTGGTTTGGTAATCCAGGGGTTGTGGGTTTGTATCCCACTCTGGCCTACACTCCCTGAGAAGGGTTGACATCCGGCGTAAAAATTGTGCCAAACATATGGCGACCCCGAAAGAGACAAGCCGAAAGAAACACACACAGTGACAAAAAGCCATAAATGTCAAAATCATGTTGTGTGGTGAAAAAACGGATGGGTCCAATCCGGCTCCCTTTTTTTCATTATTAACATACTAAAAATCATGCATTTCATGACTGTGGCACTTCAACCAAAATCCAAAAAAATCAAATGGAGCCAAAACAACAGGTGTATTGCTTATAGCTCAGCACAAAAACAGCAAGTGGCTATGTTTTTCAGATAGTAATTGAGGGTAGATTCTTCCTGCCCCCTCCCCAGGAAAACCTGTGATGAGATTAATTTGTGAACACAAAATATGAATGGGGGAGGGGGGGTGAGAGTGTGTAAACTGTATATTTAGCAGTCAAATAGGTCAATAAAGGAACTTAGGATGACTTCAACACGAACTACGAGCTGGCGAGTTGGGCTCCATGAGGAAAGTACAATTGTGGAATGACAGGTCTTGGAGATATGGTTTAAAATAATGGTGATATAAAACACGTTTCAATAAGTAGTACAACAACACAATTTTAACAGCAATGAGTATTGTATCATTTAAAAGCAATCCACTCCAAACTCCAAAATAAGCATACCATAATGTGTTGCCATGTGCCACAATGCCAAATAATTAATGTAAATCAAACACAATATACGTACTTGGAATAGAAATTAACCGTTTGGATAAACCTCTGCGGTGAAAATTTCTCATGCCACAAACTGTGCGATGACTTACGGATGCCCTCTGCGTTTTGCAAAAACCTTTTAAGAGCAGGAGTGGAGCTTGTCCAATCGCTGAGGGTTCTGCGGCTGACCAGAAAATGCTTCCAGATTTGTCACACACACATGACAGTTTCATTGTTCGGCATTAAAATGGAAGCAACTCGCTTCTATCTTGCGAACTCTATTTTTGATGTAGGATGGTCGCAATGATTTATGGAGGCCTTTCAACGCCACGCGCAAATCGCCCTCCATCAAGAGCGAAATCCAGTGGTTGTAAAAGTGGAATATACTCTGCCGAACCCAGTGCAAGTATACAAAGTGGTATTTTATTCACATTGGCTTTGTGTGACAATTTGCCATGTGGCACTGGGAAGTATTGGGGATATCCGGGAATCTATTAGTACTGATTATTTAAAGTAGACAAACAAGAGGGGTCCTACGTTATTAAGAACGCAGCACAAATTAACAAACCATTCCTAACTGACACAAAAACTAGCAAAACAAAACCCCTCTGACCAAAACGAGCATATGCGGGCGATAATTTGTGCAAAAAAAAAAAAAAAAGAAAAAACGGCCTAATTTTCTGTGACATATTATCTTTGCTTCAGTAATCATGAGCCCCATTTCATTGAGTGAATTAGGTGCTCACGGCTTGGTGCGATCACAGACCTGGAAAATGAGTGTTCACAGCCTGCTAATGGCCGGCAGATGAGGCAGACAATCATCTTTAATGTTCAGCGGCAACACAGAGCGGCCTCATATAAAACCAAGAGCTTTTATTGCCGTACTATTATTATATGCGGCCTCGTAGGAACATACAGGGGCATTTTGAAGACGGGCAATTGATTATATGCTCGGTTTATGTTAGTATTAGTGTTGCGAAGTTATTTTAGGCCCGGTGGGTTTGGGAAAACTCACAATCTGTATATTGAGAAAGGAAAATAAAACGTTCCTTCAAAAGCATCTGCCGAAAGACAAAAGCCTCCAGTGTGTAGAACTGAAATACATTTTTTACATGAAAATGTGTTTGGTAATGGTTGTTAGGGTTTTCATAAGGTTCGTATAATAGAGTGAGTGTTTACGTGGTAGGGTTGGATTTCGCCTTAAATCTTGTTTGGTAGGTTTAGGGATGCGTACATAGAATAAGGCTGAATTTTTTAATTGTAAAAAATAAACGTAAACAATCTTATTATTTATTTAAACAAAAATGATTGCATATAAGAAGGAAGAAATTAAAACAAAAGAAAATAGATAGATAGATAGATAGATAGATAGATAGATAGATAGATAGATAGATAGATAGATAGATAGATAGATAGATAGATAGATAGATAGATAGATAGATAGATAGATAGATAGATAGATAGATAGATAGATAGATAGATAGATAGATAGATAGATAGATAGATAGATAGATAGATAGATAGATAGATAGATAGATGTAAAAGAAAAGAAAAATGTTATAGTCATTTGAATTAATACTGAAAATTGCTATCAAATGATATACACAGATATATCTGTGTGCTTACATATATATATATTCTATACATGTTCATCCATCCATCCATTTTCTGAGCCCTTTATCCGCACGAGGGTCGCGGGAGTGCCGGAGCCTGTACCAGTTGTCAACGGACAGGAGGCGGGGTGCACCCTGAACTGGTTGCCAGCCAATCAGAGGGAACATAGATTTGAGCTCACATCTAGGGGCAATTTAGAGTCTCCAATTAATGTTGCATGTTTTTGGGATGTGGGAGGAAACCGGAGTTGCCGGGGGAAACCCACGCAGGCACGGGGAGAACATGAAATCTCCATACAGGCGCGGCCGAGATGGAACCCTCAACCTCAGAACTGCGAGGCTAAAGTTTTCCACCATGCCGCCTGTATATATACATATATATATGATTTCAAAAGTCATTTTTTTTTCTGTCCAAACACTTGCGGCATTGTAACTTTCTCTTCTGAGTTTCCCTCTATTTGCTCGTCTCCGTCTTCCAGTGGTTCCAGCTGGTGTTACACATCCAGATCCTGGGGGAAAGTGATGTTGTGGAAGTTGAGCTTTTCTGCACCATCTATTCTAACTCCATTCAACAGCCTCCCCCCGTCCTTAACACCGCAAGCTGTCAGCGGTGTCACAACATGACGGGCCGCGACACTACTGAATCTGGCATCGCTTTGTCACCCTGATACACTTAAGCATCGGTTGCACTGTGCTCCAGCTTGGTAAAGACACGCTGTCAACTGAGGAAAGGCCATTATCTGCAATAGACACAAAAGTACAGGGGATCCCTGCAGACAGAGAGATGATTAAGGGCTAAGTGTCATTCTTGCCGTCTTGGCGGATGTTTTAAAGAGCTCTATTTCTTACTGTCCTTTTCTACTGTGGAGCCCGCGACTTATTGTCCTATCCCCCACATGCCTGCGAGGAAGGGACATGGGCCTTGACAACCATGCTGGGGGTATTATGTCGAGGATCTGGCCATTCACCCGTCACCGCTCCAAACAACCATAAAGGACAGAACTCAGTAGGATTTAAACACATGTGGCATGTGGTACAAGTGAGTGGAATTTGGCTGTGAAATATTTGAGGAATGTCCACACAGGGATTGGCCACTCGTTGCGGGGGGGGGGGCAACATAATGTTGCTTAGCCCCCTCTGTGACATGAGTCTGGCTATGAGTTTCTGGATTCGAGAAGAATTTAAAAATAGCACGACAGCAGGAGTGTAGCGGTGAACGCCACTGAATTGATTCGCGGTCAGTGATTGTTGATGTGAGTGTCCATGCAACTGACCGGTGACCAATCCTGGGTGACTTTCAGTCATAGAGCAACACAGTCCAGTGTCCCCTGTAACCAAAACAGGTTAAGCACTTGTAAATGGATGAATGGATGGGTGGTAGTGCAGTAGTACACTCATGAGTTGATTGACTTCAGGTTAAAACTGTTGTCTGTCTCTATACCCTGTGGTTGCTGGCCACCAAGTCAGGTTAGCTTTTGTCCTTGATCGATTGGGATGGAGTCTGGCTTTGGCGGGACCATGAAAAAGCGGTAGAGAATTGGACATGGGATCGATTATCACACAGTTGGCTGTAGGTACAAAAGTTTCTCTATGTACCCTGTGATGTGCTGGCGACTAATCCAGGGTGTGTTTTTTTTTTAACCCACAGTCAACTAGGCTCTCTTCCCTGCAACCCTCAACAGGAAAGGTGGTAGAAAATAGATGGATGGAACACCAATTGTACAGTAGTCTGTTAAACCATATAGAATTTGGGGAATTTTAAATTGAGCCCATTTTTTTTCCAATATGCTGAATGTTTACCCAACTAAAAACACTACAAGAGTTTTGCCTTGGGGACTTTCAGTGGCAGCTAAGCGAGAATTTGGATTTGCATTCTGCCTGCCCCAGATTTTTGCAGCCAGTCTTGTGCCCTGAGTGGGAATTCCATCAACAGCAATGCGCCTTCCAAAATTTCTAGGCTAGCGTGTGTGTCCCGACCGGCAGACCGAAGAGTGACATTAGTATTCACAGGGACAGACAGACAATCAGGCTGCAGTTTTATCACTCAGCATTTGTAAGAATCAGATCTGAGACACGACAGTATCAATAAAAGATCTTATTCCCAGCCTCGCTTCTACAACTGCGCCTCTTTCAAGTGACACTGCGGGTATCGTTTGGGCTCTGAATAATGAAACGCAATTATGTAGCTAAACAAAGCCACTGCTGTAATGGTCTTTTTTTTCTTTCCTTTTTTTTTTTTTTTTTACTTTCAAAATGGAAATAGATTCTGTGGTTGGTTGCATTTGTGTGTGTGCATGTGGCTTTTTTTTTTCCTTTCCCTCTCCTCCTTCCATCTTGTGGGTCACACTCGGGACAATCTCTGCATGACACCCGTCGACCTACAGCTTTATTGGGACGGAGGTCGCAAGCCGCCGGAATTAGTCGGCAAAGTCTGGCGGGCAGGCAATCTTGCCTAAACAGAAAAGGGAGAAATACAAGCCGGCTCCGAGATTGTCTCTATTAATTATTCAAATGAGAAAATTTCTATCCAATGACCCCAGTCAAGTGAGTGCACATTATTTAGCAGGCAGACCTGCGTGAGCGTGACGATGATCGCGGACATCACGGCAGCCTTGACTCCTACTGCTAATGGACAGCCTCATGTCTATTGAAAGTTACAGTTTTTATTTAATTTATTATGCCACTTTAACGACTTACGTAAATGCACACTGTTCCAGGCAGTTTTTTTAGAAGCATACAAAATATTTTTTTAAAATAATATCATGACTCATTAGAATATGGATGTTTAATTATTTATTGCATTTATACAAGCTGTTTGTAAATTCACCATTCAATACTGAATACAGGAGGTAAAAATGTTTTATAATCAAAGAGAAGTAGAAGTAAAAGCAGAATAACTTTCCGAAAATCCTGCACTTAAAATAAAACACAGCATAAAATAAAATTGTATATACAAGAATATACAATAGTATTCATTGGAGTTGGGTGTTATAATTATTGTTTTACCATTGTTATTACCATTATGTTGTGTTGTAACAATTAACCAGGATATCATTAGATAAATTGTACTGTACTTGTTCAGATGCATCTAAATGGATTGATTAAGATTTAACACTTCATTTCCTTAAATGGTGTCAGAGGAATTTATTTTTTTACTTAACTGCAGAGAGTACCCAGCATGTAATACTCAGGTATTTATTGTCTTATATTTGTGTTATTTTACAGATTGTATCAGTCAATTCTTATAATTTACTTTCATAAATAAATATTTGTACAAATGGATCAAAATAAATGAAAGTTAATAGCCACCATTGCGTTAAGCAACAATTTACTCACATGTAAAGGATATTTATATGTCAGTCCTATATTTTATGCTATTTTTTATATGCTCATTAATTTCCAATCATTTGAACATAAGAATAAGTATTTCTACTGTTGTATTCAAATTTTATTATTTACCCAGGATATTGTGGTCATTCACCAGTCTCATGAAGTAAATTGTACAAAGTTGAAATGAATGAATCGAAACTTTAAAAATGAGAATGTTGCTCATTTGGTGATGAAGAATCCTGCAACAATTTAAGGAGTAGTGTTTACATCAACCTGAAAATTAACTAAGGTGGGGCATCACTTAACTAGATGCTACCGTGTGAGGCAATTTGGCAATTAACCGGGTTTCATTGTAACCCTTAATTTTAGCTTGCTTCCAGCTTTATACGAACAGTTTGGGCTCGGCCCTTTTCTGTTCTCGGTACACAAAGCAGGGCCCATAAAGGAATGTTTGGATGACTTTAGTGTTGTGCAATTGCAACAAATTCCAAAAAATCTGGTCAAATGACTTCACAGAAGAGTCCAACCAAGTCTACGTTTAAGGCAATTGTGTCCCTCCATACGAACTTGCGGTGGAAAGCATGGGGAAAATATGTTTGCAACCAAATATAGTACATCTTTTCTGTCTTTCTTCTGTTGGTGATAAAACATGTTTGCGAGAGCGCGGCGGTTTCCAAACAAAGCCCTGAACTTGATGACATGGAACGAAATGAGCTCGGACACGTGTGTGACTGGTGCGGTGGTCACGCCGCCCTGTTATTTCTGTCTTTCGCCGCGCCCGGCCATTCACTCAGGATTGTGCGATAATTTGTGCCAGGGAGTGTGAGGGGACGACGAAGGGTAAACTCACAGGTGTCTTGTATGGAGTTCATTGATGAAAATTGGGGGAATGTGCGTGGGAGACCTCACACGGTGGTCGCGGTTCTCGTGCTTGCTGGCGGGAGAGGTGGCCACGTTCGATCCTGGCCCTGGAAGCGGCAGATGAAAAGAGGCTTTAAAGTCATGGCAGTGCATTGGAGAGGCAGGGAGCTGATGAGGTCTGGAAGGACCTCGTCAGCTTCAATCGTGGAAACAGGCTGCCATCTGCTGTTGTAGGCAGGAGCAGCACATCCACTCGTATACAAAAGCTGATATTTTTGACACACTAATGTAAAGCGCTATATTTATACACATACAGATTTTTAACATCATTCCAGATTTTTTTTTTAAGCTGGGTGACCATGGTAAGTTAAAAATCAAAAAGTATGTTCTTACTGTACGTGGGTGAACTCAAACTGACCAACATAGCACACCACGTACCTAAATGATATCTATACAGACACTTGGAAATCTTCTCTGCCAAACCAGGTATCTGTCATAGTACCAAGACTGACCTGTGAGAGGCTGTTTGGTTCTACACGGCATCCAGACTGCCAAGAAATACAGTGTCCCCCCGCATATACAGTGGAGAAAATAAGTATTTACTTGGCCATGTTGCAAGTCTGAGTCTTACTGATTGTCTGGGGTGGACAGGTGTCTTTATGCAGCTAACGACCTCACACAGGTGCATCTGATTCAGGAGGTGGACTTTTAAAGGTGGACTAACAGGCCTTGGAGGGTCAGAATTCTAGCAGGTGTTCAAATACTTATTTGCAGCTGTATCACAAAAATCATACATTGTGATTTCTGGATTTTTCATTTTAGATGATCTGGTTCACAGTGGACATGCATCTACGATGAAAATTTCAGACCCCTCCATGATTGCTAAGTGGGAGAACGTGCAATTTACGTATCAGGGTGTTTAAATACTTATTTTCTTCACAGCATGCAGGTTGCTACTTGCAAATTCAACCATTTGTGGATTTCTTCAGGGGAACTTCCCTCAGTTATTTGCCGAAAAACCCACTTCTTTTCTCTTTTTGTGCTGAGGCCAAAGCCTCGTCTAATATAAAAGTATTGCATTGGTGCCATCTTGTGGCATCATGGTGCTAATCAAATTGGTTGAAGTGAGCGGATGACCTACATTCTGTCAGACCAAAGACCCGTATAATAGAAAAGGTGGTCTTTGCCACCATCTTGTGGGATCCAAAGGCAGTTTTCAACCTTTTTAGGGGTCACTGTGATCGTAGAAGAAGTAGAAGAGCGTAGCTAATAAATTGTGATTGTTAATACTAAACAGGTTTAAAATTTAGGATCGTCAACCCCATCCATTTTTCCAAGCAGAACAGTGGATGAATTTCAGATAACGGGACTAATGCAAACTTTAAATGCAGAGGAAGAAATATGCTGTAATTTGGTACAGCGGAACCTGGTGTTGATCACACACATAAGAACAACACTGCGGAATTATTGAACAGGTTCAACGTTCACGATTGTTGGCCCGACAATTTTCTGAGCAGTTCGAAAAGGAAAAAGTAACATCTAATAATCAGTCCTTTGCTGACTTTGATTGGAATTTGAGAGGGGGGGGGGGATGTCTCCAACTCAGACTTCATCCGCAAAATTGCTACTAATTGCAAAAATAACATGCACAAAATTATTTTGTAAATTGTCTTCTGCTTCTAAAAAGCACAGCATTTGTCATGTGACTCCATTTACCAACAATCAACCTTTCCACTTATATTACATTTTACAAAGAAAAAAAAAGGCACGGCCACCTAAAGTGTTTGCCTAAATAGCAGTAAAGAGCTGGTCCTCGCCTCTCGACGCAGATAAGGTACCACTGTTCTGCCTGTGCTAAGTGTGTCGCGTTTAATTTAATTCAATAATCCTGATAAATGAAATAAATCCCTTCTGGGACACCCTGCAAGATAATATAAAATGAGTTTGCCGGCAGGAAAAAAATTAGGACATTACGGTTGATTGAGCCTTGACAAAAAGCGGGAATATTACAGCGATATTCTTTATGTTTGTAATTTTTGCCATAATGAAACGAAGGCATCCGAGCGGAAAGCAATCAGCCCCCAAAATGGATGACAGCGATTTGGTGGCTTAGTGAAGGGAGGGAAGGGGGGCGTGCATTAGCATTTTCGCACGCTCCCAATGCAAATTGTTTCACTTAAACTTTTTAAATACCGGTTTGCGTCGTGACTTAATTTTAATAAGCACGCAGCGATAAGAAAGCGTCGCCTTGACTGGCAGATGGCGAGCAACACTTTTGATTCACAAAATTGAACACGAGTGTGATTTTCTCAGTTTACACCCAAATGAGAAGTTTGGACTGTATAATGAAAAATATCCATATCAAAACATTCATTTGAATTTAATAGGGACTCAGCTGTAATTAAATGTGCTTCTCTTCATAAACGCGATTGGCTTGTACTCGCGGCTGCAGCTGCTTGATAATCTTTTACTAACAAGCAAGGCCTTTCTGCTCAAAATGGGAGCGATTTAATTAACAAGCTATTAAATATGGTTCATACTACAGGAGCTACATTCAAATGGTGCGTGTGTTGAACACTGATAATGATTTTCAACTCTAAAACACATACAGCGTTATATGTCGGCAGGGTTCACTGTTTTTGTTTTTTGGTTTTTTTTGGTTTTTAGTTTATTGATACCTTGATCAACAAAGGAGAAAATAAAAGATTTGATTACCCCCAAAGCTTTTTAGCGTAAGATCAAAAAGACACTCTAGTCCAAGGGCGGACTAAACATCTTTGCATTACATGTACTAAACATATTCAAATAAAGCTTATTCATTCTCGTTCAGAAATTTACAGTTTTTACACTTTCCACCTTAGTCAGCAAGGTTTTGGGGGCGATAAATGTAATTGATGACTTTTCCAATATTTCCATGTGCAAATCCAAATGACTGTTGTGAGCAGAGAGTTAAACTGAGTTTCAGACTTCATTACATTATGACATTTATTGAAATACATTCTGAGTTGTAATTAATTAAACATTATTGTAGCAACAGTGAAACCTTTTTTTTCTGGTGACAGATGATTTTTCTCATAATATCCATGCATCCATCCATTTTCTTAGTCGCTTATCCTCACACGGGTCACGGGGAGTTCTGGAGACCATCTCAGCTGTCAACGGGCAGGAGGTGGGGTACACCCTGGACTGGTTGCCAGCCAATCGCAGGGCACATAGAGACAGACAACAGCCACACTCACAATCACACCGAGGGGCAACTTAGAGTGTCCAATTAATGTTTCATGTTTTTGGGATGTGAGAGGAAACCGGAGTGGCCAGAGAAAACACACGCAGGCACAGGGAGAACGTGCAAACTCCACACAAGCGGGGCCAGGATCGAACCCTGGACCTCAGAACTGTGAGGCCAGTGCTTTACAACTGATTTACAAATTATATTATGAATTTATCTAATACCAAACCCTAACCCTTTTTCTTCACATTAGATTACTCCTGAAAGTTCCTGAAAAATGAAACTAAAGTTTGGTTAACAAGTTGGACAAATCTGAACAAAAAATAAAATCAAATCTCCCATATCATGAAATCAGGCTTAAAGAAATGGAGAAGTGGAAGGATTGATAAATTCTCTCAGCTCCCAGAAGCTGTCGGTGTGTAGCCACACTGGACTCAATGAAGATACACCCCACTGAACTTTCAGCTGTCAATCAAATACTGTACATTTTGACATCTAGCACATGCCTACACAACCGGAAATGATTGCGTTGCAAAAAATATATCTCCAAAAATATCTGCTTCAAGGTCTCTCAACTGGAATAAAAATCTGGAATACAACGGGACGACGAAGCAAGAACGATGATGTAGTGTAGGTTTACTGTATCTGTAGTCCGTGATGATAAATTGCAGGGACTCATTGTTGGAGGGCTAGGACTCATTGTTCCCAGACGCGTATAATGGGACTCACATATTTAAAGTGTAAAATGATCTGACACACACGCACACCAGGGATGATAACTATCGTACCAATAATTCTCGGCTCAATATTGGGGGGTGGGGGGGGGACTATGTCACATTCATTGGTCACATAAATAAATTGGACCAATAAGAAGAGCCGTATCATTACAATGAGCTCTGGTCACCACTCAGAAGCTTTTTGCATTGGCTCCTTGTAGTCATGAATTTTATGACCAGAAGTCTTCACCTACATCACCAAAAATAGTCCAAATCTGCCGTAAATTAGCTTGTGATTACCAGCACTTGCTCAAATTGCAACCATCTTTCCATCTAAAGCCGAGAGAGGAGCAGCGGGGGTGGCTTTGATGCATGCGGATCCACGACTGTCACGGTGGGCTAAAGGAAGATGCATAGGGGTAATAACGATGCAACTTCCTTTATCACTTTAGCTCACTGGACACAAAATTAGATCATCTACAAATGGAATTAACCTCAAAACACACAATGGCCCTCCTTCATTCGCAGCAGCCCTCCTTAGTCCTGCAGGGAAATGTGCAGACGCATATCCGCTAATACAAGGTCTGTCTGTTGGGTAGATCTTGCTTCGTATCTGTAAATGCTATGTTTTTGGGACAATAGCAAGCAATGCAACGCAGCAGTTTTGATTAGCCATTGCATTTACAACGTTATGAGGATGTTCAACTGCAATTCAAATTTTGAATCACGGCAATGGTCAGCCGTTCATGAAAAGTACTTGTTCAACGCGGCACCATGTCTGACAATTCACTGGCATTCAGTCACTTGTGTACAGAGTGTTGAGTGTGTAGAGGGCCCAAGTCAGTTATTTTCAGACGATCCCCATTCATTAGGATTTTCGTATGGTACAGCAGCCTAAATATTGTTCTCCGCCTAATTGCAGTGTTCTTATCGAAACACTAGCTTCCATCCACCCTTGCAGACGGATGACTGGTTTCCAGCAAAGGCGGCTTCAAATTGATTGAGCTGTCCTTGAACATCTGTTGTCCTGCCAAGTCTCAAAGGTAATCCCGCTAATGGCCCTATAAGCTATTCACATAAACACAAACATAAATAAAAATGTTTCCGAAGTGAGTCCCGTCATTGACTCGCCGGTAATCAATTCTGCAGTCACATCAGTTAATGAAGGCTCAGGAAGTAGAGAACAAGATATATACGGCAATCAATGCCCGGCACTGGACGGGCGTCGAGTGACAGTCGCATCTCCGACGGGAGTCCGAATTTACACACCGAGTCTGTCGGGAGGGAGGATGGTGGAAAAATTGAGCGGCGGAATGTTGTCTGCATCGACACGGGCAGAAATTATGGCCCTGAGTGAAGTCGCTGCAACGGAGGGATGACATTTCATTGTTTAACGTTGGCGAAGACAATATATGACTGCATGAGTGACACGTCAGCAAGTGTTTGTTGCAGTGTTCTCTGAACGACAGAAAGTTGTCAATCCAAACAGTGAATCGCCATTTCCAAAAAGTAAACTGTTTAAATTGTGTACAGCCACAATGTAATAGTTGTGTGCCATCATCCACGACTGGTTAGCAAGTAAATACTACTGGGCTAATATTGCTGATACCGATGCCAATACTTTAAAGTCATTAAGGTGGAGGTATCATCAAATTACTGAATGAATTACATTTTTATGACTGTCGAGTGTTTTTATGAATTAATTTGTAAAAACCCAGGATGGAAATTAGGCAACGTTTATAAGCAAATGGAAAATACTTGGTTTATCACATTTGAGTTTCCAACAAAAAACATTAATATAACACCCAACCATCCATCTATTTTCCTAGCCACTTATCCTCACGAGGGTCACAGGTAGTTCTGGAGCCTATCCCAGCTGTTAACAGGCAGGAGGCGGGGTACACCCTGAACTGGTTGCCAGCCAATCGCAGGGCACATGGAGACAAACAGCTGCACTCACAATGACACCTAGGGGCAATTTAGAGTGTCCAATTAATGTTGCATATTTTTGAGATGTGGGTGGAAACCGAAGTGCCCGAAGAAAACCCATGCAGGCACGTGGAGAACATGCAAACTCCACACAGGCGGGGGCGGGATCGAACCCAGGTCCTCAGAGCTGTGAGGCCAAAGCTTTATCAGCTTATTCACCGTGCCGCCTTAATATAACAAAACAATACAAAAACAAAATTATAAAATGAATCCCTTCATTCCACTTGTTTTCTGGATTTGATAGCAAAACGTTTGTTAAAATATCAGAAAAAACATGTGTAAATAAATAAGAAACCACCAGTGACTTACTGCATTTGCCCGAAATATTTACCGATTTTTGATGGCTCTTCTGCAGTGTGGACAGGGGAGTACCAGAAACAAAAGAGCTGCCACTCACCAACCGACTGGGCTGAACACAACTGAGCTGTCGTGCGGTATGTGTAATTTGTCAACAGGCTTGATGTGTCGCAGGTCACAGCCAATCACAATCTTTGACTAAGGCTGAAAATACATTTTACTCAAGTGAGATGCCGAAGGGCCCGGTGGTGCCCCAAGCCAATTAACATCATATAATGTGTTTTCTATCAATACTTACAACTAACAACTGTTCATAATTCAATATTCACTCTTTATGTCTAACGTGCCGAAATATGTTTAAGTGAAGTTTCTAACCAAAATGTACACAAACGGCATGTACTGGGTACATGCAAATGAATTGGAATAGGCGAGAATCCTTTAGTTAAAATATCCACATTCACGCTTTCATTCTCACCTGTGTTAATCTCTTCAGCAACCCACTTTCAATATTAATCTTGTATTTTGTGGTTTAAGAAATGTGATAAGGTACAAAATTCCGTCATTGCAGCATTAAAATGCACATCGAGTCTAACTCAATAACGATATTGGTCGCATTTCTATCGTTCAGCCTACCACTACTGGACTTGTTATGGGTTCGTGCAAACATCCATATATGGTGGTGCTCAGCTTTAAAATTATTTGTTATATGCTTTCTATAGATTTTCATTTATTTAGAAATCTTTGTTTTTTTTTTTTTTTTTTTTACAAAATACAAGGATCAAATTCATAACATTTTCCTCTGTATAAATTCATGTGAAAAACTAACAAAAGAACTTGTTGTTTTCGTGCACATAGATATGCAAGTTCTTTCAGGCTACCGCTGTTCTAATTTTCACTACAACTTGTGGCAAACTTTTCAGTAATATGGTGGACTTTTTCATGCGCCATTTCTTTTTTATTTTGTAAATATTTTGTCACATTTTCAACATTTTGCCGTGCTTTAAATGTTTGGGAAGCAGAGATAAGCAAAATTTTAAATTAAAGTGGTGAAGCTCAACATTGTGACATAGTTATTGAAACATCCATCCATCCATCTATTTTCTTAGCTGCTTATCCTCACAAGGGTCGCGGGAGTGTTGGATCCTATCCCAGCTTTCAACGGGCAGGAGGTGGGGTACCACCCGAACTTGTTGCCAGCCAATCGCAAGGCACATTGAGACAAACACTCACAATCACACCTAGGGGCAATTTAGAGTGTCCAATTAATGTTAGTGAAACAGTTCATTCAATTATTTGGGGGGGAGACAAATTTCTCAAAATGGAGAAAGTAGGATTTGAAATCTCAAAATTAGACTAAAAAATAAATCTTAGACCCAAGTCTTGAGGTGAATAAAGGAGGAGTGCCCACTCCAGGTAGCGAATGAAGTTTGCCCCAAGTAGAAGAGGTGAAGTAAGGGGCTTGTTCACGAGTAAGGGAAGGATGGAACCCGAGGTGTGATCATGACAGTGGATTTGCTCAGCGTCTGCAGTGATGCGAACTCTGTGTTGGTCTGTCGGTGGAGAGACTATCTGTCTCCACCCAGGCCGGGAATGCCTCAGGATTTCTCTATTAGAGCTGGACGAACTTGCTCGAGAGAGGGAAGGGAAGGAAGCTTTTTTGCTTATATATAGATGGATGGATGGATGATGGATGGATGGATGGATGGATGGATGGATGGATGGATGGATGGATGGATGGATGGATGGATGGATGGATGGATGGATGGATGGATCATGGTATATGGTAACCATATATGTGGAAGAAGACTTCCCACAAAAATATTCAGACTAGTATTCTTGTGACATTCTGATGCTTTTTTGTCACAATATTATGTTTATCCTCCTAACATAACAAAATTGTATATTATCATAGGTTTATTACATAAAATTTGTTTATTAATCACTGCCTTAAACCATGTGCTATTTTACAAAGTTGTTAGCTTTTATGTAGTCCACCTAATAAGCATGTTGTACTAGTAACTAATTGAGAATTACTTTCATTTAACACAGGAACGTCCAGTACATGCAAAGATAGACAGATGATGTTCTTTAATCTCTCACATCTCTAAAAATATCTTTATATGAGAGACAAAGCTCTCATTTTGGATCGCTCCTGCTGTCATGCAATATTCATAAATTTGATTTCAAATCTGCTCTCCTTTTATTAGTTTGGATATTATTAAACGCGATTGCTTCTTCTTAATAGAATATATTTGTGGGAGCCTGCTGGCTCTCGTTAGGAGCTGATATTCAAATTCAATAACATGGCCCGTACTTAGTGCATGGCACTAATAAATGCCAATGTATGATGCATATGCAGACGGGGCTCAGCGCGGATGTTGTGGCAGGCAGTAATAATGCCGTCAGCGTCCTTCACGAGGAAGGGGGCGATGAGGGGGGACTGTGGCGTACGAAGCCCAGGTGACCTACATACTGCTGCAGGGAGTATGGATGGGTGGAGGTGCTGAAGGGAGGAGAGCTGCCACATCTGATTTCCTCGTATGCATGATTTCACGAGTCAAGACGAAGCCCCAAAAAACATACACGCTAGGGGTGAGGATCACAGAGTAACTCGTGATACGTATGAGCAACAATATCAATACCTGATGTTTGAATATAAACACCAGTGAGCGATAACAATACAATAGTTTGCAATATAGATATTTTGGTTACAATGTTGGCCTCACATTTCTGAGTACTGGGGTTCAAATCCGGCCCCACCTGTGTGGAGTTTGCATGTTCACCCCATGCCTGCGTGGGTTTTCCCCGGGCACTCCGGTTTTCTCCCACATCCCAAAAACAAGCAACTTTGATTGGACACTCTAAATTGCCCCTGGTGTGATTGTGGGTGCAGAAGTTTGTCTCTATGTGCCCTGCGATTGGGTGGAAACCAGTTCTGGGTATACCCCGCCTCCTGCCCGTTGACAGCTGGGATAGGCTCCAGCACTCTCCGCGACCCTTATGAGGATAAGTGGCTAAGAAAATGGATGGATGGATCTTTACTTGTCAAGTTTGTACACAACACAAAAGGAGTTTATCTCTGGTCGTGGTAAGTAACATTTAGCTGAAGGCCACAAAAGACCACCAAGTTTCAGGAAGTCTCTACTGTACACCAAATGATTTTACGGCTCCTGCAACGACAACGATTGACCAAAACGCTAACGTTCCAGTTCACAGGGCCAGCTCTGGTGCCACACTTTTTATCCTTTCCTTGGTTAATACTCGGCGTCCCAGTTGTTGGCCTGATTTTTTTTTTTTTTTTTTTTCAGAATTTTATCAGGCAACCTGCTCCTCCAAAGGTTGCAGCTTAAGAAGCTTTGAAGCGGCAGAGAGTGACCTTTACTTTTATTATGAGAATTTCTATTTCATCATTATTATGGTGGAGTGAAATGTATGCATATGAGCAGCATAATGGATTTCGTTTTCATTAGTTGTGTAAAATGCCAGTCGGGTGAATGAATGGAAGGGCAGACTCGAGTGCCTGACAGATTACCCAACCCACCCTCATCTGCCATGATCTGACAATCGGAATTAATATCTACTCCTCATCCTGTTGTCATTTTGTTGGCGGAGGTTTTCGCTGGCAACTTTATGGAGGTAACATTATCAAGAGCTTTTCAAAGCGCTTCTTCCATCTTGCTTGCACTCGAGTGCGCCCAACACTTTTTACTGTCAATCACGGAGTGATAATATGCCGACAGTTCTCTCATTTGCTTTAATAAAATTGCAGGCTTATTTTTTTTTTTGAAGTGCAGTCATTACAACAAATAATTGCTGCATTTAGATTTTAGCCTGGCAATAAGCCTCAGGGATAAGATAAGATGATGGTTAGATGAAGAATCTCCCTGCTGGGTGAATTTTAGCCCAGTTGTTCATATTTGCAAAATGAATATTACATTTAAATCTAGACCTGACTTTCTTTATTCAAACTAACATTGTTATTACACATTATCCCAATAGCAAGTCATCCATTTTCCACTCGTTCTCTGCGCTTTGGCAGCTTCGATGGGGGACCACCAGCTGTCATTTAAACCAAATTGTAGATGTGAATGGGCGGTGTAAAATTCTCAGAGGAAAAAGAGAGACAGAAAAGAGCATATTTCATCTCCAGTTTAAATATGCCGCTGGCTGTCCAGATTTGATTCATGACTGTAAAAATAGCTGATAAAATATCCATTGTTGACAGGCAGCCGAAAACAAGGGAAATGTGTGCTTGTTTGTGATCACAGGAGCTGGGATTATTTTATACAGTATAGGCAAGGCCCAGACCAAACTGTTAACAACAGTGTAGGAAAAGCTAGATTTTGGGTGTGATAAAAAACATCGCCCAAGTTTCACATTCTCTGTTTTTCTTCACTGAAAGCTATTTTCAGTTGGCGACCCATTCAGGGTGCCGTCCCTGCCTTATTAATGCCCGAAGTTACCTGGAATAGGCTTCGGCAATCCCGTGGTTTGGCTAGAACAATGGAGGTTGATCGTGAAAGCACTAAAAAGTTGTTTAAGCCTATTTCCTAAACATCTATTGTTTTTACTCCCTTGATCTTCCTGTTTGATGTATGATACAATGTACATGACAAGTTTTGGGAGTTTGAACGTTCTCCCCGTGCCTGCGTGGGTTTTCTCTAGGCTCTCCGGTTTCCTCCCACATCCCAAAAACATGCATGGTAAGATGACTGAAGACTTTAAATTGTCCGTAGGTGTGAATTGTGTGTTTGAATGGTTGTTTGTCTTTATCTGCCCTGCGATTGGCTGGCGACCAGCTGATGGTGGACCCAGTCTCTCGCCTGAAGCCATTTTACCGTTCCCTTACTCAGAATAAGCAGTTCTGAAAATGTATGGATGGATTAACCTATTTTGCATGTTTCCGGAATGTGGAAAAACATGCAATCTCCATGTGGGAAGGGTAGATCTTAGATTTGAAAACAGAACATCAGAACTTTAAAGGGAAATTCCAGTGGTTTGGATTAACAAGGTATCCAATAGGTCATGTCATATGTCCTGTACCTTGACAATGTGGTGTTGATCCTCTCTGAGTTAATGTTTTTTTGGGAATATTTTTATTGGCAATTACGAATTTTCATGGGTGTCGCCATTTTAGCGAGTCACATGACCTACATGCGCAGACGTGATGTAATAGGCATGACACCAAAGGCTGGCTTACATTGGGAAACAATTGTGGCCAGCGCTGATTTCTGGAATTTATCTTCATCTGATGAAGAAATAGCAGTATCGGTCGATCGGGAAGACACAGGGATAATTCCATATAGATTTGAACCTATGGCTGTAAATGATATAGAATTTCCCTTTAAGCCAGATGTGCTCGCCACTTGCTTCACTGTTCCAATACTCCCTGCGACCCTGGTGAGGATGAGTGGTGTGGGAAATGAATGAATGAATGTTCCAATATTTTCGGAGAGAAGTGAACATTATTCAGTGAGTGCCTCTCTAACTGTTAAAAGTTCACATAAATGTTGAATGGTAAACTAAAAGAAAAAAACTGCTGTGTGTCACACATTCAATTAGTTAATCCAATCTCCCCGCAGTCATTACGTCCATTAGTATATTTGTTTGACCAAAACAAGGTCACAAGTTGATGAGCTAAAGATACTTCATTAGAAAAGCAACGGCGTGTGCATTTGTTAGTGTCGGATAGTTGATCCCAATGTCGAAAGAAGGCAAAGGAGCCATCAACTTATTTGTTTGGAGGTCGCGTCTCATTTGCGTGTGTCAAAGAAGCACAGTCGACCTTGCCTCCTCGTCTCGGCTTCTCAAATAAGCGAGCGGGACAATAATTAGCTTTGTCAGTCAAGTGTACATAGGACAATACACAATCAAATAACAAATAATGAGGTCAATAATTTCTATTTACTCTCAAACTTGGACAATGTCATTCCCCCCTCATTAATACAACCTCTCATGCGTTAAATTAGCTTTTTTTTTTCTTCTCACCCGGACAAATACTGTATAATCAGGTGTAATTATAAGGAAATCAATCCATCAATGGAGCGCCAAAGAAGTGTGGTCAAACTAAAAGAAATCCGAGACGCAGATGGCAGGGACGCACTCCAGCCTCGAGGGACAGTTGCTGTGCACCCCACCGAAACGTTCAATTTGAAGCGAGTGTGGATTGTCGCGTGTCCTCACGCAGGAAGGTGTTTACCCCTTAACTTTGTAAAATTAGCTGTATTATTCTACAGTGCCACCTAGGGCTGAGCGATTCATCAGATTTATTTAGGCCTCGCATCGCCTGTACAAAATTACATGAGAAAAGAGCGTTCAGAAGTTGCCAACAGACATATGCACCAGCCGAGTTATGTAGTTTGACAGCAACATTGATTATGTTAAATTGTTGTTTTTCCCAAGGGAAGCTTAAGCGAGTACAGTTGGCATTTGACACAAATCACCTAGTTTGCAGCACACAAGAAAGGAAGGAAATAGATACAATCTTCAGTGGGGGTTGTCCTCATTACACTCTTTTTGCATGTATGAAGTGTTATTCACACTCTGATGGTGACTATCTGAGCACATATTAAAGAACTTTACAATTAGTGTGGATTTTGGAGTTTAATTGTCACATATAAATTAATGGTAGTTGAATACATTTCGAGCAAATAAACTGTAATCTTTATTTTCAATAAATATCATTTTTTACAGGTAAGTTGTTTGACAATTCAACTGGGAAGTTTGAATGTCAAAATCATTTTCGTTTAGGAATGACAATTTTGATTAAATCGAGTCAAACTATACTTTTGGTACATAAAATGCAACTCATAGTCCATCCATTTTCCTTGCCGCTTATCCTCACGAGGGTCACAGGATTGCTGGAGCCTTCCCCAGCTGTCAACGGGCAGTAGGCAGTGTACACCATGAACTGGTTGCCAGCCAATCGCAGGGCACAAGAGACAAACAGTCGCACTCACATTCACACCTAGGGGCAATTTAGCGTGTCCAATTAATGTTGCATGTTTTTGGGATGTGGGAGGAAACCAGAGTGCCCGGAGAAAACCCACACAGGCACGGGGAGATCATGCAAACTCAGGCGGGGCCGGGGATCAAACCCGGGACCTCAGAACTGTGAGGCCAACGCTTTACCAGCTGAACCACCATGCCGTCCTCATAGTCCTTTACATGACCCCTAACCCCCTACACACAATGACACAAACGTTGAAAATAATAATGTAGACAGATGGACCTGAGGTTGGGTGGAGAGCATCCAGGTGAGGAAATAACTCAAGGAGCCGCCTGAACCAGAACCAATGGACTGTTTTTTTTTCTTTCATTTTTTATTGTATTTTTTTATCAGATGTAGAATTAACAACAATAGTGCTAAATATTCTCAGTGCAATGTCTTGATATAGCTGTGACTTCACGTAATTGTTTGCCAAAAAGTTACCAGATGGACGTAATTTGGTGTCTTCTCGGCAACTTTCTTGAAATATTCCATATTTCACCGAAGTGCCAGTTTAGTACAATAGTATTCTTAAAAAAAAAAAAAAAGAAGAAAAAAGTTTCATCCACACGTCGTCGCTGTGGTCTCGGCACAAATCTTGTTTTTGTTTCGCGCATGACAGAGCTATAACCAATGCGATACCCGAACGTCATTTCTATTGACCAATGATAATGCGTACTCGCCCGTAGAAACGCCCACCTCTGGCAAGTTAGATTGAGCTCCAGCTGTCAAAGTGTTTAGCGACAAGCCCCACAAGCTAGTTTGGCCGTGTTTATACCCGAGAAAATGGCGAGCACCTGAGGTTTTGGTACCACTCGAGTCAAGGTAAACATTTTTAGTGGGTTATTGTGTGTCCCTGTTAAGCACGGTGAGTTTATTCTAGCATCAAATTCGGACGGCATACAAGTTGTCATCGACGCTACATCTACTAAGGCTAACGCTAAAAGGAAGCAGGTGAGGTTACGTCAGATTGTTTTTAAAACAGCCCTGAGAGTCGTTTTGAGCAATAAATAGATAATGTCTCTTCAAAATAACACCTTTTTAATGAAGAACTAGAAGTCATCCACGCAAATAACAATTCCCCCGACTAGGCGAATGACACTAAAATTTAACAGCCTGTCAGGGTTGCTGCTCAGCGACCAAGTTTTCAAATGTACTGTACATGTATCGTTCACATATTCAACCGACTATTGCATGAATTAGGTGGTAAAGAGTTTTCGAAACATGTCAAACACCCCTTGGTGTGCTGGGTATACCAGTAAAAGAATCTAAGCCTTTCCAAACCTTTTTTGAGCTGAGGAAAAACATTTACATAAGAATAAAACTCGTGGCCTACAACCCAGCATGTCACACAAGGGATGGAATGACAGAATAATAATCGCGTCTCAATCTATTTTTAAGTGTATTTAATTAACCTTACATCTCAATTAACATTTGGCCCAGTGTAGTAAAACTCGTAGCTATTATTGTTGTATTAATGGCAGAAGGTGGAAACAGGTTAATTGAACCTTATACCTTCTGTAAGAAAAACATTTAATTTTTCTGTTTGTCACCATACATCTTTGGCATAGATATATGAACAAAGATACATTACTTCCGGTCAGTATGACAGTTTTATCACCAATTTTTCGTTATGTGTCCTTAGCTGCAGAAACACAAAAATTGCTTCCTGAATGGCTTGTCCAGCACCTGCCAGGGGACCTACTTAAGAAAAAGGGGGGACTCCACACTGAACTTCTTCATGAGTAATGAACCTAAACCCCTTCTGGAGCATGTCTGCCAATACGAGTCGTAAGGTAATGTAAATGAAACAGGCTGTAGTAAGTTGGGTTACAATGAGCCGATTCCTCACATTGAGCTATATAGGCATTTGCTGGTGGAAATCCATCCATTTTCAGATCCTCTTATCCTCACAAAGGTTGCGGGAGTGCTGGAGCCTATCTTTGGGTCGGAGACTGGGTACACCCTGCACATAGAGACAAATAACAGTCGCACTCAGAGTCACACCTCGTGGCAATTTAGAGTCTGCAATTAGTGCATGTTTTTTGGGATGCGGGAGGAACCCGGAGTGCCCAGAGAAAACCCACGCAGGCACGGAAACTCCACACAGGCGGGACCAACATTTGAAACCTGGTCCTCACAACTGTGAGGCAGATGCTCTAACCAGTTGTTGCACTATACCCCTGCTGGTGGAACAATGAGGATTTTATGGTGTCTTGTGGGACATGTTTGCTGTACGAACCCTAGAGGCTCATGAAGTTGTGATTTCCGTGAAGCTGTCATGTTTGCAGTCATAACTTATTTAAATGATTATTTTAGATTACATTTTCCTCTAGGGAAACAATGAAAATATTATCCATCTATTTTCTTAGCCACTTATCCCCACGAGGGTCGTGGGAGTGCTGGAGCCTATCCCTGCTGTCAACGCGCAGGAGGCAGGGTACACCCTGAACTGGTCGCCAGCCAACTGCAACAGCCACACTCACAATCACACCTAGGAGCAATTTAGAGTCTCCAATTAATCTTGCATGTTTTTGGGATCTGGGAGAAAACCGGAGTGCCCGTAGAAAACCCACCCAGGCACGGGGAGAACGTGCAAACTCCACTCAGGCGGGTCCGGGATCGAACCCGGGACCTCAGAACTGTGAGGCCAACGCTTTCCAGCTGACCACCTTGCCGCCCAAAATATTGTCCATTCATCCATTTATTTGGGTTACAGGTGAGCTTTAGAGCTCATGCACCTACGTCATAAAATCACGTGATTTTTGTTTACCCCGCCATATTGCCGGTCAAGCTAAGCATTGCTCAATGCTAAGTCGGTTGGAGATGACACAGAAATATGCCTTGTAACATGACGCCTAGAGTCTTGTCCGATACCGTCAGACATTTAGAAGGTGAAAATAAATGACGGTACGTGGAAAAATTAGATATACTCGGCATAGAAGACCCCTATTTAATGCCGAAGTCTGTTTTCACTGATAAGAAATCGGACTGTTAATTCACTTCCACTTGTCTTGGACAACTGGATATACACATGGATCTGGTAAGTAAGTCGTTGAGATTTACACGGAAAAGTTTGAAAGCGTATAAAAGTGCGGACGCATACGAATACTTTGTTGCTGGATCTGTTCTCATCAGGAATAAATCCCACATAGTGTCGGTTTTGACAGCTTGTGAACGCGGAAGTGTCTTCAGCGACACGTTAACCTTTGCCGGAATCCATCGATCTTTTCCGCTAGTATTCAATACAAATACCAGTATTTAAATAAATAACCCCAGGTTTTCCACGACCTCTCATTCATTAACTATGATTAAAGGGGTAGGGGGGACGAGGATAGAGTTGTCTCCATGGAACGTACATGGAAGCGATTGCGGCCACACTTAACCTCCGTACACCTCTGCGACAGTTTTTTTTGGACAAGCATTGTTCTCAAATGAGCCAACTTGGCATTATAAATATGTTTTGTTAATTTGAGATTGAGAAGAATAATTCCTTCCTGAAATGAAGCGATCGGTACAAAGACGTGTGTATTTTGGTTTGGCACCATCCATCACCTTTAATTGCCAAAATCCATTGATAATTTCTGGTCGTTTCAACTGCTATGCTATAGAATGATCTCTTTGAAGATCTGTCTCGTCTGTTGTGACAACCAACAGCACAACAGGTCTCTGGTATTGTAAATATTCTCCTCCGGTTGAATGTCCCCCACACTGTCGAGCAGCTCTTTTTGACCGGCAATATGATGCCGTGAAAATGGTGACGTCACGTGCATGAGCTCTATAGACTATTGTAGCTTACTTTATGTGTGAGAGGTGGAGCACACCCTGGACTGGTTGCTCACCTATCATAAGGTACATACTGTATAGAAAGGCAATCATTCACACCCACATTTACACATGTAGACTATTCAGCTTCTTTACTGAACCTAGCATGAATGTTTTTGAAACGTGGGAAGAAGTTAGATTACCTGGAGAAACCCGGCAGAAGGACAGCTTGCAAGTGCCAGAGAAAGCCCTGAGCTGAGATTCAAACACCCATTTTCAAATATTTCAGTTTAGCATGCTGTCGCCATATTTTTCACTTTTAAGGATAAGGCTCTGCTTTCAGTGACAATCTAACATTCTTAACACTTGCAACAAGTATCTATTTCCAGTTGTGGTGTCTTGTGCCATGTAGTTATAAATGTGAAATTTCCACTTAACTGTTCACACCAGTAATAAAATGGCTGCACATTTGACAAGGGTCATACAAGATGAGGAGCAGTGTCACCCCGTAGAATGGTAAAAGCACACATCCTCATAGACTGATCCTTTCTTCCATCTTTTGACGGTACACAACCCACTAAAGGTAGAGCTATTCGGCTTCTGGGTGAAATTTTAGGATGAGCCTAAAATGCTCAAATGTCCTGACAGTTGAACTTAAATTGCCATCTAAACTTTTGAATGCACGTATCCAATTCTTTAATGCTTTGGTACAACTTGCAGTTCTCTAACAAGAAGGGGTTTTCCACCAACCAGCCCAGGAACTTTGAATTTCTATCACAAGGTTTTACTGCCCCACGCGGTTTGTGTTTCTATCACATGCAATAGTACAAGCTTAACATAATGTGGGGCGTTGACATACTCTTAACTACTCTAAATGAAGAAGACTCTGCATCTTGCACATGTGTGACTCTTGTAAGGAATTGTTCCTGTTAACTGAATGTCTCTTGTTGTTTGTTCTCGTTGGTTTGTTTGATCTTTGTTCTTAATGTCGTACCAGGGCGGCACCGACTGCCGAGACAAATTCCTTGTGTGCTGTTAGATACTTGGCCATTTAGGCTGATTCTGATATCCAAGATTTCAAGTTAATACATTACATATATATCTAAATTTCAAATCTTTTTCATACATTTGCTTTGCTATTGAGGTGACGCCCAAATTGTACAACAAAAGCTTCCATATATTTGTAGATGTGATTTATCAGCTCGAAATTATAATGGGGGACCTGAACCTGAAGCCTTACAATTACAAGAGAAATTTGAGAATAAATCATCTGCAGGTTTAAGCATATATTTATTTTATTATTTTAGTAAGAATTCTTTTCCCTGTGTCTTGGCATTTAGAGAATTACATTTTTTTTCTTCATGCAAGTTTTCCAGCTATACAGAACATCCGCTCCCATGCTGTTTTATTGACCATGTGCTATGATGTAATGTAATTTTTAACTTGTTACTATATCACATTGCACAATTTATCTGCTTTTGTTTTTTAAGCTTTGTTGTACGCTGCATTTTTTTTTTTGGGACATTTTTAAAATGCAGCAGTGTGAAGTATTTGGTAACAAATATTTGTTTCTGAACATACAGACAAAAAGATGGGCTTCATTTCCTTGCCTTGAACTATGATAACCGCTGCATTGCAATCCAGAGCCGATAACCCCTCCACTTTACCTCCAATCTCATATTTACTGGATTGGACCATCAGAACGTCCCCACCAGGCAACTCCGTGCTGGAATTCCCTAGCTAACGAAGAAGCACACACCCGCTTGGGGTTATAAAACATCGTTTAGATAGTGCATTTTAGGTTCATTCTAAAATTTCACCTACAGTATAAGCTAAATCGTGTAGTTTATGCATTCATATTACTAATGAAGAACAGTGAACAAAGTACAGACAAAAACCAAGATAACCATTTAAAAGGAATTCAAATCTAATAACAAAAAAAATGTATGAAGCAAAATCTCAAAAATTTCAATTTTTGAATTAGGTAAATATTTAGTAAATTATGCTACTGTTCTTTATTCAGTTAGTGCAGAGTGTTGGTGTTCATGCTGAGCTGTGTTGTGGGTTACGCTGCAGAGACCTGAAAGCGAAGACCAGAGCGGACAGGGCGATGTGAAAAGCAGCCCGCCCCGGCTGCCGTTTGGCAAGAAGCAGCTTCCAGCCATCCCTAAGAATGCCGCCACCATCATCAAGGCGGCAGCCTTGGGCAGCCCTGCCCACTCTGCAAACATCCCCCACGCACCCTACGGCCCCTTTTACTTGGAATACTCCCTGTTGGCTGAGTTGTAAGTTGCCCGGCCGGCGCATGAGAAACTGCTTTTAGTTTACATGTATGTTTAGTCCCTTATGTTTTTTTTAATTGATTTGCTTGTCATGTGACCTACAGCACACTCGTGATTAAGCAGAAACTTCCTGGAATTTATGTGCAGCCATCGTACAAGTCAGCACTGAGTAAGTATACATGGAATATGTTGAAATGATTAAAGCATGGCTGGGAAGAAAAAGGAATTCTTGTCACGTAATCTCAACAAAATTGTTATTCCTGGTAATATTTGAGTAATTTGTGTTCAGTGTGGTTTGGGGTCATATTCATCAGACATGGCTTGTACCAGGATGGAGTCTTCAAGTTCACTGTGTATATCCCAGATAACTATCCAGATGCCGATTGTCCGGTGAGTAATGTTTTGGTTGGTCAGTTAAGAAGCAATTCATGAGTAAATGTGCACATCTTAAGATCATATCATTTTTTTTTTTTTTTAAACCCCTAACCTACCACTTGGATATCGAGGGACACTCAATTGCGCAACTTTGTGCATGGATGACGCGCTCTCCGCTCACTTTTTTTTTTTTTTCGTATAGACATTGAAGGGAATACTGTATGTATTTTTCATTACAATATCTATTTTAAAATGTTTATAGGGATGACAGTCCCACTTTAAAGAAAATTGAGCAGTTAATCTTTAGCAGGATTGAGGACGTCTTACACTTTTTGTTTGTTTCATCCAGATGGGCCTTCTTCATGACGTCAACTCTTTGTATGGTTGAATAGCTCCCATTTACAACGAATGGTGTTTTTAAGTCGTTTCAGATTTTGGTTTTATGATGTTTTACAGAAATTAGTGTTCGACATGCCAGTCTTCCATCCTGTTGTTGACCCTGTTTCTGGCGAGCTTGACATCAAAAGAGCTTTTACCAAATGGAGGTGAGCTCAAAATCAATGTACACGCCTTACACCAAAGTATAATATGTACAATTTTGTGTTTTGGTTTAGGCGGAATCATAACCATATCTGGCAAATTCTCATGTATGCACGTACCATTTTCTACAAGATAACCACCTCAGAACCCCTCAATCCAGAAGCTGCTGTACTGTGAGTCTGTTTTTATGTCCTTTAAAATAAAAGCAAAAAGGATCCACCAAACGGCTTGTATGGGGCTACTATAGAACTCTGGCAGCTGCATATGTGGACATTGTCTTATCGTTAAAGCTGCTTTTAAACTGTATATCCAAGTGACCAATTCCAATTGAATCCCTACAGGATTAGGAAAAAAAATAGGGTCTTCCCTCGGACCCATCCATTTACTTTAGCGCTTTTCTCTTTTCGGGCTGTGGGTGAGCAGTAGCCTATCCTAGCTGACGTCGGATGAGAGGCGAGGCTCTCTTTGGGCTAGTTGCCAGCCAATCACAGGGCACATAAACAAATAAGCATTCTCTTTCACAACAATAGAAAATTTACTCTTCAATTAACCAATCATGCATCTTTTTGGAATATGGGAGTATGCAGGAGTACTCGGAGAAAATCAACAGTAACCCCACAGATGACGGCCAGACCTGAGATTCAAACTCACAACCTCAAAACTTTGACGCAGACATACTAACCACCATCGCACTGTTTCACATCACTTGAACCATGCAGTGTGAATCCGGCTTTTTCTGTACATGTCCAGCAGTGTGGCCAATACATCACGTGATCTTTGACCCAAAGTTGTCATAGCTGTTTCCCTGCTCAGGTACGAGAAGGATGTGCAGTTGTTCAAGAGCAAAGTGGTGGACAGCGTGAGACTATGCAACAGTCATCTGTTTGACCAGCCCAAGATAGACGATCCCTACGCAATAAGGTTGATGGGCTGTCCTCACTCTGTCTATTCGGTTGAAGTGCGCGGAAAAATAATGTTGCTTCTTCCCAACGTGTTGCAGCTTTTCTCCTTGGAACCCAGCTGTTCATGAGGAAGCAAAAGAGCGAATGTTCACATATAAAGTGAGTGAGTCCATTGTGGAGTTCATCAAGAATTCCTGCACTTTCTATATATTCTGGGGTGTTTTTAACACCTGTAAGTAGTAGTCAGGAATCAGGTTTGTAAATGATATCGGTTTGTGTTCATATGGTAAAAGTGTAGGTTTAGTAAAACACATCACAACAAACCACATGACATGGCTCTCTCTGTTACAAGAATGTACGGTAGTAAAAGAAGATGTACTGAGTTAAAAGTCAGCCATAGATGTTTTTTGGGGAGGTGCATAATAAGGAAATGAGGACTACAAAAATAAAATAATAAAACAATGTAATAAAACTGATTTCAGACAACCAGTCTTATATTAAAAAATATTTATTGGAAGAACTGAAGACACCAAGTGATTTCCAACTTGCAATCTTTTATATTAAAAAAACAAGCAAACCGAAAATACTTAAAAGTATAAAAGCAAGATTTTTATTTTTAAACTAAAAACTCTGAAAGACAAGTGTGGACACAGTGTTACAGTACTATTTATTCAGTGTTGCGGTGTTTTCACACTAAAGCGTCATCATATTTTTGTGTGGAGCATTAATATTAGTCGTTTCCGCCAGAGACGACCTGAGGACCCCTACAAGGGAACACAGGGCTCCGGCTTGTCCTGGGTCAAACCTGGGTCGACACAGCCCTTCAGCAAAGACGACAGTCCTCCTCGGAGTTGAACCGACGCGTGCGGCGCCACAAGTGGGACGTGCCCTCACCGCAGACCACAAGACATCTACGAGTCGGATCTTCAAACAAGGACGTTATGAATACTGCTCAGCTTTAAAAGCTTCACCCGCCAACAGCTTTAGCAAACTGAAACCAAGTTTATACGGCAAGGATGACAAGTGGATGTCTCCAAAGTAGAATCTAGCAAGTGTTGTGGATATTTCAAGGTCCATATGCACATGCTGGCCAGGTTCGGTGATTACATACTGTTCCAAAAGTCCAAAAAGCGTGCAGTGGACTTCATAATCTCTCGGCTCAGGACTGTTTTTATCTATCTCGCCAGGAATGTCAATCAAAGATGGGCGAAGACCGGACCTTCAACTGGTCTTTTTTTTTTTTTTTTTTTTCCCCCTCCATCCTTACTTTCTTCTGACAATGATTTCTTTTTAAACACGTCATTTGGCTAATTATAATGCAGACTGGTTTTAAATATGTTCCTAAGTAAGGACATGCATGTCATTTTCTGGTGTACTTATTAAAGGTTTGGTGTGTAAATGGTCTTAAGAGGTTTGACTTAAATAAAAAAAAAACTGCTTTGTTTCTCTTCCCCCTCCCTATCAACCCTCTCTGTTCCATGTGACTCCCAAAATTTCATGATATTTTTTTTTTTACTCTTTCACTATCTTGTCAAAAAGCATGTGAAAATGGTTTGCTTTTAATTTAATTTGATTAGATTGAATGATGTGAACATATCTGATTGGTGCTGACAGGCTGCTGCATCTGTTTAAAGTTGTGAAAGGTAACCAAATTTACCTTACTTGAATTAAAAAAAAATTTACCCACAGACCAATTCATATTTCTTTATAAGGTGATGAGATTTGTATATGTATTTCTCTGACATAAAGGTTGATTTATTGCCCATGTTTTCTAAATGTTGATTTTAATATCTCCATTTTATGTTTGCTGATTTTAATTGATTTTTGGTGGGGGATTTTATCAGAAAATGAATGTAAATTGATGAGAATACAGTGTCCTATTTATAGTTTCAAGGGTTAAAAATGTAATAAGATTTTATTAGTTTTAAAAAAATGATTTTTGTGACACCGGGCTCACCCAACAGGACAGTATTATTGAAATAACTCCTAAACAAGTTTTTTTTTTAAAAAAGTCAAAAGCTCAAGATTAGTAAAATGAACAAATATTTAATTGTTCCAGAGCCAACAGTTAAAAATGATTTTTAAATGCATTTGATTGGAGGGGATAGGTGGAGGGGTTTTTTTTTCCTCCTCTTTTGGTGATTTTTGGAGTGAAAATGCATCGACTGAGTTTTGTGGAAGCAGCTGACCATCAAAATGTACATTCAAAATTAAATCTCTTAAAAATCAATAATCTCTTCTAATTTAATGGTACGTATGGCATATGAATACAATTTTCATTTGATTTGTAGACTTTTTTTCTTTTTAAATCTGGGTTATTTTATACTTTAATAATGTCCCACAACTAAATCTATTACATTGAAAGTAGTATGAACAGCTTTGTGAAGCTTTTACATTACCACTCTTAAATGAACTACAGTATGTCTTTGAAATTGATAGTTCTGGGACTATGAATTTGTTTGTTTTGAAATTGTTTCTCAAATGTTATTCATCTTTATTCCTTTATTGGGATCGTTTTCTTTTTATTCTGTTGCTTTATACCACTGTTATAGTTGACAAAACAACTAAAAAAAAATGTAAAGTGAACGCAGCATTGAAGTTACATTCCAGTAGCAATTGGTTTTCACTATTGTTGAAATTTCTGGACTGTATTTTCACGTTCGGTCGCAATACGCGGAGTCGGCCACTCGAGGTCCGTATTGCCCCACGGTAGTGGAGGCCATCCCCATCTCCGGGGCCCCTGACATGTTCGCATGGGAGGACTGACTTGTAGTCCATGTGCCAAAGTAAAAGCTCTCCGGATTGGCTTCTTTGGCTTCTAACGCGGCCATCTTATGTATTGCCGTGTCACGACACCACAACACACGGGGACTTTGGCCCCGACGACTCTGTGATCAAATCAAGCGCTTTTAAGTGTGGGTGGAACAGCACTGCCTCGCTGTCTCGGACCGAGGGAAAGCGTTTGTATTTTTGTCATTTTTAATTTTCATTTTCATTTTCAAATGGCACTTCTCCGGAGGGAAATTGCAGCGAACGCCCGGACGTCCAATCAGGGAGGAGGTCACTAGTATGCAAATGTGCCCTTATCGGCAGTCACGTCAGCAGCGGCGGTAGCAACACAGAAGCAGCCAGCGGCAGCCGCGGTGGTGGCGGTGCTGGTGGCCGCGCTTGGGGCTTGGAGGTCGCCCACTGAGGACCCAACTTCACCGAGAACGCGCACGCGTTCGGTCCACGTTTGGCGTCGCTTCCCACCGGCTCCGTTTCGGGTAAGCCAGCGCCGCCTTCCGCCGCCACTCCGTTCCTTTGAAGCGTTAGTAGAGGAAGCTGTCAAACGCTTCGCCTCGTCGCACTTGTTCCACGCACTTTTCGAACAACCCGAACCCGGACTTTTGGCGCAGTTTTCCTCGCCGGAGTGTAGCTCGTCCGCCGGGGTCCTGAACTGACAGCGACCTGTGGCGTTCGCACGGTCCGTGGTGGCCTTTAGTTCGCTAATGAAACCGAAACTTAGCCCCGGAAATATCACCCGGCATGGTGGTTGTTGTCTCGGACACCATCGACGTCGCCCCCCCCCCCCCCCGACCTACACCCTCTTTCTTGAACCCCCCTCTCCCCCCCCCCCCCCTCACATTTTGACTCGTCCGCAGTGGAAAGTCAATATTCCCAATTAGTAGTTTACGAAATTCTTTTTTTAAATATACAAACTGTGGCTGATTCTGGGAGAAGTTTAGTATGAGCCATTGGTGTCTTGTAGGATGCTAGGAAGCGACTTGACCTCGGTTTCCTGGCTGGAACTGGCACGTGGGAATACGGAAACGAACTTTTCTCGTTAAATAGTTATAGAAATTTTACACTTTGTTGTAATATGGCAGCGTTGTGGTTGTGCAGCAAACAGCTGGTAGTCGACGCATTGTGAGGGTTTGTGTAGGAAGCGAGAGGATTCGTGTAAAGATGGTTCGGCATGCTCTGGATTATGTTTTGTCAATTGAAGGCAAACGTGTAAAACTTTGCGTCTTTTGTGTCGCCTCTCGCCTCAATTATCATTTCATTTCTGGCCGAATTTTTGAATAATGTCAACAAGGAAGTATCCAGAAGCGTGACAGGTTGTCTGTCTGTCAGCCTGCCAGAGCCGATCCTGTGAGATTGGGCAAAATTTGTAATTTCTTGACCTCTACTTTTTTAATGAACACAGTGGAGTGGTGTATTAAAAGATCTGACATTCAGACCCCCCCCCCCTGTCTTTTATGTCTTTTACAACCAAGTGTGAGCTTTACAAATCTGGTATTTATCAGCATGCGCCCTGTACCCAGCACAACCAAGCAAAGTGCAGATTTTTACACAGCCACATCTCACAGTCGGATCATCAACAAAATTACTGGTGTTTATCCGCCTGAGCCTTTTACACAGAACCCTGTGAAGCAGGATGTTTACAGTTTCATAGAGTTACACAGCATCCCATATTCATGAAGCCATATCGCACTGCTTCTGTCCTACTTTACTCTTAGCTTGCTCAAAATTGAGCCATCAGGAGTGTGAATTTCCATGCCTGCACCTTTTACACAGAACCCAGTAAAGTTAGACATTTGCACTTCTATATGGCAACACAGAATCCCGTAATGAGATGATTAGATATGCGATTAAGTCCAACCACTTGCAAACAATTTACGCAAGCCATAATTGTCACTTTACTTTTTGCACAGAACCCATCAAACCCAAGATATGGCCAGAAGATTGTGTGCTTTCACACAGGGACACGGAATCCCACATTTAGGTGATTTTATGCATGTGAAAACTGTCTTCGTCCAGCCCATTTCACATGGCTAACACACAATTGGCACAGCTGAGGCGTGACAATAGAGCTGGCATTTACACGGAACACAGCAAAGGTGGAAATTGACCCAGATTTTGCTTCCACCCAGTGATACAGCTCTATACGCACACAGGTGTTGTGTCATCATAATAACAGAATACCTGGCATTTATTTTCTTCAAGAAACAACTGAGCAAAGGCTGTACAGTATATTGATTGACGTTATATTGGGCAGTTTTCTCCCTGTAATCCAGCTCAGATTCTAACTCCAAAGATGGAAGGTTGCTAGGTCGACTTTCATGTCCACCTCCACCCCCTTCTTTCTGTGTCATTGACGTATTTATTTAACATGGAGAAAAAAAATTACAAAAATTCTGGCTTTTACAGGAAGTCTCAAATGGGTTTCTGATATAAAAACTGAAGGCAAAAAACTACTAGGTCAACTTCATCCGTGTCATTCCATTTCAAAAGCAAGACTGACGGAAAACCTGGCTTGGTCAATTAATTTTTTTTCAAAGCAAGTGATTTTGTCTTTTAGTTTACCATTATTCTTAGTATTTATTTGCATGTCACAAAGTTGAAGAGGAAACTAAAACTATTTAGTTTAATATGATTACAAAGCTTTGCTGCCATTGTTTCTTTCCTCTGACAGTTGTCAACTCCAGAAGGGGCTTCACTGCCGTCTACAGGGTTGGAGTGGAACATCATCAGTTTAAGACCAGTCAGGCTTGCTGTTTTCGCTTTATCAACTTTTAAGAGCAGACTGTATCTAGCACAGTTTATTAGGAGAGGAAGGATGAATCTTTCACTATCTGCTGTCATTGTTTGGCCTTGGTGGTGGTTTGCATGCGACTGTTTGTTTCTGTGGCTGGTGGCTATAGGGTTGAGGATGAGTTCTGTGACTGCGCTTCATTGGTTCATAACACGCTAAAGACAAACCCATGCTTGTATTTTGCTGGCATTTTTAATAGAAATACGAAACATGGGTTACGTTGGGATTCATTTGGTTAACTGTATTTGTACAGTCGGATAAATTATCGGGTCACAGTTTTGTATGTGACTTGTGGACCACTTTCTTTGCACTGTGTTGCATGTATGGATCTAAAAAAATCTATATTGGACAGTGGTTGGTGATGTATTATGTGGAATCAACTTTTGACCTAAGTACTTCCATTAAAGTTGGGACATTGTGTTAAACATATAAATTGAGTATGTTTTATAAACTGTGTTCAACCTACACTTAATCAAATCCACTTGAAAGGCAAGATATTTAATGTTCAAACTGATAAATTATATTTTTAGCAAAAATTCAGAACGCCATCCATCCATTTTCTTTGCTGCTTATCCTCACAAGGGTCACAGGAGTGCTGGAGCCTATCCCAGCTGTCAACGGGCAGGAGGCAGGGTACACCCTGAACTGGTTGCCAGCCAATCGCAGGCCACATAGAGACAAACAGTCGCACTCACAATCACACCTAGGGGTAATTTAGAGTGTCCAATTAATGTTGCATGTTTTTGGGATGTGGGAGGAAACCGGAGTGCTCGGAGGAAATACACGCAGGCACGGGGAGAACATGCAAACTCCTCACAGGCGGGACCGGGATTTAGCCTGGGACCTCAGAACTGTGAGGCCAACGCTTTCCAGCTGCTCCACTGTGCCTCCTGCAAATAATCATTAACTGAGAATGTTATGGCTGCAACACATTCCAGAAAAGCATTCCAGAGTCATGTTTACCACAGTTTTACATTACCTTTTTTTTTTTTTAAAAAAATATCATTCAATAAATGTTTAGGAAATGAGGACACTAATTGCTGAATCTTTGTAGGTGGAATTCTTTCCCAATCGTGCTTAATTTGCCTCTTCAGCTGTTCAACAGTTTAGGGTCTCTGTTGTCGTATATTACGCTTCATAATGCGCTACACATTTTCAATGGGAGACAGGTCTGGACTTCAGGCATGACAGTCTAGTACCCACAGTTTTAGTACGAAGCCACACTGTTGTAACATGTACTGTACGTGGTTTTGCATTGTCTTGCCGAAATAAGCACCGGCATCTATGAAAAAGATGTTGCTTGGATGGCAACACGTTTCTCCAAAACCTGTATGTACCTTTCAACATAATGGTGCCTTCACAGATATGCAAGTTACTCATACCGTTGGCACTGATACAGCCCCATACCATCACCGATGCTGGCTTTTGAACTTTGTGTGGTTCTTTTCCTCTTTGGCCCGGAGAACACCATGTCCACAATTTCCCAAAATAATTTGAAATGTGGACTTCTCTGACTACAGAACACTAGTCCACTTTGCATCAGTCCATCTTTGAACTCAGGGCTCAGAGAAGCCGGTGGCATTTTTGAGTGTTGACAAATGGCTTTTGGGTTGGATAGTAGTTTTAAGTTGCACTTATGGATGTAGCCCCGAACTGTATTTACTGACATTGGTTTTCTGAAGTGTCCCTGAACCCATGTGGTGATATCCTTTACACATTGATGCCAGTTTTTGATACAGTGATGCCTGAGGGATCAAGGGTCGCAGGCCTTCAATGTTGGTTTTCAGCCTCGCTCCTTACATGTAGTGACTTCTCCAGATTTTCTGAACCTTTTGATATTACGGACTGTAGATGATGAAATCTCTAAATTCCTTGCAATTGTATATTCGGGAAAATTCCCCTTAAAATGTCTGACTATTTTCTCTCGCACTTGTTGACAAAGTGGTAAACCTCACCCCATCTTTGCTTGGGAATACCTGAGGAATTCAGGGAAGCTCCTTTTATACCCAAACATTGCACCCACTTGATACCACCCATGGGATCTTCCAAACAGGTCTTTGATGAGCATTCCTGAACTTTCTAAGTCTTTTTGCCATCTATCCCAGCTTTTTTTTCGAGTGTGAGCCATATATTCTAAATTAATGATTATTTGCTTTAAACAAAGCTCATCAGTTTAAATATTAAATATCGTCTTTGTAGTGTATTCAATTAAATGTAGGTTGAACGTAACTTGTGAATAATTGTATAAAGTGTAAACTTGTGTAAAGTTGGTTTGTATTGGGGTTTTTCAAATACCTTTCAAGTCTTCAGGTGTGAAATTAGAACCTGTCTTTTGTGAGGTGCTTAATTGTCGAATACCAGTTTTCCTCTCACATCCCCAAAACAAGCTTGGTATGTTAATTAAAATTTCCTGTAGGTGTGTGTGTAAATAGTTAGTTGTTTATATGTGCCTTGTAATTAGTTAGCGACCAGTTTAGGTTGTACCCCACCTCTCGCCTGGAGTCACCTGGGAAAGGCTTTGGCAAGCCTGCGACCCTCGAAAATAAATAAACGTCTTTGATGAGGTGGGATTGCGACTTCACGGTGCAACTAATTGACATAACACTGCCCCACATCAGTTTCTCTTCCCATGGGTAGGCTCAGCAAAGAGCCGCCACTTTCAAGTGTTTCAATTTACTCCTGAACTGAGTTTGTCACACTGCGCACACTGGTTCATCTTGCTCTCCTTTGACAGGTGTCAATTTTTAGAAAAGTACGCTCGCCCATGCCGCTAAAAATGCCAGTTCTCCAAACTTTAACTCTCCTCTGTTTTCACTTTATGCACAATTATATTCTGACTTTTGTTTCAGAATGTTGGTCTTTTTTAGCAAAATAAAGCCACACCTACGGGTGCTTTGATTACTGCTTCAAATTAAATGATAGCAGACCCCAGTTTGCAGCATCAATCTTATGGTTCCATCATGTCACATAAGAAGGCGAGTCAGAGTGTAAACTGTTAAATGACACAAAACTCATGAACTTGAATGGGTAGTTTTCAGCTGTACTGTATGGAAACCGCTTAGTTTCGATGCTCAATCCTACAGATGACCAGTCCAGGGTGTACCCTTCATCCAGCCCAAAGCTAGCTGAGCTAGGTCCTCAACTGTAGAAAATGGATGGCTGTATGAATGATCATTTGCGTGGTAGCTGTGGTTTTACCATGTAATTCTTTATTGATACATATTGCGTAAACTTCATGTCTTACATTCATGCAAATTTCCTACCTTACATTCTTAAAAAAACTGAATTTAAACATAATGATTTTGAAAGCATCTCCTTGAGTTTGGCATACAACAATTGGGCACAACCATGACACATTCGCTGGCCTCTGGCATCTTCCAGTGGTCTGGAAACCCAAACGCACGACCTCAATGGACCTCTTCTGCCTCTGTTCCTGGGCTGTTGAAATTCTATCAGCTGTCATCGCCTCCCTGTGCGTCCTGTGCGACAGCTCTGTTGGCTGTCGAGTTTGGAAAAGGTTATGTATGGTGTGTGGGATTGGGAGGAGGGATCTTTGAGGGGTGGGGGCATAAGAGGGGTTGCACGAAGAAGCACCTGCTGCCGATGCCTGGCAGTTGGCTCTCGCCAGCTGCTTTTGCTACACACATGAAAAGCTTGCTGATAGATAATTGACAGCACGGAGTTCCTGACCTAGCTATTACGTGGCTTTAGAGTGCTTCGTTTTAACGCCGCATGGAGGGCCATTATGGAAATCTACTAATCAACTAGCATGTTTCACTGAAAGACTGGATGAGAAAAGTAGATAGAGGATGGGGGTACTGTATTTTCCTTTGAAAATATAGTATGTGCCTGCTTGTGAAGCAACAAAGTAGTTCTGTTCTACTTTGGCAAATGGTCACTGCAACCCTGACTTAGGGAAAGAGTTACCCAAATGAGCCCAAAAAAAAAAAAACTTTAAACATTCTCCTGGACTCCCAAAAAAGATTCTCGGGTTGACTTGACCCCAAATGGGACAAGCCGAAAGAAACTCTATTCTCGATTGCCCCTATATGTGACTGTGCATATAACTGTTTGACTTAGTCCTGTGATTGACTAGAAGGGTTTGTATAGTGCTCGTGCATCGTGCACGTCATAAACCTCGCCATATTGCCATTCAAACAAAGCTTTGTTGAAAGTTAATTCTGTTGAGATGAAAAGAAAGTACGACATCCAGGGTTTTGTCTGATACCGTTAAACATCTAGAAGGTGATAATAAACAAAGGTACGTGGAAAAATGAGAGACACTTGGCATAGAGGACCCATATTTAATGCCGAAGTCAATGTTTTTGCCGATAAGAAATTTGATTGTTAATTCGTTTCCGCTTGTTTTAGACAACTGGATATACACATGTATCTGGTGAGTAAGTTGTCGAGATTAACACGGAAAAGTTTGAAAGTGTAGAAAAGTCTGGACGCATACAAATACTTCATTGCTGGATCTGTTCACGATCAAGAATAAATCCCACATAGCGATGGACCCACGCAGGTTTTTTGAATAGAAATACCAATATTTAAATAAATGACAACTGGTTTTACACAAACTCTCATTCGTCAACTATGATTGTAAAAATAAAAGATGACAGGGAGTGAACTTCTCCATACACAGAAGCGTATTGGTGCCACACGTCAAACTCTGTAAACCTCTGCGACAGACGGTTAATTTTGTTTTTTGTAATACGCATTGTTCTCAAATGAGTCAGTTTGGCATTATAAATACTTGGTAATTTGAAATTAAGAATAATTCCTACCTAAATGAAGTGATCGCTAAACAGGTGTGTATATATGGTTGGGGACCATCCATCATGTTTAATTGCTGAAATCCATCGATCTTTTCTGATCTGCTATAGAATGATCTCTGAATATCTGTCTCGTCTGTTGTGACAACCAACAGGTCTCGGGCATTGTAAATATTCTCCTCCGGTACAATGTCGAGCAGCTCATTTTGACCGGTAATATGGCGCCGTAAAAATGGTCACGTGCACAAGCTTTATTGGGTTGTGAAAACTCTTACAAAATGTGGACAAACAGCATAAAAATCTCACAGCCACACTAGTATATAGTTAGCTTCAACATCATGTGAATTTATGCGGGTAACCCTTTAGCAACACTTATCCAGTTCTTGCCACTGGAATGCCTATACGCTTTTAATGATGTTGGGCCAATTGTAATGAGACTTTACAGTAATTTTATCGCCCTGATCAGAACTGACCGTTGATTGGCGGACTGGTTTTAACGTCATCATTCGGCGATCTACCGGCTCCGAGAAAGACTTCTACCTTGTGTTGCTGCCGTGCACAGTACATCTGAATCCAAAAGCTATTTTTTTTTTATATAGTAGTGTATATATAGAGGCTTTTTTGTCATTGGACAAATGACTATACATATCTCATGGCCGATAAAGTTATTTAAAAAAAAAAAAAACGGTACAATGGGAGGGACAAGACGGCTGAGACAAGACGACGCGTAATGTGCTGATCAGACTACAAGGCAAATTTGCTTTTTCGCGATTTCACTATGTTAGACTGCAATAAAATCTTGTATTCCGATCCCACCACATCCCATTTTTTACGATCACTCGGGTTTTATCTGGTCAACTCAAATGCGACCAGATAGTCGTCACTGTGGGGATAACAACACATGTGTATTGCTCTGACTGTATTATAAGAAGAAAATGGGGGAAAGAAAAGTTGTGTTGGTGGTCAATGGTGCTCAGGACAGGAGAGGACTTTCATGTAAGGGCTTTTTTGAAGTATGTTCACATACTTTTAATACGATGCAGCCCGCAAGCAGGCAACAAAACGTTACGTACCCTAGCAAGCTAGTGGTAACGCTCGTGGTTATCTGTAAACATAATGCCATTCTGTTGAACACATGATCTGGTCATAGCAGGGAGTTCAAACCTTTTTGGAGCCAAGGCACACATTGTTCAATTGCAAAATCTCACGGCACACCAACAAACAAAAATTTCAAAAGATAGATACATTAATTGCTGTATGTAGTAACTGCCATCTAATTATTTCTGTCAATATGCCTCACTGCAATAGTAAGTTTCTTTCGGTTTGTCCCTTTCGGGGTCGCCACAGCGTGTCATCTCAGATGAACGCACATATGTTTGGCACAATTTTTACGCCGGATGCCCTTCCTGACGCAACCCTTCTCAGGGAGTGGAGGCCCCAGTGGGATACGAACCCACAACCCCTGGTTATATAGATGAAAAAAAAATTGTAATATTTTTTAGAACAATTAAGTACACAATTATATACTGTAAATGAACAGGTCATTTAAATAATCATTGCTCCAGGATTTTTTATTTATTTATTTTTTTGTAAAACTTGCTGATCGGTCATTAGCCCGAAAAATCCTGATTCCCTTAAAGCTCAATTTGAACTACCAAGTCATTAATCAGCACTATGTCTGAACAGTTTCATTACGATTCAGTGGAATTTTGTGTGTGTGTGTGTGTGTGGGGGGGGGGGGGGTCGATTTTCAGTATTATTAAAAAAAAAAATGAAGAAATAAATGATTCTATAGGACCAACATGACATTCGATGCCCCCAATTAACTTTGGTTGTGTTGGTCACGCCTAAATGTTATAATAAATTGATATGAACAAATCTTTATTTTACAATTGAGTTGTAAAAATCCAATCTGTTCATCAAGATTGTGAACGACCCCATCCTCACCGGGCTCATCTCGGACGGTGAGTCTGCCTACAGGAGGGAGGTAGGCCGGCTGGTGTCCTGGTGCAACACCAACAAATTGGAGATCAACACCCAGAAATCTTAGGAGATCATGGACATCCCCACAGTGTCCCCTCGACCTCAGAGATTTTCCCATCTTCATTGTTAATTCCTTACACTTCCTGGGCACCACCATTACCCAGGACCGCAAATGGGAACCCTCAGCAGAGGATATTCTTTCGACAGCACAGGAAATTTAAGACGCCAGTCAAGATATTGGTGTAGTTCCACATGGCTATTATTGAGTCCATCCTCACCCCCTCCTCCATGTCGTATGTTGGTGCCACTTCTATGGACGGGCACAGACACCGAGTGCACTCTACAAGCTGTTGAGGTGATCGGCTGCAGGCTCCCACCCATCCACGATTTGTATGTCTCCAGGCCACGCGGGGATACAGGGCGGATTACAGTTGACCCCACACACCCTGAACACAGCCTATTGGACCCTCTTCCCTTACGCAGGAGGCTACAGTCCATCCGGACCAGAACGTCTCACCACATAAGTGTCTTCCCTTCGGCTGCTAGACTCCTAAACACAATATAAACTGGATTCACCAATTAAAACATAACAATTAAACTTGATGCTTATTGCACATTGCTTTCCTTCTTTCTCAGTGTTTTTATATTTGCGTTTTTCGTTTTCTTTTTTCCATTTGTACCAGCTACAGTATGCGTCAAATTGCACTACTGGACTGAGAAAAATTCCTTGTTGTGAATGTAACTTTCATTAACAAAGGAAATAAACGAATTTTGATTCTGGAATAAGAAAACCTTCTGTCAATACTGACTGATTTATTAACATCAATCCTTTGAAACATGTAAAACTGTATAATGGTGCTTTTGCCATTTCCAGTAGCACTGCAGTCAGAGTGTACAGTAGAGCTAAAGGGGTGAGTGATGTGTGATAGTTCATCACCAAGATATAAAAGCATTTGAAATGGTAAAATATATTAAATGTTGATTTGTTCTTATCACTTACAGGAAAAGTGTTGACTCTTTTGTTGTGTAATAAACCCCAAGAAGGATTTTAAGTACTTTATCAAGGTAGTTGAGGAAATTGAATTTTCTCAAATTCCATCCCTCGTTAATAAGCATTCACATTCATAATCACTGCTGGGAAATACCCATCCTTCCATCAATTTCCTCAGGTGCTTATCCCCATAGAATACGGGGAGGGCTGTACCCTATCCCAGCTATCTTTAGGCAGCAGGGATGCGGGTATGGGGTTACACCCTGAACTGGTTTAAGATAATGGATTTCGTAAGCAGTAAAAAGTGGTCTACATTATGTAACTCGTGTCAGAAATGAATTGAAATGCAATACTTGGATTGATAATGGAGGGGGGCTTGTGTTCGCCTTGGGCCTCCAAATAAATATTTACGGCCCTTGGCCAAGGCAGCTAAGGCACCGGTCAGTGTAACTCAACCAAACTGGAGTCAACAGCTCTTGCATTGATGAAGACCATAGCTAGCTGTGAGAGCTAATGTGAATTGCAGGTCACAGTGACATTTAAACCTAAATTGTGGTAATCTGCTGCCAAGATGCCAAACTGCATCAGGCCTTCTCGTCCCTAATGTGCCTGTGACAAATTGAAGCAGGGGAGAAACTAAACCACTCACACCATTCACGCACAGAAGAATGAGTGTGCTCATTTTTTTACTTTTATCAGGCAGGGCTTTTAATGCTGACAGTTTTTATTCGCATGCGTGGCTAACTTGAGCAAAATTCACATCCCCACGCAAAGACTGACTGCTGACAAAGTTACCAGGAACATACAGTATTAAGGATATGGATGTATGGCAAAGCCCGAAACCCCCCTTTTTATGAAAGTGCACGATAGTTGCGGGAGTGCTGGAGCCTATCCCAGCTATCTTCGGGCAAGAGGTGTGGTACACCCGACAAACTGGTTGCCAACCAATCACAGTGCACATGGAGACAGACAACAGTCGCACTCACAAACACACCTAGGGGCAATTTAGAGTCTCCAATTAATGCATGATTTGGGGATGTGGGAGGAAACCGGAGTCCCCAGAGAAAACCCCAAGCAAGCACGGGAGAACATGAAAACTCCACACAGGCGGGATTAGGCTTTGAACCTCAGTCCTCAGAACTGTGAGTCCAATGCTCTACAGCTGCGCTACCATGCCGCCGCCAAAATGATAAATCACAATTATTTTGATAAATATGAAAATGACAGTCTGTTATTCTTGTTTAGAGAAATCCTTTTCATTGCACTACTTTTCAACAAACAGTATGTAAGTTTTCCGTGCAAAATGAATCTTTTCATAGGACTTAATGATTGATAATGAAAAAAATCCCCTCCGAAATTTTACTTTTCCAAGGGCTAACTGAGTAAATGTTATTCCAATGCCCAATCACAAATTGCAACTTAATGGAAACTGATATGGTAAAATGCAATAAAATAAGGCTGTAAGAACTGACTTTTCATTTAAAAATCCCCATCAATATAGTGACACAAACTGCAAAGAACTTAACATTGGCTATTTCCCCATTTATTTACTTTAGGTAGGTTTTGGGCAAGCCGAAAATCTGAAATCTACAATGATTATAGTGTCTAACCGTGATTCCAACGTGCTGAAAGTGACAACTTTAAAGTTAAAAACTTGAAAAATGACAGTGGTACATCTGCTTACAAAATGAATTCGTTCCAGAAGTCGTTTCGTAACGTGAACATTTCGTAAGTGGAAGTGCTTGTTACATGTAAATCGCCTAATCCATTTCTCCTGCCGAAAATAAGTATTCTAAGTACATAATGGAAAGAACAACAAAAATTATGTTCATTTATGTTTTGCGTTGGCAACTATACGAAGAGAAGGGTGCGTGACAAGCAAAAGGCATCGTGGGGGACGTAGGAGGCAAACATTTGACAGCCGAGAGAAAACATACGTACGGATGTACGCATCCACACAATTTAATTCCACTATCTAAAGTTTGATGGGGCCCAATGCGAAGACAGATTTTTGAACTTGTAGAAAATACAAACAAAAAACTTGTACTTTACCAAAGTGTGCTAGCGAGTGACAAAGCGTGTGGAAAGCACTAGCGTGGGATTCACTTGAGTGGGAAAGCAGCTCAATCGCGCCACACAAACCAAGATACAGGATGTTTACATTCAATGAAATTTTGCGGCTACGAATAGCGGCGCATATTTTTTCCTTTTGAATCCTGAATTTTCGTTTGTAGCGATAGACAATATTTTTCCGAGGAGACGTTTTGTAACCTGAATTTTTCGTTACTAGAAATGTTCGTCAAAAGAGGTACCCCGTTGGACATCTATGCAATGTTCCCGTTTTTAATTTGAAGTTGTCCACGGAGCACAGATTTATCCCTTAATGAAGCCCTAACCGTATATTTGCCCCCTGGGGGCTGGCTGACCAAGTTGTGGCGACTGGTCCAATTCAAGCACTTTTCACATGCAGCAGTGTGTGCATTGTAAGCGTAAAAAAATTGCAGACAATAAGGCTCATTTAAACGTGGCAACCAAAATCGCAATCAGGATTAAAATTCAATAAATAGTACAGCCGTAGGTGTATGGATACTGTTTTTCTGATCTGTTTTTGTGTCCCCCTGTTTTTACAGATTCATGATATGATGCCATTGCCCTTTGACCACTGCGGTTCATCGGACCCAGCGTGGTTCCAGTAAACTTCACCAACCTCCGGCAACCGCCACAGCTCTGAGATGGATTTTTTTGATGACCCCAACCTCTTTGGTGGAGGTCTGGAAGGGGTGGATGTTGACGGCTTCCCCTCAGCTCCATCATTTGTTGATGAGCTCAGTCTTGGCCCTGACTTTGAGCCCATCCAAGTGGAGCCTCTCGCCCCAGGGAAGAACCAAGACATGATGCTGCCTGTGTCTTCTACATCCACCCAGCAAGCCATCCCCACTTACAGTCAGCAGATGGGACATTACATTGGAATTAAGACACAGAATTCCATTGGGCAATCGTTTTGTAGTACTAGGGGTACTGGTGGCATGGCAGCAGGGCAACAGGGCGAGTACCATGACGCACCTGTGAGCCAACTACCTCAGGCCAATGGGTTGTTCTTCAATAATAGCAGCCCAATGTGGGGGAATCAGGACCAGACTGGTCAAATGTATCATCCCTTGTCCCAGCAACAGCAGCAACAACAGCAGCAACTGTACAACCAGCAAATCGTCAGACAGCAACAAACGCATCATCCGCAGCAGTACAGAATGCGTGTGCAGCAACGACAAAACCACCCACAACAGATATTTAACCAGAATGAGCATCAACAAATGAACTTTCAAGCCATATCTTTGGAGCAACGGCATCATCACAGTTTTGCCTTTCACCAGGGGAGGCAGCCTCGCAGCCAGCATCAGGTTCCCCAGAGTCCACAGCAGGACCAACACCAGCTAACTGCGGTAGGAACAAGGTTTCATTCAGCGCTCGTGCCAAGTCAAACTGACCTTCTGCCGGGGTCCTGCTTGCAGCAGCAACAACCACGTAGCTTCTCCTGTGGATTACGAATGGCTGAAAATAACCAACCCATGGATTCGTCATCTTTGGTTCGCTCACTGCCCACTTACTCTGTGAGCTCTATCAACACTTACCAAGCTGCTCAGTTCCCATCCTACCCTGGAGAGCCAGAAATGGACAGTCTCAGTCGGCCGTCTTTGTCGTCTGTGTCGGCGGCAGCTCGACCCACCGCTACCACCACTCCCCATGTGGCAGCTCTGCCCAAGCTCTCAGGGGCGGCATGTCAGTTTCCATCCTCATCAGTTAACCAGGCCGAGGAATGTCATTTCCGGGCTTTACGCTGTCGCGGAGAAACACGAGGAAACAACAAGTTGTCCGAGATATTTGGGGAATCAATGAGCTGCTACCCGAGCGTGGCCCACCACTTACCCTCTGAGCAGCCTCAGCACTGTGGAGACATCAACACTAATGGATACCCGTCCCTAGGGGACAATCTCTTGGCATCAGAGGCTCAGGATGAACATTTGGCAGGGTTAGAGCCTCCCGACCTCCTGCCTGACTTCCTGCCTCAGCTGGAGGCCGCGCTCAGCCAACCAGATCAATCTAACTGCTCCTGGGTGGATTCTAACCAGGCATGGGGACCCGAGCACAGGACACAAACACCTGTTGGACAAAAGGAAGAAGAGGTAACACTTTTTTTTTTTTTAAAGGATAGCATAGTTTTGTGATGCACAGGCTGGGCCCCAATGTTCAAAAACTTACATTTTTTGGGTACTGTTAAGAGCCTGATATTCAAAGGATTTTTTTACAGTAAATTAAATGATAAATAAAAAAGGTCTCTAAACAACTACTTCATTATCAAAAAAATCATTATATATTGATTTATCTATTAATTGTCGACTTATCATTGCTCCTTTATAAATATAGAAAGATATACTAGTTGTTGTTCTTGTGCTGTTAGTTTAAGCAGACAGTCTATGGTTTAGGTGATCATACCACATTTTATGACCAATTTATGCAGAAATTTGAGAAATTACAAGTGGTTCACATACGTTTTCCTCCCACTTGTCCATAAATTACCTGCAGTTTTTATTGTAGGGTTTTGACTGTTCCATTGATGACATGGTGACTCAACCATCCATCCATCCATCCAAACATTCATTCATTCATTTTCTGAACTGCTGACCTTCACTAGGGTCGTCGTTTAGCTGGCACATATTTCATCTGACTTTGGTCCAGAGGTGGGGTGCACCTTGAAATGGTCACCAGCCTATCTCAGGACGCATACATCCAAACCTTTCACAATCACATTCACACCTTTGGACAATTTTTCAATCAATTTACCATGCATGTTTTGGGAATAAAGGAGGAAACCCTGAGTACCCAGAGAAAACCCACACATATGCAGGGAGAACATGCAAACTCCACACAGGGGTGGGCAAAAACCCATCAGCAATTGATATGTTCATAATGATTGAGATTATCCGATCTCAATCAATCCATCCATTTTCTTTGCCGCTTATCTTCACAAGGGTCTCGAGAGTACTGGAGCCTATCCCAGCTATCAATAGGCAGGAGGCAGGGTACACCCTGAACTGGTTGCCATCCAATTGCAAGGCACATAGAGAGAGACAACAATCACACCTACTGGCAATTTAGGGACTCCCAATTAATGGATCTTTTTGGGATGTGAGAGGAAACTGGAGTGCCCAGAGAAAACCCACTCAACCACAGGGAGAACATAAACTCCACACAGACGGGGCCGGAATTTTAAAGCCCGGTCATATATATATATATATATATATATATATATATATATATATATATATATATATATATATATATTATAATTTAAAAACTTTTTTAACCGGTTTTTAAAGTGTCAGACTCAATACGATGGAGAATAGTTCCACATTTTATTAGTCCCTCTTAACAATATTCAAAATGTTAACCCAAAGTGATATTGCTATAGTAGGCAAATACTGTACCAATAGAAAAATACAGTACACACAGCCCACTTTCCACTCAACACTGCAACAAACTTAGAAAAGTAGAACAGTGCACAAGCACCAATTATTTTTAAGGATACAAAAACTCCCCCCTCAGGTATAATGAAGACACCTTGGATTGTAAACATTATCATTCTTCAGTCTATTGTTTGTTTCATAAGTGCATGATCTTTAATAACAATACAGATTTAAGGTGAGCCAGTTTGCAAACCACTTGACTTCTCTTACTGGCTGTCATCACACACATTCCCGCCATGTGAGCGCGAGTAAATGACCGCACAACTGATCACTGAGATTGGCAGATTTTTTTGCACTCTTCAATTTTGATTGACTTCTTTGTTTTTGCACATAAAAATCGTTCGGTCAAAGCTAATGAATGAAAAATACCATTGAATTTGTGACACGTGTACCTCTCAAAACACTGAATATTGGAACACAAACGCTGTACAAATGCATACAACATTACAATATAACAATACTCTGACTAGTTGAAAAATGAGTTATTAAAAATATTTGATCATCCTTTGTTAGTGTCTCGTGTGCACCATACTGCCACTCGAAGGTCATCAAAATATGCACAGCAGGAATAGCAAATAAACTATAGCCCAGATGCAGTCCCACGTGGAGAAGCCAAACGCTGTTCCCACCACACTAACAGTAAGAAAATAACTGAGTTGAAACTGAATTATCTTGCAAATTAAAAGTATAATTAGTATTGGCTATTTTTCAACCGTCCATCTATTTTCTCTACTGCTTATCCTCACTTGGGTCGCAGGTGTGCTGGAGCCTATCCCAGCTGTCTTCGGCCAAGAAGAGTGGTACACCCTCATCTTGTTGCCAGCCAATCAGTGTGCACATAGAAACAAACAAACAAACAAACAAACAAACATTCACACCTACAGGCAATTTAGTTTTCAGTTAATGTACCCTGCATGATTTTGAGATGTGGGAGGAAACAGGAGAACCCAGAGAAAACCCATGCTGGCCTGGGCACTACATGCAGACTCCACACAGACAGGATCGGTGTCTGAATGCCAGTCCTCAGAACTGTGAGGCAGGTGTGCTAACCAGTTTCCCACCCTGCTGCGTTTTTCTTTTTTATTTGCTGATTACTGTAAGACAATTCTAACATTTCATATTACAAAATAAGTATGTATGTATATTGCTGATATCTCATCAAACCAGTGTCAGCCAAAACTCAACGATGCAATATCTGTCGGACCGTCATTGAAAAAGTTGGATCGGGACATCCCTAATTGTCAATCACTCTGAGCACCAACTGTGCATGGTTAGCTCTGTTGTTGTGTCCAAGACTCAAACACAAAAAAATTTGTATTAAATTTTCCTTGTGTATCATTTTCTAGGCAGGACTCATTGCTTCTTGTTCAGTCTAACTGGAGTTCAAATGAAACTGTTGGATCAAGTCTGGCTTGGTTGGTCATGTGTGGAGAGTGTGTTGCAGGGGATGATGTGCTCAAGCGGCGACTGTTATATTGCGCTACACTGCTCATGCGCACTGATTAGGATATAAAATTACCTATAGTGGGATATGATTCCAGCCCCCCCCCTTTTTTTTTTTTTTTTTTTTTTTTTTGCACAGCACTTTAGGTGTTGCATGTCCCTGGCAACTGCTGAAATGTCCTCCATGAAGATAAATGTCATAAAATGGCATTTTCTCCACTTTAACACTAAAAGAACATTTCTGCTCTTCATGGGGTGTAATAGATGTCAATCTAACAGACCGTGTGAACTTTTACTAGCTATCCCCAGATAAAACACACTGATGTAGTAGGGAGTCTTATTTGGACGGAAAGGTAAGAGAAAACCTGCAGAAAATGACGATTAAGACGACAGTCCGTCCAACCAGCCTTGTCTATCTTCCCCATGCACTGACAGCAGGTCAGGCCTGATTAGGCTAAGAGTGGAGTGTCTTCAGGACTTAGCTGTAAGCATACTTAGGGCTATATCAAGATGTGGGTCAGGGCAAGCCAGGAGCACACTGGAGTGGAGTGTGGGGGAAGGTTGCACGCTGTTGTGATAGCTGCCACAGTGGCTGCGAGTTCACACTCACGCATGAGCGAGGCAAGGCAGCAGGAGGAAGAAGGGGGGGGGGGGTTAAAGAGAGCACTCTGGGAAGGGGGGAGGGGAGATGAGGAGAGCAGTGGCTCATGGAAAAAGATAGTTTAGGAAAGAAAGGAAGGGAGTGAGACAGCAAGGAAGAGCATGAGTGGGAGAAAATAAATGAGGGGTTGGTGGGGGAGATGCCTGGTGATTGCCTGCGCTGGCTGTAACAGGCTTCAGGCAGATCTTGCATCTTTACTTTACGAGCTACCTAGTAGCATCCACAGAGGCTGTTGACAGTGGCACCTCCAGAGGCGGGCAGTCACAGTTTAAGCACACTCGCGTGAATCTCGACACAAGCCATGTGGTCTTTTTACTTGACAACGTCCTCATTAAAACATTTAAAATCTAGCAAAAGTCTTTCAAGTCATACAAAGACTAAGAGCGTAAAGTTAGAATGACTTCTTGCGCTGAACTGTTGTAAAACCTAGTTGGTTGGTTTGTAACCTTGAAATGCCTTATATGTGCACTGTTCTACAGGGCCCCCTGTAATTCTGGTCCAAAGTTGTTGATTAATTAGTTAAACTTGTCTGTCCAAATGGTTCTTTTTCATTTTAAACTGGAAAAAAATCCAAGCAAACCAAAATGCGTCACTACCAACCACGTGAAGTCTCTTTCTATATCTATTGTTTTGCTCTGGACCAGAGAGATTTTCAACTTGTGGCTTTGGTTTTCACCTGCTTTCAATCGCTGTTTTGATGCCTTCAATAACAGAATGAAAACAAAGTACCCAAATAACACTTGGACACGCTTTGTATGACTATGTACCTTCACATCAACTTTCTCCCCATGTGCGAGCAAACACAGTTGGTGGGCACAGAAGGCTTACCATGACCGAAAATGCCCTTGGAACACATAAGAAGAGAACAGTGAACATATTATATTCTATGTATTATCAAGTAGGGATTAGAAATGTATAGTTCAATATAAATATAAGGTGGCACAGCTGTAGAGAGTTGCCTGTGTGGAGTTTCGTTCTCCCCATGCCCGCATGAGTTTTCTCTGGGCACTCCGGCTTTCTCCCACATCCCAAAAACATGCATTCATTGGTGACTCTAAATTGCTCCTAGGTGTGATTGTGAGTGTGACTGTTGTCTGTCTCCATGTGCCCTGCAATCTGCTTGCAACCAGTTCAGGGTGTACCCCGCCTCCTGCCCGATGATAGCTAGGATAGGCTCCAGCACTCCCGCGACCCTTGTGAGGATAAGCGGCTGGGAACAGTAATGACTGAATAATAATGACCCTCTTACTCTCACAATGGCGAGATTAGCATAACTTCAACTTCAGGAGTGGATACAGGAAATACTAAAAGACAAGAAATTTGGCTGCCAATGTGTCCATTAGGTTGACGCAATAAAAACTTGAAAATAACAAATAATGAAGCCTTGATTTAATAACAATCATATAGTTATAACATGTTGAAATTGAGCAAAAAATTAAATTTGAACTATTTCTTTATTGTACTACATAGTGTTGTTATAATTGTGAGGTGTTTGTTACTGTTGTTTCTGTCTTTTTTTGTAATGTGTTTTGTGGTGTAAAATTTGCAATGGTGGATGCGGAAGTACAGGAAGTAAAATGATGATGTGAGCCAAACCTAAACGAGATTCAAATAATAAAATGAAATAATATACAGTACTGCAATAACTTTCCCTTGGTAATATTCTTGACCAATTTTAAAAAAGGAAATTTAGAATTTCGTTTTTTTTTTTTTTCGACAGCTCTGCAGTCATCACCCGAAATATAATTAGCATTTTGCCATTTATAATTGGCAGTTTTTATATTTTTATATTTTAACTAATGTAAAGAGGTCTGTTTTACATTTTGCAAGCGCTTGCAAAGTTTGATTGATTCTTTGACAATTCCTTTAGATCAGGGGTGCCCAAACTATTTTGCCCCAAGATCTACTTTTCAAGCAGCCAACCTCCTGCGGTTTACCTGAGGGCTTGGGGGGCAAGAGTGTATCATAGGCATGAAAATGGCAAGAGACGTAAATAAGCTAACTCGCCAGCTCGCTAGAATGCGCCTTTATGTGAAAAGGCCATGATTAGTCAAACCGACTCAACGGACGCAATCGACGTATTGGGCACACGTTAATCGAGCGACAGAATGGATGATAGGCTGACATCATTTTTTTTTTCTTTTTTTGGTATGCACTCACACGTTCCAAATCAATTGACCCATTAGGCATGCCTGCTTTAGGTGTTTTGATTTTCACTGCAATTGGCTGGGGACCAGTTCAGGGTGTGCCCAAATATAGCTACGCTAGGCTCCAGCATGCCCATGACCCTAGTGAGGATAAGCGGTACAGAAAATGGATGGATGGATGTTTCAGTTTTCAACGTTGGATTCCCCCAGTCTGTGTTTGTTTCAAACAAAAAATGTCCTTTCATCAGTGGTACAGACTTTTTTTGAATCCTCTGTGAAGGACTAGTGTCGTACTGATGAGCTGTGAAGAGTTAATGTCTCTACGAACAGTATATGGCTGTCTTTTACTGCCCCCAGGTGGCCAAGGTAGGCACACCAGAAAAAGCAGCACAGACTATTTGAAGCGTTATTAGAGAATCACTTTAATTCTGTTCGTGTCATTACTCTGTTTTTATAAATTACAATATTATGGGGTGCTTTTTGTTACCATCATTAACATACACATAGCCACATTTATTTTGTCTTTCAAGCAATGGCCGGAACAGATTAATGGCATATCATTCATTTTGGTGGGAAAAGATTGTTTGAAAAAAGTGTTTTGAATCATGAGCATGATCACAATGATTTCAACTCATATCTCAAGCCAATATTATATATGCACACAAAGTAAAGTTAATTTTTCATGATACTTCCCCTATATGGATGGTCATGTTAGCATTGAGACTGTTAAAAGTATCAGGCCCAAGACAGGATATGAATCAATGATCTGCGCATTTCAAACTGAATGTGTATTCCTTTTTTGTGGGGGGGTGCGGGGGTGCACAATGTATCCGGGAGTCGATCACAAGCTGTGATCTTTGCAGCATGTCCAAGTGCGACCCTTTCACAAGCGCAACTGGCCGACGCTGGAGTCTTTGTCCTTTATCGGACCCTTTTGACTGGACCCTTTGTCCGGCCCCCGCGTAGACGCTCGGTGGCTGACTGTGCTAAACGTGTGCACTGATTTGTGAAGAGCCTGCTGATGGTGGCGTGTTTGCTGAGCAGGCGAGGCATGGTTGTGGGGTGGCGGGGAGGTGGGGGAGTTCGCAGCCCATTCTCCACTCCCCCGCAGTGAATCCGCCTAATTAGATCACCAAATGCTGCAACAGTCAGCTCGCAGGTGTGATGAGCCCCTGGCGTTCAAGATTGAGTCATTGTCCTGGGGGGGTCCACTCAATGGATCACTTAAAAAAAAAAAATTTAAAATCTTTGGCTCACTTGGACAGATGTGTACGTACCTTTTATTCTACTTATGAACATTTCCACGGCAGTGAAAAGGATTTACAATCATTTGTTCCGGGATACGAATTGTCTCGATCATAAATACTTGTATTAACTTTACAGACTTGTAGTAACGTTTTGCACAGATCTTTGCCATACAAATAAGTATAAGTAGAAGTGAGCTCATCTAAATAATACCTTAATGATAAATGAATAGTGGTAATAAACTACAGGCATACCATTAAGTGTTTCATCCAAGTCTACAATATAATAAATACATCAATCATCACAAGTGGCAAGCATATGGCACCGAGCCAGTCGGGAGCATTTTTATTGATACATAACTCATCGCCACAATGTTGTACCGTTCGAATTTACAAGCTAGAAATAATAAACATGAATCTACATGCTAATGCCTGCCCCTGTTGTTGTGGCTTAGCTCCTAATGGTGAAGTATTTATATATATATATATATATATATATATATATTATATATATATATATATATAATAGGGTTATATATTCCAATTTGACGAGAACTGCTTATACTTACAACATGGCTGCGAACAGAGAGGGGGGGGGTCCAGTTTACAAAAGCACAGTCAGTCCTGCCAACTTAACAATTTACTCTCTGTATTTGGTGATTTATTTTTTTTTTTTTAACCCCTTTACAGACTATTAAAAGAGTGACAAGTTTAATTAAGAACAAGGTGATGCTCGTTTGTGCGCCACGTTGGATCAGCTAGAAAAGCATTGGCCTTACAGTTCTGAGGTCCCGGGTTCAACCCGCCTGTGTGGAGTTTGTATATTCTCCCCGTACCTGCGTGGGTTTTCTCCGGGCATTCCGGTTTCTTCCCATATCCCCCAAAACACGCAACATTAATTGGACATTCTAAATTGCCCCGAGGTGTGATTGTAAAGAGTGCGAATGCTTGTCTGACTCTGTGTGCCCTGCGATTGGCTGGCAACCAGTTTAGGGTGTACCCTGCCTCCTGCCCGTTGACAGCTGGGATAGGCTCCAGCACACCCGCAACCCTCGTGAGGATAATTGGCTAAGAAAATGGATGGATGGATGGATGGATGGATGGTCGGTCACACTTGTTTCTTGTTGAATCTTCCATCTTTCTATATTTCATCTTCTGGCAGTGGCGGCACAGTGGCTCAGCTGGTAAAGTGTTGGCCTCGCAGTTCTGAGGTCCCGGGTTCAATCCCGAACCTGCCTGTGTGGAGTTTGCATGTTCTCCCCCTGCCTGTGTGGGCTTCCTCCAGGCACTCCGGTTTCCTCCCACATTCTAAAAACATGCAACATTAATTGGACAATTGTGATTGTGAGTGCAGCTGTTTGTCTCATTGTTCCCTGCGATAGGCTGGCAACCAGTTTAGGGTGTACCCCGCCTCCTGCCCGTTGACTGCAGGGATAGGCTCCAGGATTCCCCGCGACCCTCGTGAGGATAAGTGACAAAGAAAATGGATGCATGGTGACAGTCATTTCTTGTTGCGTCTTCCATCTTTCTATATTTCATCTTCTGTCAGTATGAATAAAAATGCCCGCACCTCCTCAGTCAACCACAGAACAAAAGCTGCTTTAAGCCTGCCACACACTGTGTGTTGCAGTCAAACCAGAGTGGACTAAAAACTATCATGTAGACCTGCTAACCCCCGATCATGAGCAATTCACAAGTGGATTACCGGAAAGCCTGTAAAGGTGTTTGATGCTAATTTTTCTTGCACTTTATTACATTTATTTAGATTCCTTAAACCATTAAAAAGATAAAGAGTAAAGGAAGAAGCAGGGTGTGTGGATATTTGAAAGGAGGTTCGCTGGTTCCATTCATTTAGACATACCTGGCATGTATGTCCAGTCGTGTATATTCCAGTCACAAGCTTTGCTTTTTCAAGCACTAGTACACTACACAATATGAATTGCAGCAAAACAAATATATAACCCTATATACATGAAAATAGTCAGCAAACTGTGCACACTGCGCGACAGTTCAGTCTGGTTCGGCGGCGTTGCTCGGTGTGTGGCCTCCTTCAGACGCCATGATTATGAAAGTGACAAGTCACTGGACAATCACATGACAGGTTGCAACCCTCAGCCTGTGTTTTAGAATCAAGTGAGGGAAGGTTCTAAAAGTGATCCCAAAGATACTACTTAGAGGGGATGCGACATTACTCTTTGGGGGGAAATCCAGTGCTTTGCATAAACAATGTATCTAATAGGTCATGTCATATGTACTCTATTTTGACAATATGATGTTGAATCCTCTCTCATTTAATAGTGTTTTGAGAAGATTTTTATTGACAAGAATTTTCTGGGGCGCTGCCATTTTCGCGAGTCGCATGACTTATGTGCGCGGATGTGAAGTGTAAGTGCCACACCAAAGGCTCAATTACATTGTGCCCAGCTCTGATTTCTCGCATTTACTGTATCCTCATCTGATGAAGAAATAACTTTATCGGTTGATCTGGAAGACGGAGGAATACTTTCATACAGGTTTGAACCTGTGGCTGTAAATAATGTTGAATATTCGGATGGTTCTTCAGGCGGAATGACGCCAGAGTCTGACTACTCGGAGGCCTACGCGCGGGATGTAAGTACGTAAACTAAGGGCTCCGGGCCGGCAGCCGCGGATGGTTCTTCGGATGGGAATGACGCGGAGTCTGATGAGCAAGCTCCGGTGGCGGGTCGCAAGCCGAGCTTCGGCGAACAGCCTCCGCCGGACCCCGAAGCTCGACTCGCGGCCTCCGATAAATCTGAGAAATGAGCGGTGGGCACAATGTAATCGAGCCTTTGTTGCGGCACCTTACACGTCACATAAATCTTGTGACTCCGAAAAAGGCAGCACCCCAGAAAATTCTCAATTTTCGATTAAAAATCTTCTCAAACCACTATAAAATGAGAGGATTCAACATCACATTGTCAAAATGGAGTACATATTACATGACCCATTGGATTTCCCCTTTAACATAAGGACCAGCCGTGCCATGTATACTGTTGACAGTTCAATTTGTTGTTTCATTGTAGAACATTTCAAATGTATAATGTGTATGATTTGTGTTTTTGAGTTATAAAATTACTAACATTGTAAATGGCGAAAGAAACCCCATGTCTGCACATCTGCAGCACTGTTTACAGGAAAGGAGTAACTGAAATTAAAGTATCCATCTTAATACACTGGTATCATTCAGTGTTATTACCACAATTTAGTATCTGCTCACGAGTACTGCAAGGCCAACACTATGCAGGTGCACCACTCGTCCTCCTTGCCGTGGCTTTGGGTGACTGAGACCGAGTGCGCGCGCGCTCCCTCGTGCGTCACGCGAGCTTCGCCGCTCCGTGACCTCACCGAGGTTTATATAACTCGCAGGGAACGAACGATCCGAGCGTATGAGCTGGGGAAGGGCGGCGGCGGGGGTGGGGGAGGTTGGGCGGCCGCGGTCGGCCCTGAAACACGACACCCAGTGCCGGCGTAACACAACGTGCAGGTTTTGCACGCAACCACTGCGTCGCCCTATAGAAACGGCACTTTCTGTAAGCAATGCTGTGATAGGCTGTCTTAATCGCACTCGAACTAAAACCAGCTACACTAGACACACGCACACGGTGTGAAACACCGCCCCTCTTGCGAAACCCTCCCTTCCCGCACGGTGTCAAGTTGTCTGCCTGTTTGCACTCAGCCCATCAGCTCCTCTGGTGGGAGGCCCGACAGATAAGAAAGGTTGGACGGGAGGAGGGGGAGGAGAAAGCAAGGGTCAGTGGTAAACAGGATGTCAGGCGGTTGAAGCGGAAGAGGCGGGACCTTCGGGGGGGGGGGGGGGGGAGGGAGGGAGAAGTGGGCGGAGGGAGCGTGTACTCGCCTGTGAGCGTGGAGCATGTGGGAAGCCTCAGCTACTGCACCGTAGGTCTCAGTTTGAAGTTCTCTTCTCTTTTCCCGTCTGTCCTTTCGCCGTCACGTTCATTCTCAGGAATGTAAAGGCCAGCGACTATTTGTTTTGGGTCGAAGTTGAGGGAGCCACGCACAAATATATGTCCGTGTTTTAGTGTGTACTGTTGCTGGAATGCAAGCATTGTGACGCCGGCAACGTTCGTGAACTTGGTTTGACCTGCCTTTTGGCGGAGGGGGGAGTACCACAGTCTTCGTGTGGGCATTTAAACACGAGTTTAAGGGGGGGGGGGGGACTTGGATGCCGAGTTTTAGCGAAGGAAAAGGTGGCCTTTGACCGCGAATAGCGGTAACTGCCATCTGCCCTTGTGTTTACGGCAGCAAAAACTCTTTCACTCTCAGGCAGTACTGCACTGTAGTATGTCACACATAGCCCACAGGTCACATGTTACCCAGTCTTGATTTACAGTAGAGGAGGTCCTAACTTTACGACCGAGTTGTTTCCTATGGTGTCGACGTAACCTGAATTTGTACCCGTGTGCCACTCACCTACTGGAAGGCTATGGCAAAATCATAATTACTTTTACACCATAAGAATCAATCAAATGCAACTGTGAGTACGCTTTTCATGCATGATTAATATGAGTATGCCTTCAAACCGGCGCGTCGCTGCCCCCCAGCATGCCGTCATTGTCTCCCTCAGCAAGACACTCAACCCACATTGGTTATGAATGGATGTGATTATACATGTATGATTATCTATCTATCTATCTATCTAGCCATCTATCTATCTGCACACACAGATTTTTATTTTTGGTCTCACTGTCTGAAGTCAAATCATACTAAAGCTCTCTTTTCAGGTCAGTCAGGATCACCCAAATTATTTACTTTTGTTAAATTCCACAATAATTAGCAAGAGAATGTTATATTTTCTTCGGGTCAAAAGTTTACATACACAAAACTATTGAGTTCCTGTTTTTGTTTTTTGTTTTTTTTTTTCCTGTTTGACTCAGCAATGTCTAAGTGGAATTTCAAAGTCAACAGCGAGCCATACCAAAATGATGAAAGTGCTACATGTGTCTCTGGAACTATAGGTTGTTGACCCGTGAACTAGTCACAAACTGCTATGCTAATGCTATTCTAAAATCATAATTACATAATATATCCCCATGAAGAAGACTTGTAGGCCATAAATATAAAATAATAAAATGAAAAACTAAGAACAACCGGCGGTAATTGAGCATAGCTTTTTGTGCCACATGACAGTGTATTCTTACGCAGCTCAACAAAGTTATTTTGGCACCATTTATAACCCTGCAATATTGTATGTCGTTGTGTCATAAAGCAAGGACCGCCTGTAGTAATTGTCATCTCGTAATGTAGTGGTCCAGGAAATCATAGCAAGACGTCTGAGCTCCGTGCTCTCTTTTGACCGTTTTGAATCTTATTGTAAATCAATTGCTGGTTTCTGAGTTGCAACCCCATCTAAAGGTTTGGGTTTATTGAAAGTCATTAGCTTGTAGCAAAGTAAGTCAAGCCTTTGCGTTTCATGTTTTTTACTGACGAGTGAAACTGTATTCTGTGAAGGAAATTTTTTGATTTCATTATTTTTTTTTCCTGTCCACCACAATCAAAAGAGAAAGACAAGAGTGCTTCATTCAAACAAAGAGAACTAGTGCAGCACAGTGGAGCAGCTGTAAAGCATTGGCCTCACAGTTCTGAAGTCCAGGGTTCAATCCCGGCCCGACCTGTGAGGAGCTTGCATGTTCTCCCCGTGCCTGCGTGGGTTTTCTCCGGGCACTCCTGTTTCCTCACACATCCCAAAAGCATACATGAACTGGACACTCTAAATTGCCCATAGGTGTGATTGTGAGTGCGACTGTTGTCTGTCTCCATGTGCCCTGCAATTGGCTGGCAACCAGTTCAGGCTGTACCTTACCTCCTGGTCATTGACAGCTGGGATAGGCTCCGGCACTTCTGCGACCCTTGTGAGGATAAGCAGCAAAGAAGATGGATGGATGATAATTAATTTATCTTATAAGTTCAACCTTGTAGTTACAGATGGGACTCAACAACGAGAAATAACGAGTCATGGCATAATAATGTACTGTAGTGTAGCATATCCTCATATTCTTGTTAAGGTGTTTTTAAACTGTTGAAAAATACAATTTCATTGCCATAATTACAGCTACCAAGTTTGAGATTAGGTATAAAGTGGAGAGTGACGAGTGACACTTTTCAAGATGTGAGTTAAAATGGTAAACTGTACTGTAAATGTAGCTCATCAATTACAGTAAATGTTAAATGAGTTCACTCATTTGATAAAACTCAATGATGCTTTTAAAGATTAAAGAATGTTCTCAAATTCAAACTGTTTTAGTTGAAAATAACTAAATAAATTAAATTAATAAACTAAGGCAGAGGTGGTAAATATAAGTTGACTAATTTTAGCTGTCCGATAATTGTAACATATTTCAAAAGCAGGACAAAGTGGTCTAAATTACATAAGGCGGGCAGGGGAGGGGGCTGTGACTATGTTTGCTGTGGGCCCCCCAAATAACTAGCGAGCTATGTACAGCGCTCGTTTGAGCCAGCTCGGCATGACATACACAGCGGGATTAATGGCTCATGCACTGATGAAGAAGGCACTCAGCTAGTTGGGGAAACTAATATGCATTGCAGAAAACATTGACCCTCAACACTTCAAACATGTTGTGGCAATAAAGATGCATGCTTCAATTCGCTGCCAATTAGCATTGAGTCTTGTCTTCCCCAATGCACTGCTCCCACATGTAGGAAAGGCTGTGAGCCCTCTTATAGCCAGCAGCGGTTGGACGGCGGATTGAAGAGTTTTACGAAGCGGGGAAAAAGCATTAACACCATTCACATACGACAGAATGAGTGTGTTCTGTTTAAGATTTATTAAGAGGGGGTCTTTGAGTTTTGATACAGGTAATTTTGATTCACCAGCATGGCGACTGTGGACAATATTTCCTTCGCCACATCGTGTTTCAATTAGCCATTCGCAAGGTGGCAGGCAGGCACCATGAACCCTGCCCTACATGACACGTGTTTTAGGACTGGCGGGGATATGGACTGAGGTATGGTAGTATGGATGTATTTTCACCTTCCGGTTCATCATTTTTGCTAATTAGGGACACTTCAAGTCTGGCTTCTACACCTTTACGGGGACTGCAGTCTTGAGACACTTCATCAGGTTTTACATCTTTTGGGAACCAGAGTGAGAATTCCTTGTCGGAACATGTCTTGCTGGAACATGTTCATCGTGCATTAGCCTTGCCCCACTAATGTCTGTGCTGTGAGGAGTTGTAAACTTGATGAATTCCCCTCAACCTTAACACCTACCCTTTCTGTCTAGCTGTAAATGTTTTCACAAGGTTTTACACCAGTGGTTCCCAAAACCAAAAATTTCACCCAAGCAGCTTTACCTCACAATGAATTGGGATAAAATTCACATTAACGTCTCACAGTATCACAAAACTAACCTTGTAGATAAATTGTAGGGAAAGATGAATCAATGTTCTATAGAGATTGTGCACCTACGTCATAAAATCGCAGAATTTTTGTTTACGTCGCCATATCGTCGGTCAAACAAAGAATTGTTGTAAATTAATCCCGTTGAGACGAAACAAAAATATGTCTTATAGCACGACACCCAGAGTTTTGTCCAATGCTGTTAAACATTTAGAAGGTGATAATAAATGAAGGTACGTGGAAAATTTTGAGACACTTGGCATGGAGGATCCATATTTAGTGCTGAAGTCGATGTTTTGGCCGATAAGAAATTTCACTGTCAATGCGCTTCCACTTGTCTTGGACAACTGGATATATACATGTATTTGGTGAATAAGTCATCGAGATTTACACGGAAAAGTTTGAAAGCGTATAAAAGTTTGGATGCATGCAAATACTGTACTTTGTTGCTGGATCTGTTGTCAATCAGAAATAAATCCCACATAGTGATGGGCCCAGTCAGATTTTTTCAATACAAATAATATATAAATAAATAACCCCTGGTTTTACATAAACTCGCATACACTAACTATAATTGGGGAAAAAAAATAGGACGGTGAGTCGTCTCCTCTGTACACGGATGCCTATTGCTGCCTCACGCTTACCTCCGTCGTAATTGTCTCTGTGACAGACGGTTTATAATTTTTTTAAATGCGCATTGTTCTCAAATGAGTCAACTTGGCATTATAAATACTTCTTGATAATTTGAGATTGAAAAGAATAATTCCTACCTGAAATTAAATGATCGCTACACAGGTGTGTGTATTTTGTTGGGCACCATCCATCCTGTTTAATTGCCGAAATCCATTGATGTTTTCTTGTCATTTCAGCTGGTATTCCATCGAATGATATTTTTGAAGAACTGTATTGTCTATTGTGACAACAAACAGCACAACAGGTCTCGGGCAATTTGAAAAATCTGCTCCGGTTCAACGACTCCCGCACTGCCAAGCAGCTTTGTTTGACCGGCAATATGGCGCCGTGAAAACGGTGACGTCACATGCACAATCTCTATGAAGTTACTTCTGTGCCAAAATGCGGCTTATCGGTACATACCCCACAAAAAAAGACTAGAAGATTAAAATGGGAAGTGAAGTTAAAACTTGCACATATAACAGTGGCCTGGAAGTGGAATTTAACATTTAACAAATTGTGCAACACTTTAACAGTTCAGAAAACAAGCTAATAAAAGCCAAAACACTTACATTTCATAAAACACTAACAAAAGCGGAAATGCTTTTACAAAGGACAAAACAAGTTACAATACTGAAACACTCAGAAAGAGAACATCCCGTTTCACAGATGACCTGAGAAATCCCGCACCCTTTCTTGGCAAGACCCTTTGTCCGGGAACTCTAGTTTCTTCCCACATCCCAAAAACATACATTAATTGGAGAGTCTAAATTGCCCTCAGGTATGATTGTGAGTGCCAATGGTTGTTGCCCTGTGATTGGCTGGCACCCAGTTCAGGCTGTACCCCGGCTCCTCCCCGGCAATAGCTGGGATTGGCTCCAGCACTCCTGCAACCTATGTGAGAATTGGCGGCTCAGAAAATTAATGGATGGATGGATATTTGGGAAGGACATCTCATTCCAGCTGCGTAGCCTACCCTTCCTGTGAAGCAGTAACCAATCATGTTGAAGCGGCGCTGGTCTTGCCCAGAAAGAGTGTGGGATTTCTAAGAATGTCTGTGACATTGGACATTCCCTTTCCTTTTGTAATTTGTCTTGTCTCTTGTATTTCTGCTTTTGTTAGTTTTTTTAAATGTTTTGGCTTTTGTTCATTTGTTTTCTGAAATATGTGTTTCACAATTTGTTATATTGTTCTGCACTTCCAGCCCACTAGCATAATGTGATAAAATAGTAAAATGGGCCAATGAAGCTGCTTCCCCTAGAAGTACAACTAACAATTTTAACAAGGCTTTATTTAATTTGTAGCTGAAACATTAATTTGTCAATTGGGTTACTTCCACACACTGCTTTTTTGTTCATAGGTTAATATCGATACCACCGTATTTTAACGACCATAAGTCTTAAATTTTCTACAAAATAGACGGGCCGCTTTATAATGTGGTGCGCCTTGTGCACTGAGTTCCAAGATCTGTAAATGTTGTTGTGTGACCACTCCAGTGAACTACAACCTAACACAGTTGTTGTATTATTAGCGTGCATGCGAGTTACTGTATGATGACTCTCATGAGACAGTGACGAGCAAAGCCACCTCCGCGCCCCCTGAAACTATCGGAATCGAGAATCATTTGTAACAACAATTGAAATCAGGAACCAGAAAAGCTCAAATTCAAATGGTGTCCAACCCTAATTCCAATAGGTGTTCTTGCCTTTTTAAAGATGTGAAAATTCTGACAAATTTCTTTTGGAAGTGGTGAAACATGATAGTGTTGATAGTATCTTACAGAAAATAGTCTCTCGCCATCCCAATTCTTTGTAAGTTTGATCACATTTATTTTCTTCCTAATGAACTGCGAACTGTGAAAGACCGCATTGAGGACTGACTTCCACGTTTGAAAATCCATGTTTGTAACCCCACTCCCTTTTATCACGTAACTTTAATTGAAAACCGAAGCCCAACTGAAAACCGTTCTGTATGTGACTGATTCAAATGAGGTGGAAACCTTTTTCTTCTGTCGTTATAGCATAAGTCATTCCCTTGGGCAAGATGATTACCCAGATTTCATAGTCATCTACCCTAAAACTAGACATTTTCAACAACAACTCTATTCAACAAGCAGGCTGGGTTTAAACTAAATGTCTAAGTGCCTAAATATAATATATATTTTTTGTCCATATTCAGCCACGTGACCCATATCCAATTTTGTTGCGTTAACTGAACATCTAAAAATGACATCGGCATCAGAAGCATGCCAATGTTGGGTAGCAACAACACTGATGCCAGAGATTCATGGATATGGAATACAAATATTAAACACTACATGCCATTTAGTTTGACTGGACAGCAAAAAGAGATTCGATTTGGTCAGATGTTAGTCATTGATGTCTCACCAACTTACAGTACTTTATTCCTTCAACATTTCTCTGATTATGATTAGAATCATCTAATTTCCTAAAACTGTTCCACCCAATTTATTTAGGGAGTTTTATTGACCGTATAACAGAGCTGCATTTAGAGCAATAATACTTAATAAAGTATCCACAGTAGAATGGGTCCGACTGTTTTGAATAATTTGCACTGTTTATGGACTTTGCCATTCTTTCTACCTTTTCCCTGAAAGACAGACCTTTAATGTTTCGGACTAAAGACCTTAATAGAGCTGACACTTTATAATACAGGAACAGTCACCCTAATTAGTCTCAAATATGTGTTAAAGTCAAGGCACACCTCTTTTTTCTAAAGAAGTTCAATAAACAGTTTACAGCTAAACAGTACATAATGTTTATTAGTTATGTTCTGTAATATTGTTTACCTCTGGGTCATCACAGCATACGGTGTTGATGCTTGTAGAGTTACAGCTACGTGCAACTATCAGGGGCTTGCACTCTGCGCCTCTAAGTTGTGACATGTGTTTTGTACTTGTAATCATAGCCATTTCAGATTTGTCATCATAAATGTACAAATTACTTAGAAATGAACAATCAAAAATATCCGAGTTGAGTACCTGTGTCAATCCATTCTTTTTTTTTTTTTTTTTTTTTTTTAAGCAGGCTACATTTTGTGCTTAGCAGTACATACTTCCAACAGTTTCTGTGGTAGAAATATGCAGCATAAAGCATGCATACTCATTTAATTGATTAATTTGATAATTTTTTAAAAAGTTATTCTATTCAGCAAAGACTGTCAAAATTTGATCACAAGGACCCTTTCCATCTACGTTGAAATACTTCTCGCATTGCCCCCTAGCGTTCAACTTGGCCATGACACTGTGATCAGTTCCAACCTCTTCTACCGGAAACTCTGCACACATTTTGCAGAACAAAGCCCACACAGTTGCATAGCTTCTAAAATACCTTATGACTAGGCCACAAAATAGCTATGAAATCTATATAAACTTTGTTGTCTTACGGCAGCTTTAAATGGTGGGTGGATAGTTGAGCATTATGTAAATTTGCTGCACAGAGAGGTTTATTGTGGTTGGCACAAGCGGCATCTGAACAAACTGGCACTGTACAAGTCCAGCTTTGGCACACAGCCACCAGCTCGGTGTTTGAACTGAGCCCTCTAAATGTGACATTGCAGAGAACATGCACTGCGAGTGTGCACTCTGCTGCTTCACCCGTGCCGTGATTTCATCTGGGCGGTCACACCAGAGTAGGCAAGATAGCTGAGAGCGGTCCAGTGTAGTGATAATGCACTGATGGGCTTTTAGAAGGTTCTTTAAAAAAAGGGGGGGATGGTGATCCTTAGCTGTTATTCCGTACCTTGTGACTTGATTAAAAAGCATCATATTAGCTTCTGTTTTATCAGTTGAGGAAGACATGATGTGCATCTTGTTGACTTGGGTTTATATTCAAGAGTAGTATAGCTAACAAATGATAAAACAAATAAAAGAATGCCGGATTAGCGTCAGAAAAAAACCTTTCACATTCAAATTCACAACTGTGTGCAATTTAGGGTCTTCAATCAACCACGCATGTGTTTGGGGGGGGGGGGGGGAGTAAACGTTTACCCGGAGAAAATCCCACAGACGCACCAGGAAAACATCCAAGCTCCACACAGGTGGGGTGAACCTATTTCTTAGAAATAAGGCAGAAGTGCTACATTTTTAAGAATAGTAAATATTTTATTTTTAGGGAAAATGCAAGTTCAAACAATGTGAATTATTGTGCTATTGAAAAAGCCCTTTTTTTCCCCTGCTTTGGTTCCCTCAGAAGAGCACGAGGGAGTGTGTTTAAATGGGCCTTGACTACAAAAATCTGCTCACTCCTGCTGTAGCTGCTCATTTTCAGTCCCTTTTCTTTTATTAAATGGAGATATTTGCTGTGGAGAGAAAAGAAAGCCAGGAATGGAGTGTCAGAGACAGACACCTGTGGCTCTGCAGCCACCCACTCGCCTCATCTTCCTCAGAGAGCACACAGTCCCCTCCTCTTCCTGTACTCTATCCCCCACCCCCTCTTCTCTTATCTAGGTTTAAAGTTAGCCCGCCTTCTCTTGCACAGAGCAGCCAGGCCTGTTTGCATATTAACGCTTAAGTTGCTGTGCAGTCTGAAGCCATGTGACTGTTGAAACGCAGTTGTTTTTATTTTTAAAAGATGTTGAATATGGTACTGTAGGTGTCATTATTTAATAACAGACTTTTTGGCAGTTTTTCTTGTTTTGGATTACAGTGGCACAGTTGCCAACTGGTTAGAGTGTCTGCCTCACAGTTCTGAGAACCGAAGTTCAATCATCAGTCACATTAAAAAAAATATTGCACAAAATCTGCCAAGGTTTGTAAACTTTTGAGCACAACTTTATTGTACGTATATGCAGTCATGCATACACCTGTCACGTTGGAATGAAAGTGTAGGCTACACCTTTTTTATAACTACAAGGTGGTTGTGGCATATGAGAATTAAAGTGTATACCTTTCTCATAACCTGTACAGGGCGTGGCATTTTGGAATGAAAGTGTACAGCTTTTTCATAAACTCTAGAGGATGGCCTGCATTGATAAAAAGGAAAATGTTTATTTCACTTAATTTCCCCATGTATACTGTATACTAATAGTTTTGACAATTGTTTGAGGGGGGAAATATGCGCATTATACACAAATTACGGTCTGTTCCAGAACTCATGCCCTTGTGAGAGACGTTTCAAGTCCAAGCTACAAGTTTTCTTCTTTGAATTAAGGGAGTCTAATGCACTTTTCTCAGCCTTGTCTGTCACACCTTTATGCACTCCTCGAAGATTCTTCTTGGACCCTCCGCAGTTCTGTCATCATTGCGATGTATCTTGATGTCGTCCACATCTTTAAAATGGGCCCCTTTAATGACACTCGTGAGCTCGGGAAAGAGGAAAAATAATATCTATGTAGCCATGTCAAGTGAGCATAGAGCAGGAGTTTTGAACTAAATTTAGTTCGTCACATTTAGGATGCAACATTTACCCCAGTTTGAGCTCAAGTGCGCCAGACCAGTTTATCTGTGCTACAAATGACATTTCAGTTGTTTACCTTTTTTTGGGTGCACATACTTAAAACTACATTTGGGAAAATGTATAATCCTGTGGCAAATCTTGTTTCAAACCATCCGAATAATCACAAATGGTTTTAACTTTATGAATCAGATTTCTTTTACGGTTGCAACTTACAGATCAGTATTGATCACATCTATAAACCAAATGTACCTTTTATAAAACGCTTTAAATACAATTTAAATTAACATACATTTTCATATCCATCTGTAAATCTTGACGGGCTCAACTTGCTCATCGCACCATACGAACTAAAGTGGGAACTCCTCAAAATGAAAGCATAGCTATTCCACTGACCTTGTAAATGTTTACATGCATATTAACATAGTGAAGCTAAATAAATTTAAGACAATATACATATATTACCCATGTCATAAATGTCCACAGTAAATGACAAATAGAAACTTGAATTACCTTCTTATTTAATTTTCACTCACTCGCTTTCCATAAAAAGCTGAAAACACAAACAATAAACTTATGAGATTAGTATTAGTCTAGACAGTTCGCAACTCCTCTCCAACTTTTAACGTGGATCAAATTAGCTTGTAGCCTCCGTCTCACTTAAAGAACTGACCTTCACCTTTATCCTGTCAGAAGCCGCCAGTCAGTTGCATGATTTGTTTGTCTGACGTAACCCAACTGTTTCTATCTGGGGTTGAATAAATCCATGCCCCAATTTCTGAAACTCTTTTAACTGAATATGTGCACATTTGCACATGAAATTAGTTAACCAGCAAACCATGGTATGTTACTTAAAGGCCTTGTGTCTGAAGGATCTAGGAAAGTCTCTTACTGCATATGGATTGCAGGCATGCCCCACTGCACCAATCTTTCATGCATGGTATGTCACCTGACAAAGCACTTTTGGTTGAACAATGCTTGGGTCAAAATAAAAGCAGGAGTTTCAAAATAAGAGTCCATCACTCTGTTTTCTATACCCCCAGTCCTCAGTAGGGTCACAGGCAAGCTGGAGCAATTAAGAGTCTTCAATTAACATACCCTGTATGTTGGTGATGTGGGAGGAGACTAGAGTACCAAGACGAAACCCACTTAGGCATGGGGAGAACATGCAAACTCTACAAAGGTGAGGGGGGATTTGATCCTGGCTCCTCACAACTCTGAGGTGGATGTGCTAACCAGCCGGCCACTGTGCATCTCAAAATAATTTATGTATGACTGAAGTAAAACTTGCCTGACGTGCAGAAGAATGCCCATGGGCAGAATTGAACCATCTGGTGGGCTGGTTGTGGCCCGCGAACTGATTTGAAAATATATCTTTTGTGACAGCCGCTCTGGAACTTTACTGTCACACCTTGTATGTCGATGTGGCACGTCTCGTCCGAGGGGTGAGCTTTATATGTCGGGGATGTGTGAAATGTAGCCCAAGAGGCAGAAGTTACAAGAGTTGTCACTGCATGTGCAGTTGTGTACCTAAGTGCAGTTTTTCAAAATCCAATCATTTGCCTTTTTTTTTTTTTTAGGATAATGTAAAATAAGTTTGAAATCCATCCATTTTCTTAGCCGCTTATCCTCATTAGGGTCGTGGGAAATGCAGGAGCCTATCCCAGCTGTCAACGGGAAGGAGGCAGGGTACACCCTTAACTGGTTGCCAGCCAATCGCAGGGCACATTGAGACATACAGTCGCACTCACAATCACACCTAGGGCAATTTAGAGTGTCCTATTAATGTTGCATGTTTTTGGGATGTGGGAGGAAACCGAAGTGCCTGGAGAAAACCCATGCATGCATGGGGAGAACATGTAAACTCCACACAGGCGTGTCCGGGATTGAACCTGGGACCTCAGAACTGTGAGGCCAACCCTTTCCAGCTGCCGCTTGAGTTTGAAATGACATAAAAAAAATTCAGGATCATAATTGGTGGTGGTTAACAGTTTGAAGTTTGAACTGTTGAAATAGGAAATTGGGCCATTACTCAAATTTTTGTGCGATTCCCAGTGGGGCTCAGTCACTTTCCGCCATGAATACTAGGGGATTGCTATATATGCTTGACCACCTGGTGCGCTCACAATGTGTGCATTTGGCAGTGTTCCCGAACCCCCTGCTGGTTGTTGTCAGACGATACATTTGTTCAGCTTGGACAGGACTCCAAGCCGTAGCTTTTATTGTGAGAATGCCACCCCCATTTCAAAGTCCAAACTCCAAAGCACGGCTTGGCAACTGGATGTGATGCCTGGCACTCCTCTTGTCGTAGTTTTGGACAGATATTGCCATGCACAGCTGGCAGCCATTCTCATAAGTGTATTACCCTTTTCACACTGGCTGTAAATTTGGCATATTTCAGGCTTTTTTTGTATTCTTATGACCAATTAAAAAAAAAGTGTTATTAGTTTGCTTGACTGTGAAACATTTTTGATGTTTTTTGCGTGATATGTTATGTATATGATCTTAATTGTAGCCCCTTTTCACATTGGCTATCAAAAGCAGGAAAGCATTTTTTTTCCCGCATGCTCTGCATATGAACAGCACCAAAATGGTCGCAAACCCAAAAAGAGACACATCCACCCACGGCCCTGGCTAGCCTTTTTTCATCTAACCATTTTTTTTAGCCAAAATAAATTTTCATTTGCCACTTTTCCAGAATCATAGCCAAAAAATAGCCAAGCACATGCCGGTCAAACTGGGGTCTACTAACATGACTAATACTCTTTCTTGTTCCACAGGTTACATGCATACAGATAACTTTCAAACATAAATGTGATACAAGGAATTATATTTTTATTGGTAACTTAATCTAATAAATATTAAGAATGACAGAGATGTCATAAAAATAAAAAAAAGTTTCTCAATCCTCTTCTATACTCCTGACTGTAGAAAATAACATCACTGTTCAACTCAAAGTTTTTGCATGATTCCTGGGATAAAGATTCTCCCGTTTTTGTTGCTCACCCATTTATAGAAACTTTTGTCAAAATCAAACAACACTTCATCAGGGCCTTCAATTTTAACGATTAACTGTTCATTTACACTTTCTGTTTTGAGACAGTTCCTTAAGGACGTCTTTACAATGTTATGCCAGCAAAAGCCACGTTCTACAAAGACTACGTCTTTGCAGTTGCAGCAAACTTGTGATCAGCTGTCTGCCGATGTGTCACGAAGTCATCCAACTTCGGTGCCACCAATGATTTTCCCGCTTGTCAGAACATTTTTTTTTTTCAACTGTCAATACACCATTGGCAGAAAAAAATTGAGTCCCTCAATTTGAGCCACTTGAATTTAGAAAACCATTCCTGGCGAATCTTTGGCCTCTGCCCTGCATGGGGAGTAGATTTTCCGACAGCAGACACAGCTGTGATGGGCGTCTTTCCCACGTAATTGGCATCCGTCAAAGTTGACAGCTGACAAGCTGCACTTATACCACTGCCATCCATTGTTTCTTGGAAAATAATCCTAAAGGTTTATAAATTTTCCGTCGCATGAACCGATGGCGAGAAAGTATGGCTTTGATGCGGAACCCGTATGCAGTTGTCTCCGATGTAAAGAATTGACCCCAACGTACAGGGCACTTAACCACGCCTCCTGAAGTGACGTCACGCCACGTGCGCCTACGTCAGACAAACAATTAGCAAAAAGGGCGGCGCAGCAAGAAAAGAATAGAGCGAAACTGTCCGATTTACCGGCTGATTTCTCACTCGCATTCTTAGCTAACAGTGAAATATCGTTGAAAAGCAGACAACAGGGCTTCAAGTATTTCAGCGAGGGGTATTTCAATGGTATTTACATGCATATCGACAGAGAAACCATTGATATTAGCGCGAGATCTTTCCAGAGTCAGAGGAAGACTGAGAAGCCACATAATATAATATATTATAACCCAAAGACAAATTCGTCATTGACAGTTTCCTATTTTTGTGCTACATATCACACTTGTGTGCAGAATCTGTATATGTATCTGTATAGCCGTTTGTGAACCGCCCTATGAAGGAAAAGAAGAAGGCGAGGCTTGATTTACGAGTTGTTTCTCTCGTTTTCTTTGTGTAACGTCACGCGCTCCCCTCAATAATTATTCTTGAATTAGTGCCAAACCTACGTAAGTCCCGACCGAGTACGACAATCACTACTTTAGTCTCCTCAAACATCCTTCCTTCGAAGGCTTTTAGGACTGCTAGTCCGGTTTAGCTTAGCTCATTAGCCGCGAACAAAGGGACACGTTTGTGCAGTCAGATCATCGCAAAATATCGCTCAACACAGATCAAGTGTGTCAATTATTCACACTTAGCTATGTTATGCAAGCGAAGAACTGCTAATTCATTTATATGAGACATGTATTGAAAATCAGATATAGGGCTTACCTTCGTGCAAACATATCTGTTCCGGTTGATGGATTCAGTTGATCATGCGGTGTTCCACAAAGTTTGATTCATCGAAGACATTTTTTGTACTCGGTCTTCTGTTCCGGTTGATTTTAGATGGATTCAGCTGATCATGCCGTCTTCCACAAAGTTTGATCCATCGAAGACATTTTTCGTACTGGGTCTTCGGTTCTGGAAAGGGTACGAATTGAACTCCACCAACTAGCCTTTCAGGATACCTGTCGTCACTATTATAAAGTCCGTGACTACACCTCTTAACCATATCTATTGTTAAATAACCCAAATACGCGATAAAACGCCAACAGAAGCTATACTGGACCATGCAGCGTTGTCTGAGGGAACTGCGGGTCCAAAAAAGGGGCGTGGTTTATGCAGATCTTTGGCCTCTGATTGGTCAGCGACGCGGATGACGCAATTTCTACGGAGGGGTCAATTATTCCCTCAACTTCCAGTATAGCTTCTGACAAAACTTTCGTCACGGTAAAACCAGGAATCAAATACAAATTCTTGTAATATACATAAAAATCTTTCACGGTTCATGCTAGGATAAACAGTCAATTTACACGTTGGCCAGTTTTTTTTTTCATTTTAAAACTCACTCGTTAGACTCGAAATGTGTTTTCATATGGCGAATTGGCGACTGGGTAGCGAGGGCCCTGTCCACCTTCTGAGATAGAATTAGAAGCAGTATACTGCATGGGTGCAAGGGTTTTCCGCAATGCTGCATTAGGAGTGGGAACTTTTACAACTGGCTGATGCAAATTTGTTCGACATCGTGTTGAACGTGATTTTTCTTCTGCACATCAAGCCAGAGGCTGCCACATTTTGAACTAGATTTACACTACAGGTTCAAGTGCTCAACGTCTATGGAAGGCCTGTATCCGTTTTTGTTATATTTCCATGTATTTTTCAAGTGGCGCTTTCTTTATGGCTGTTTCTAACATTGAATCAACACCTATGTCGGCTCAGGCTGAGTTCCCCTCCCCTCAATGATTTAAATGAGGGTAACCACTTCATTACTGTAGTCCGCTGGATAATGATGGACAAACCTCAGAATTAGCATTTTTTTAAAGTTCAGCTGTGCAATTTAGGGAGATGCAATTGCTGTATTTGGATGACTTCTAGCTTGCACTCACATTTGTATCCACATTTGGAAGAGGTCCGATTTCAATATGGAGATAGCCAAATATATTTTCACTGTCATGATTCAGATTCCAATAGTGCCACCTAAGCTAAAAGAAAAAATCCAAATTGTCTCTCTTGAACTCTGCCGTGTAATTCCAGCTATATTGTCTGTTTATGGAATGCTGATTGCTGGGTGAAACCATACATATTTACGGCAATGTCCCATCGTCTCAGGGTTCTGCTGAAGGCAGAATCAATACTAGATCTTGTTACACAAAGCTTGGTGAAGATCACGACTCCACATCAAAATATTGGACACTGAAGTTTAAAAATAAGACAACATTCCAGTTACTCAGTCACATAGACTTTTATTTACTTCTCAACATTCATCAAACACCAACATTTATCATTTACACTCAGCTGCTGCTCTGGGTTATGTTTAAATAACTTTGCTCATATTTACCAGTAACTTGTCTTTATGGTGGGATCAGTTTTTTCTGGAATTGGAGTTCTACCTCCATTCAAGACTGAAGTTTTCAATCGTGACTATCACAGACTAACCCAGGCCGGGTCTCTCTACATCACTGTACCTGGCTTTGGGCCATCCATGTGTCATTCCCGATGCCTTGTGCCAGCTGTTGCACATGTCCGCCTGCGTTGGGAGGGGGAATCGTGTGTAGATCAGTGTCTGTGGGCCACCAAAAGGGCTTGCACTTCTTTTGGAATAATAGCCTGAAAGTTCCAGGCTGTTTTTTACATTTCCTTCAATAAAACATCACATCACACTGTAACCTATAAAAGACAAAGGACAAAATGTGGTCCAGTACTTTGAGAGTTAAGTTCTGAAAGTTAATGTAATAACAGCTAGCACCATCTGCTGGCCTATTTCCTTTACAAAGAATGAGAGTGAGAGAGAGAGAGAGAGGGGGGGGAAGTGAGCGAGGGAGAGAGAGAGAGAGAGAGAGAGAGAGAGAGAGAGAGAGAGAGAGAAAAAAACCGAGCCTGGGTTTTAACGACATCTCTAATATTCATGCTGATGCATTTTGCTGCTTTGTGCTTTCATTTTCCTGCCGAAGGTTGCCACAGTCGAGCCAGAGCCAACTGGGAAGCGGACAAAAAAAACCCAAATCTTTTGAAAAGGAGTTTACCTACCTTATCCCGGGACGACGACGAAAACAAGGAGCTAGGACTCAATGGCTCTGCTTTAGGGAAAGTCGGAGCGAGCGAGGTAGGCAGACAGCGCTTTTTGGACTGCCACGCACCACCTCTGCTGCCTCATCACCCCGTGAAGAGACAAACGAGGGTGAAGGAGGGAGTAAAGAGAGAGAGGGTGAGAGAGCTCCCATGCACTCCTCTTGAGTCCTGCCCGCTGGGGGAGGAGGAGGAGGAGACAAGCCTCTTTGGTGTTCTCGCACTGCCTGAGGAACAAGACGAGTTGACTGCCGCCGCTAGAGGTGGAGGAGGTGGTGGAGGAGGGTAGGCAAACCAGTGGGGCGGGGGAAGGGGAAGGGGAAGGGGGGGGGGATACACACTCACCACTCAAGGAAGGAGACTGTGGAAAAGTGTATTTATTCCAGAGAAGGAGCGACGGCGAGAAAACCCGGCGAAAGGGCGACAAGCCTTTTGTTAGCCGGTCACACACAGAGAGAGAGAGAGAGAGAGAGAGAGAGAGAGAGAGGAGGGAGGGAGTTTGTTGGGGGAGGTAAAGAGGAAGAAAAAAAATGTCTACAGTGAAGAGGCCAAGAGGAAGGGTAAGTGAGCTCAGGATGGAGGGAGGGGTTGGTGTGAGGGGAGGGGCGGAGCCGGCAGGAACTGAACAGCCTACTCGACTCATGCTGCACTGCCGCCATCTTGAACTCATTGCTGCTTTTTTTCGTCTTCCCTTTCCTCACCCTCCCTTGCCTTTCTCTGCCATACTCACATGCTTTGCTTATGTAGATGATAGTTTTCCATAACCGCCCTGCCTCCTTCTCTCCTATAGACTTTACTCTTTGAATTCATGCTTGTGTTTGGGCTTGTCACTCATTAGCCTCATGTAGCCCCCAAACAGGAGAGTGACTCTCCACCTTTTTACATTTCCATGGGATAGTAATGGTCCACACCGCAGTACCTGCATGCTGTAATTTCAGTTATTTATAGATGTGGGTTGCACAGCAGCAGCGTTCTTGCTTTTGCTGCATTTTACACGTACACACACTAGCTTGTTTTTATATTTCACTCCCCCTCCCCTCTCACTCTGTGTGTGCTCATGTTCTTCCATTCCTAGGCATTACTTTCAGCCCTTCCCCCATTTACCATTCAATGAGAACATTCCAGCATGATCCGGTAAAATTTCGACCTAATGGTCTCGGCGGCGTTGTACACGTGACTGCTTATAATGCAGCCTTTGTGTGTGCTTGTTTTTGTTGGCTTGTCTCCAACGCACATAGGTACACACATGTTGCTGTAAACTTGAATGGGTGTAGTTTACAAAACAACGTAGACAAACAGGACGCGCATTTTTGTGTTTAAGTTTCACATACTGACCTCCAGAAACGACATGGGCACAGAGGGTCTGTTTCTATGCCAGCGACGCAACCAAAATTCTTCTGACCATACCATTATGGTCTGTCAACACAATAATCAAAACCTAATGCAAATCGAGTGCATTTTCAATGGAAATAATTATTGGCCATACATACAACACAGTCCAATCAAAACCATAACCACAGGGGTGAGTATGCCTTCTTGTGCTGTGTGATGAGGTACATTGAAGAAAATAAGTATTTGAACACCATGCTATATTGCAAGTTCTCCCACTTCGAAATCATGGAGGGGTCTGAAATTTTCATCATAGGTGCATGTCCACTATGAGGGAGGTAATATAGAAATAAAAATCCAGAAATCACAATGTATGATTTTTTTTTTTAATATAATTTATTAGGGTGATACAGCTGCAAATAAGTATTTGAACAAATGTCCATCAGCTAGAAATCCTGACCCTCAAAAGACCTGTTAGTCCGCCTTTAAAAGTCCACCTCCACTCCATGTATTATCCTGAATCAGATGCACCTGTGTGAGGTCGTTAGCTGCATAAAGACACCTGTCCACCCCATACAATCAGTAAGACTCAGACTTGAAACATAGCCAAGACCAAAGAGCTGTCCAGAGACAACAGAGACAAAATTGTAGAACTCCAGGGTGTTCAAATAGTAATAGTAATAATACCAGTTTATTACTTGTAATTCGTAACCTCGAAACATCGATCCATCCACTTTATAAGCCACTTATTGGTCTACATTATTAAACCTCTTTTGAATTTGTTTATGAATTGAGTTAATTAACAACAACTTTGAATGTGACACAGTCCGAAGTTTGTTTGCAGAGGAGCAGTTTTTGATGCTTTGTTATGCTTTCTTTTCTTATTTCTATCCACATGGGCAACCAAACCCTTTTTTACAGATTTGAAGTATAATGTGGCTGCAAACACAAAGTGGTTGAAACAAGCAAAGCAAATTTATTTGTGTAGCGCATTTCTTTCATACACAATGTAAGTCAATGTGGTTTACATCATTAAAAGCATTCAAATACAAAGAAATAATCATTTGAAAATAAAAAGTACCATTACAATTAATTCATATTATCAGCGAAGAAAGGTAATGAGGTTCACAATGTTCAGCTCAATGTACGGAGATTTTGAAAATTTGGTAACCACTGCAGTTTGTAACTAATTTAATTTAATACATCCTTAATTCATAATTACAGAAAACATTTGGATCAAAAGCACTTAAATTCAAAACAATCAAATACAAACAGTAAGTACGGCAGTAACTGAGTGTGACTTCGTATGCGTCATGACCTTGTATTCTCCCCATTGGCTACCTCTCTATTTTGAACTGGGGTGTTTTCCCTGTGCCTGCATGATTTTTTTTTGGGGAATACCAATTTCTCACCGCATCCCCAAACATTCGCTAGATCAATTTAAAACTTCTAATTGGTCATTCGTGTGGATGTGATATGCAATAATTGTTACTATGTACCCTGTCATGAGCTGTTAGCAGTTATCAGTTCAGGGCGTCTCTTGCTCAATATTAGCTCGGATAGCTGGTACATGAATGCCGCCCTATGGTGGCACAAGCCAGTGCACTCTGTATGCTGATCCCAAGTCCAAATAAATGCAGAGTGCGGTGCCAGGAAAGGCATCAGACTTAAAACTTTGCCAAACAAATATGATTGTTCATTTAAAGAATCACATTCCAGATCGGCCATGGCCCAGGTTAACCACGTCCGCCCCAGCACCGTTAACATGCAGGGTGTCTGTGGAAATTCAGCGATTGTTTGTTGAAGATGAAGAAGAGGTGGAGAGAAGATACTTTGGCAGAAAGAGAAGAGGAAAGAATATAGTGTATAACTGAGTGTAGGCACTTTAATTGTTGGGACTATGACAAGAAAAGCTCAGGAGTTGGTTGACATGATGGTTAGGAGAAAGGTTAATATGTTGTTAATATAAATATTGTGTGCAGGTGGAAAGGCAGTAAGGCTAGAAATTTAGGGGCAGAGTTTAAATTATTTTACCATGGAGAAGGGGTTATTTTAAAGGAAGAGTTGGCTAAGAATGTCTCTAAGGTGAAAAGAGTATCTGATCGAGTGATGAGGCTGAAACTTCAAATTAAGGGTGTTATGTATAATATGATTACCAGCTTTGCCCCATAGGTAGGATGTGGCCAAGAGGCGAAAGAGAAATTCTGGAAGGAACTAGATGAAGTAGTTCTGAGCATCCTAGACAGAGAGAGAGTTGTGATTGGTGCAGATTGTAAAGGACATTGATAAAGGAAACAGGGGTGATGAAGTTATGGTTAAGAACAGCATCCAAGAAAGGAACCTTGAGGGACAGATGATAGTGGACTTTGCAAAAAGGATGGAAATGGCATGAGTAAACACTTTTTTTTTTTTTTTTCCCAGAAGAGGCAGGAGCATGGGGTAACTTAAAAGAGCAGCGGTAGAAGCATGCATATAGATAACATTTTGTTCAGACGATGTAATCTGAACGAGGTTACTGACTGTAAGGTAGTTTTAGGATAGAGTATAGCTCGACAGCATAGGGTGATGGTGGTGTGTAGGATGACTCTGATGGTGAGGAGGAAGATTAAGAAGATAGAGGTAGACAGAGTGTGACAGAAGAGTCGTGTGACAGAAGAGTCTTGTGACAGAAGAGTCTCTGCTAGGATGAAGGGGAAAGTTTATAAAACAGTGGTGGGGGCCGGCCATGATGTACGGATTCTAGACAGTGGCACTGAAGAGACAACTGGAAGCAGAGCTGGAGTTGGTGAAATTAAGATGTTGAGGTTCTTGCTAGGAGGGAGCAGGTTGGTATAGGATTAGAAAGTAGCTCATTAGAGGGACAGCTAAAGTTGGATGTTTTGGAGACAAGGTTCGAGAGAGCAGACTTCGATGGTTTGAACATGTCCAGGCAAGACGTGAGGGCAGTTGGTGTTAGAGAGGAAGATGCAGGCAGTAGGCTGAGATGGAAAAAGACAACACGCTGTGGCAACCCCTAATGGGACAAGCCGAAACGAAAAGAAGAAGGTTGAGCAGAGAACCATGTGATGGAAGCTAAGAAAGGAATAGTTTTGCAGGGCCTTTCAGAGGGAAGTGAGACAGGCTTTCAGTGAGACACGATCTCAGTTTACAGGAGGAACTGCGGTAAGACTAGACTTCTACAGCCATGGTGATCAGAAATACAGGCAGGAGAGTACTTGGTGTATCTTCTGTTTGGAAAGGGAAGGAGACTTGGAGTGGAACCAGAAAGTACAGAAAGTCATACAAGGAAAGAGGTTATCAAAGAAGAAGTTGGACACTGAGAGGACTGAGGAGAGGCAAAAAGAATACATTGAACATTGAGATGCAATGTCAGGCAAGGTAGGGTGACGAAGGCTAAACAAGAGGCATATGACGACACGTAGACCAGATCAGACACTAAAGAAGGAGAACAGGTTCTCTACAGGTTGGCTAAACAGGGATAGAGATGGGAAGGATGTATAGCAGGTTAAGGTGATTAAGGATGAAGATGGAAATGTGTTGACTGGTGCCAGTAGTGTGGTAAATGAATCGAAAGTATACTTTGAGAAGTTGATGAATGAAGAAAATGAGCTAGAAGAAAGAGTTAGAAGAGGCAAGTGTGAAGGACCAGGAAGTGGCAATGATCAGTGAGGGCGAAGTTAGAAAGGAACAAAAGACGGTGAAAAATAGAATATACGTGGAGGTATTACAGTATTTTGGAGAGGTGGCTGTGGAGTTGTTGACCAAGTTGTTCAACAGAATATAGTGTTCCCCTGTTATTTGCGGGGGTTATGTTCCTTATACCCCTGCAAATAAAAATCCACGAATATTGGCTGAGGTATTAATACACACTGGTTACACTGTCAGCCACCATGCCAGCCCGTGTTTTAGTGTATATGTAAGCTACCATATGATGGCACTCCCAAGATAGTGAGGAACAATTGCATTTCACATCTTTAAGCAGAAGATGCTAAGATTGCCATACACGCTGGCTGTGTAGTCAGGTTATTACCTACTGTTGTGTACACTCACGGTGTCACATCAAAGCTAAAATTATCACACCACAGCAAACAGAATAGGATAGCTAGCAAATGATAAAACACATTAAAAAATGACTTACAAAGTAATTGACACAAAACTTGCACTTTAAACACTATTTACATGCTCCCAGCATGCTTTGCAGGACTATGGGGGCCCTAAGTCCTGCAAAGCATGCAGGCTTGTGCTAATTAGCAGGCCATGCTCACATAATGATGAAACAACTGACTCTCCACAAAAAAATAAAAATAGAGTCCCACAGGTTTAAAAATATCCAGGAATCGGTGCTTCTAAATTATTTTAGAAGAAAAATAAGAAGAAAAGAAGAAGAAAAAATGTCAACAAGGGCAAAGCAAGTAGAGCAAGAAAAAAAGGGCCTGCACTGTAGGAGAAGCGAGAGAGCAAATATATGACTACTTGACCCTTTGGTCAATACTTAGACACAATACACAACAATACATAGATCATTTTACTCTTAAGACTATGTTAGTCCTGGGATGCACATGCCATGGAAACAATGAGTCCAGCCCGAGAACAATAAGTCCCTGCAACTTATCATGAAATACAGATACCATAATCTTACACTACATAATGGTTCTTGCTTTGCGATCCTGCTGTAATTCTGATTTTTTTACAATAGGTGTTCTTCTTGTTTATTTATTTATTTATATATACATTTTTACATATATATGTATATGTACTGTACATGTCTGATTTGAGCATAGGTGTGCCATATATTTGTATTTGCTTTGCTGGACAAAGGGTGCCATAATTGCATGATGTCTGGAACTGGGAAATGTCCCATCCCGTGTTTTTCCCATCTGAAGAAGTTGAGTGTGTTTACGCAGGTGCCCAAATTTCAAACACACACACACGGCCGATTTGACAAAGTTGTCCTCACTTTTTACTATCTCTTGAGTGTTTTACAGACCAAGATGATGTCTGCTTTCAAGTTTGGGAAATGTTTTTTTTCTTCCTCAAAGGAATTGGCTTTTCACTTTTTTTTTTTTTTGCCTCAAAATTCAGAAGTTAAGGCACATGTGCGACCAAATTAGTTGTAATCCAGAGTCCTGTCTTGTTCCCAAAAACTTAATTTGATGGATTTCCAGCACCACTCCAGACTACTAAACTGTGTGTCCAAAGATGCAGATGGATGTGGCCCTGAAAATTTTTGTCAGTGTATAAATGGAAAAAAGGTGTGACTATTTAAATAAATAACTGAACTTCTTTCAAAATTGTAAGTTAAACCCACATTTTTGCTGGTGCATGTTACTGATTTATAAAAATCAGCTTTTCAACAAAACCTTGAAAACTAAGAGTTAGCCTATTTGCTTCTTTCTTTAAAAATGTATATGAAGTTGTCAACATCTTGCCATGAAAACTATTATGTGCTATATTACAATGAGAGTATTGAAATTTATTTCCATTACTTTTTTTTTGTCATCTGGTTCTGAATGGTCACTGCCCCACTTGGTCTCTTGATTCAAGGTGACTGTAATAACAAACGCTTCCACCAAAATTTGATGGGTACGTCTTGCCAGCACAGCACCCTTGAAAATCATGTATAATATGTAATAATAATCAACATGAAATGGCAAAATATATTATTTTTGCTCGTGAAATCTATGGATCTTAGTTTTGAAAAGCTGGGGGTCCTGTAATTGTGTGTTCAATTGTGTTTCTGTAGTTTGTTTTGTGAGTTGTTTTTCAGCGGCGTGAGACGTCAAGTGTTATTCTAATTCTGTATGTTTCAAAAATGGGAATATCTACATTGGGTAATTTCTTTTTTCTCGTTTATTTAAAGCCTCGAAAGAACACAAATGGTCCTGCAAGCCGGGTGCTCAGTCCCGTGATGAAGAGCAGCTCGTCGTCGTCGTCCTCTTCATCGTCGCCGTCATCCTCCTCTTCCTCCTCTTCGTCATCATCCTGTTCTCCGTCGGAGAAGACAACGCTCCGGCAGACACACCACCAGCAGGACTCTGCACCTCTGGACAAACAGGAGAAGGCCAATCGGATCATATCGGAGGCCATAGCTAAAGCCCGACAGCGTGGCGAGAAAAACATCCCGAGGATCATGAGTCCTGAGAGTTTCCCTAGCTCATCGTCACAGCGGAAGAACCACCAGGATCATAAAGGAAACAGCAAAGGGCGCTCCAAATTTAAAGCCTCGAGGAAGGCCTGCATTGTCCCTTCCTCCACGTCGAAGCAGAAGCCCAAGATCGGGTATGTGCTGATTATCTTTTACTATTATTCAGGTGAAGAATATGCTTAAGCTAAACAATAGTTACGTTGCAGTTTAGATTTATTTTTATGCAGTTTTTTGGGGGTTATTGTTTTAGTATTCTCGTTTAATTCTTTATTCAGTTGAAGTGTGTTATGTTTAAGTTTAAGCTTACATAAGCCATTAAGTCATTTTTTCTCATTCCTACCGTTGCTGTTTGCTGTTTGAAGTATCACTTGATTGAAGCCTTTTCTCACATTCCATTCTAGAAAAAATAAGTAAAAGTGTGCCTGTTCTGTGTTGATAGTGTGTCAGATTAGTATCAGAATTGGCTAGTACTCAAGATTGCAATGTCCTTACTGCACCTGAAGAAGTTGTACCGAGACAGCCCTTTTAAAAAGGAAAGGCAGCCGTACTAACAGTTTTTCCATTTATTTGCTTTATATTTATGGCCTTAAAGTGGTTTTCATACAAATATTGGCTTCCGTTATGACTTTAATACCACATTATACCATAGGTGAATTTTATGAGTTCAGTCTAATTTCAGGGTGGCAGTGCCGCCATAAGAACAGAAGTTCTTGAACCAAGGACCCTCTGTTGTCTGTTACCCACTTGGTTTGGTTTAGTGTGATCCTAGTCATCAAAGTATACTAGATTGTTTCAAATGAACTCTGTTGTATTGAGGAAGCACTCTGAACCGACTGGAAGAGTAACAGGGTTGGTTTTGTACTGTAAGTGGGTAGCACATCATCTTTTGTGAACATGTGCTCTGCTATTTGCTGATAGATTTCAGCCTGATTGATTGTCCGGATACAAACCATCAACAATTTTTACTGTGTTGCATTTGTCCATATGTAAACACTTAGTCCTGTTTAGATCTTTGCCACTGATAACCGATAGTGTTCTGATGCATTTGGCTCCTTGGACTATTTCATTTGTTTTTTTTTCGTTTTGTTTTTTTTTTAATTACTGTGTGAAAACCAAACAGCAGACTGGGTTTACAAACCTGTCCACTAATTTGGACCACTCGCTATCCTTGGGAAATGTTGTCATGTTGACTCATTAAATTCCCACTTGTTGTTAGTTGATAAAAGCAATTGTCAGTTCAATTGACCCCTCCGTACAGGGCACTTAACCACGCCTCCTGAAGTGACGTCACGCCACGTGCGTTGACGTAAGACAAACAGTAAAAATGGCAAATACAATACAATACATTCTGAACTGAGACAGACTCCATGCTTCTGATTTCATTCAAATCAATGATATATTATAGATTCTAAATACAATACATTCTTAACTGAGAGAGACACCATACTTCTGATTTCATTCAATCATTCACACGTAGCAATGTTATGCTAGCGAAGAACGTCTCATTCATTTATACGAGACGTGTATTAAAAATCAAATTTAGGGCATATCTTCGTGCAAACATAATCTAGTTAAGATACGGCCGCGAGCCAGCAAGAAATCGATACGTTTGTGCAGTCCGATCATCGCTAAATATCGCTCAACAAAGAATAAGTGTGTCAATCGTTCACACGTAGCGGTGTTATGCTAGCGGAGAACGTCTCATTCATTTATACGAGACGTGTATTAAAAATCAAATATAGGGCATACCTTCGTGCAAACATATGTGTTCCGGTTGATATTAGATGGATTTAGTGATGATGCGATCTTCCACAAAGTTTGATCCATCGAAGGCATTTTTCGTACTGGGTCTTCGGTTTTGGAAAGGGTACGAATCAAACTCCACCAACTAGCCTTTCAGGATACCTGTCGTCACTATTACAAAGTCCGTGACTACACTTCTTAATCATATTTTTTGTTAAATAACCCAAATACGCGATAAAACGCTAACTAACCCTCTACTGGACCATGCAATGTTGTCTGAGAAGATGGCGGGAGCAAAAACGGGCTTTGGTTTATGGAGATCTCTGGCCTCTGATTGGTCAGTGACGCGAATTGCGCAATATCCACAGAGGGGTCAATTGACTGTTCAGTGATTGTTTGGACAAACTTTTTATTTAGATTCTACATAATGTCCCAACTTCATTATTGGATATAGGGTTCATAGAACACACCAGCTTATGTAGCTGTCAGGTCTGTGAATATTTGATCGCATGATAGATTAAATTGTCTGAAATTTTGTGAAATCTCTTTGAAAAATGCTAAAGTGTCATAAAAATGTGTACACCATAATGCACCCCTGCTATGTGTACACAAAGCGTACTGTGTGGTGTGTCAACAGTCTCCCTGCCATCTCAGATTTCGCATTTACACATCAACTCTGATACGCCACTTATCGATGCCTTTCCACCAGATTATTGTCCAGACAGTATTGAATGCCTCTGTTTCCACTTGATTTATTTATGGTGTGGGCCAGCATTCCCATTCTGTACTTTGTGAAAAATAGGGCTTTATTTTGCTGAAATGAGGGTGGTATAAGAGCAATGTTAACAGGGTGCTTTGATTTTTAAAGGACTCTGTTTTATATACAGTATGATAAGCTGCAAAAATTTGTTTTGAATTCCAGCAATAAATACAACTAGACAGTGGCTGGTAGATTTTGGTAAATGGTGGCTGATTACTGGATTTTTAATTGATTGATTGAATATCCGTCAGTATATGCTATGTTTGTATGTATATGCTGGTTTAGATTCAATATGGAAATTTTTGATGGGGTTATTCCAGGGTTCATGGTCTACGGGAGCTCAAAGTTCGAGTTTTACTGCGTGCCGTGATAATAAATCTGGCACGAGCCATCAGAATAGACACAGGAGCAAGCAAAACCTGCATTCACATGTGACACAGCGCTGCCTCACATATGCGAGTGTGATCCGTCTTCCCCTCCCCCTGTTCCGTTGTTTACAAGCGTTAAATAGTTCCAGGCCACACCCCGTGCATTTCTGTTGGAACAGCCGCCAGTGCAGATTTGAGGGCTGAGGCAGCATATGAATGAGTGACTGTACATGGTAATGATATAGAAATTTTATCGGCTAAGAAGTATTTTTGTCGCACTCATGTTAATTAGTCACAGCAGGAATGCCTCGTACGTCTCTTTGAGATGTCATCCGTTTTATCTCTGTTGCTTGCATGCTAATTTTGTGGCACTGTTAAAGCCACCATTTTCCTCACATTTTCAACGCAAGCACTGTTGGATCCTCTAATTTATCTTTGAGGCAATTTATGCAAGATGAGATTGCTTAAGGGGTTTCCCTCCGCAACTGCCCTGCACTGGAGTTGACGAACCGACCATTTAATCGAATGCATTCCCTATTGGTCTAATTTCTGTCTTTCAAAAGATAGCAGCAATAAGCGTCCTTGTTGCGGGGTAATGAACTGCGTAACCCATTTTTTATTCAGTGTAACCATCCATGGCCTACATTAGGAAAGAGCAGAGCCTGCAAACGGTGCTTAGTGTTCCAAGGCCTCCTGGTGTAACAACTCCTTGTGCAACAGTCATTATTACATCATAGCAATATACCCATTTTTTAAAATTTTATTTTACAAGGTGACACCTTATGTTGTGGTGTCTTAAGCAATAGTGATGGTCTGACCATGTCCTTACTGACTTGTGAGTGTCTCTTGCTGTGAGCTAATGGCAAGTTCAGATGTACAAGCTCCTGGTGGGAAAGTGTGAAACATTGCAATGAAGGCGTAAAGGTTCAGTGTTGGCGATGTCACACAAGCAAATTACTTGGATGCTACCACTTATCGTGCCACTGCTTGGAAACAGCACATTAAACTTAAGCCATTTTCAAACCGATTGATACCAGAAGAGCTGGTTTAAATTATGAAATCAATCCTGATTGATGATGATGGTTCACTTCATTTTACGACAGTTCTTTGTGTTAAACTGCGTATCTATAATGTTGTTCATTTACCAGATGATAGTACCTCCATCCATCCATTTTTTACCGTTTTTCCTGTTAGCCAAAAAATAGTGACATTGCACTAAGCCTTCTAACCAAAATTAATTACTTCCTGTTCAATTTCGGGCATAGGTTCTTGAGATTGAGAACTTTTTTGCATGCTGTTATGATAGACGTCCTTTAGAATTTCATGTGGCTCAGTGAAGCCCGTGTCCTGGGCTAACAAATGAACAAGTGTATCCATTTGTTACCTTTCATTCAACAGAATGTGTGCATAACATAAAAGTAAATTAATGAGGAAATTAAGACATGATCATTTCAATATGCAGTGGAATGGTGGTTCAGAGTTAATTCGTTGTAAGACTTGTTTCACACTGTTGGTACGTTGAAACTTTCACCTCCCTTTCCAGGCATGACGAAGTGGACTTTACGCTCCATTCAATGACCATGAATGGTAAACTAGATATATTAAGTTATTCCTAATTTCACCCATCCATCCATTTTCTGAGCTGCTTATCCTCACGAGGGTTGGGGGAGTGCTGGAGCCTATCCCAGCTGTCATCGGGAAGGTGACTGGGTACAGCCTGAAGTGGTTGTGAGCCAATCCCGGGGCACATAAAGACAGACAACAGTTGCACTCACAATCACACCTTGGGGCAATTTAGAGTCTCCAGTTAATGCATGGTTTTGGAATGTGGGAGGAAACCGGAGTGCCTGGAGAAATCCCACGCAGGCATGGGGAGAACATGCAGGCAAGGCTTGGGTTTGAACCCCATTTCTCAGAACTGTGAGGCTAACAATCTAACCAGATGCTTCATCGTGCCGCCTAACTAATTTCACTATGAAGTGATTTTCTATTAGTAGACACGTTTTAATAAAAGCTATGAGTTTTAAATCTTGTAATTAAAACTTTACATAATATTTAGGTTCACATTTAAAATTGTACAATGTATTTACTCCTCGATTGTAAGTATTGAGGGTATAATGCACACTAGTCCAAGATAATAGAAAAACAGTTTAGACAACAAAAGATCCAGAGGGTGGACAAACGTGTGTTAGCTCGATTACCATTCACATTATTACATCTATTTATGGGATTAGGTGACTAGGTGATATCAAACAGCATTTTAACAACTGTTCAATGGTGTTAGGCATGCTAAGAAATCTTGATCGCAGTGGCTTGCCTTCAGAGGATGTCCCAGCATGCTTAGCCCTTTTGTAAAGTTGTTAAAATGGTCTTTTAAGTGAGTCAGTCACCTAATCCCATAAATAGGTGTAATAATGTAAATAGTTGTAATAATTAAATGTTAATCAAGTGTGTTTGTTTATTCCCCCTCTGCAGTTTTGTTTAACTCATTTTTTGTCTTATACCAAGAGTGAAAGTGTTCTCGGGGCTCATGTCCTCTCTCGCTTTAGCCGTGATAAGTGGAAAATACCGCTTAAAGCCGCGGTGTTAAAACAAAACACGGGGTGCACCTCAGTAATACATACATTTGTAGAGAACAACTAATCCTTAGTATTACTAGTAATCATGGTCATTATTACTCTTAATTAGAAATAAATACAAGGGCATCATCACCACTAACATTTATTGCATATGAATATATCGATAGAAAGTCACAGGTGGACATTATACATGGGAAGAAAGATTTTCCAGATTATTGTTTAGAACTCAATTTTGGGGTATATATTGAAGTGCGCAATATACACAGTAAATTACGATACTTTTTTTCTTCCAACAGTCATACATTTAGGCTTCCTCATAACACTTTTCAGATTCTTTGGAGCCATACTGAAGGCTAATTTTAGACCAACAAAAAACTCAAAGATGCAGTACCTGCAGTGAGTGCAGCACTGAACTAATTGTTTATGCAACGTGAGAAAAAGCACAACTGAACCTTCTAATGTTGATGCCAAGACTGTTCAAGTATAGTATAGTAATAGTTTACTATGCGAGCTGAAGCAGTATTTCTTTGAAAATTATTTTCAAAACCCAAATTGATTGTTAAGCAGGATTCTACTTTATAGATGTCCTGTGGCTTTTTTTTTTTTTTTTTTTGGTGGTGTGCAATGAATTCTTTGAATGCAAAACATGTGCCCTGTCTCATTAAAAGTTGGGAAACACTGGCCTAAAATACAAACATTTTCACCAAAAAATTACTCACACTTGCAACAATTGGTAGATTTTTAGACATGTTGAGGCTTTCACAAAGCACATAGGTCATCGAAACAATAATAATTGTGACACAAAAGGGGGCAGATGACCTGATTTTATTTGTGTTGCAGCCAAGTCTTGATGCAAAGTTGGTTCAAACATGAATAGAAAACAGCATAGGGCACTGGAATTAAGTTTGTAAGATCAAAAATCAGATACTCGTTGGTCACAGAGAAATTATGTCAACACAAGACAAGAGGAAGGAACAAAGATTGCAACCGAACGGAGCTTGCCAGAGTCCCATGAGACAAACACATTTTTAATCTTCTCTGGAAAAGGTCATGGTCTTGTCGTCGTTGCGTCATCACTGACGTCCCAAGGCGACAATGGGTGCTGTGGCAGGGTGTTCACTTGTCAAGATTGGCTGTCGTTCCAATGTGTTATCACTAATGAAGACATCCTGTGTGGATGATGACAAGCAGCCTGGGAGAAGAGTCCTGCTCAGTGGCACACATTATCCAGGTTCTCCTCATCAAGTATTAAAACATTTCAGCTAGGGTGTGCTCAGCCCCTCCTCCTACAGACATCATCCTCTGCTCCTGGTCCTCGAGAAGCTTGAATGTGCTCACACTTAATACTTCAAGATGGAAATGGAGTTTTAAAAGACCTGTTATCTCAATGTCAGCCTTTCGTAATTGGGAAAATAATTTTTTACAGATCAAAAATATGTGAATATTTAATTACCGCACAAAATGAATCATCCATCCATTTCACTGTCCAAAGAGCAAGACCAACAAAATGTGAATTTCACAGAAAAAAAAAAAAATTAACAAAGGCAATACTTCAAATGTCAAAGTCAAATCAAAAGGACTTTTGCTATCTTAGAGAAAATTTCAGAAATGCACGGCTTCATAACTCCAAAAATTTTTAGCAACAAATTCTGTCCCTTTCTATCATTTTTAAGTCTACCATTCTCGATAGTAGTGAGTCATCAAATTTTTCGGCATTGGAAAATTTTCAGCCTAATTGTGCCCAAAAGTGTGTTTTCTGTTTTTGTCCGAAACACTTTTGTTGCTGTAACAAAACAGTCAAAACATTCCGGCCAACAGGCCCTTCTTTGGATAAACCTCTGAGAGGCCACCAACAGCATATTGGAATGTTACGTTTGCATCACAGTCTTCCTGTTTACCGCCTACAAAGGTCCATTAAATTTTGTCTTAATTAAGGCTGGGTGACAAAAAATATTTCAAAATACGTTTTCCCTGATAATCATATGAGATGTGGTGAGCTAAAGGCTTAGCTGAGGTCAGCAAAATGAATATCACCCATGACCTTAAGATACCTTTCAATGATGAGTCTGTTTTGACATGAGAAGTCACTGTCGCATGGCAATATCTCCAAAGATGTGTGAGGTATGTCAACGGTCGGGACCATCATAAACGGGCAACACAACAAACCTGTTTAATTATTTTAAGAAGTACCAACAAGTTATGTGGAAAGCCCGAAAATGTGAGCTGAGTCTCCACTGCGCTGCCATTGCCAGCAATTTTTGAAGCAGTTTGGATGTCTGAGTACACTGTTAAGTTCCGGTGGCTTGAAAGGACAGGATGCAGAAGTGGCTCTGGAGTTTAGTTTTATTTATACTGTGTTGGACCACCAAGTTGCGGTGACCCTTTGGCCGACTGGTCAGCACATCTGCCTCACAGTCCCGAGGATTTTTTTCTACGTTATAAGCCCCTTTTCATCACTTTTTCTATTTAGGTTTGATGACCTTTGATGTCCTTTTGATCTGTTTTTATGATAATATTGGTTGAAACGCCAAATAAGTCCTTTTTCCAGGTATTGGAGTTGGTCTTTTTTATCTGGCCTGTTAGATGGTAGGATTTTGCATTATCAGATATGTAAATGAAATTTCCTCTGACCGGATTGCTCCAGCGATCCATTTTCTGAACCGCTTATCCTCACAAGGGTCGAAGGAGTATGGGAAAGGTCCTGAGCGGATTTGAGAAAGTTGGTGAAAGAAAGCCTGGGATATACTCCCTGATGTTTAGTAAGTCTTCCCTTATGTAAATGAGTCACATAATCTTTCAAAAGGTGAATGAAAAAGAAAAATATACAAACTAGAAAGCACATAACCATTGTGTCGGCATGGATAAGCAGTAACGTGAACGCTAGCTTAACCCAAAGGTTAGTGAATTGTGCTTTACAATGGAATGATTCAATGCATACAACTTGATTTTAGTTCAACAAAGAGTAGCAAAATCATGCGTAGGGAAAAATACTGACTGCTTCAGAGGAGCTCTTACCTGTCAATTATTACCTCAGAAATGCATCCATTACTGCAGCGAAGGTTATTTTGGCGGCTTGAACAATCTCTGCACCCCCGCAGGCTAGAACTTGATTTTTCCATGCAGGTTATCCGCTGTAAAACAAAAAAAAAACTGTAATTATCAGATGAGAGCATTGTGCCTCCCGCTCACCCTCCCCCTAAATGTTTTTTTTTTTCCCCTGATTATAAATATGCTTCTTCCATCATGCTTAGAGCTGTTGAAATGTTTCCTGTGTGCCGGCCTCTTTTCCAAATACGCTGATGCCACAAAGCTTGCAGAGTTGTAGGGAAAATATAAAAGAAAATGGTGCATGTGAGATCAATTACGTGGTAGAAAATGGAGGTTTAGCTGTAGCCTGCATTTCAGAGCTTATAGTGTATTGCTACCTGATCTCCCCTCCCGCACTTGTCTTCACACCAGTAAACATTTCTTTTTAAATAATTTCTTCATAAATCTCTTACTGGGTGTGTGCATGCCAGAGTATTGTTGGGTGATCAATATATCATGTTTTTGGGTCAAAGTTGATTAGATCGGTTGAGCCAACATTATTGTATTTATTTTATACAGTATGTGTCAGACCCCCTCCATCACAAGGAGTACTTTCTAGACCTATGATAAGTGAAAATACATGCAATAAACTTACCCTACTTGATTACAGTTTAAGGATGTCCGACGTTACAGAATTTTGTGAAGGTCTTCACTCTTTTAAAACTATACAAACAGATTTAAATACATATGCAGTCACTCACATTTGAAAAATATACGGGTGTGGTCAGTCATGCTGGCAGGTAAAGGTGCGGGTGTGATTAGGGATAGAATCTCAAAACCTTAAAATAAGTTACTATATTAACATAACATAACTGTAAATTAAAAATAAAATGCACAAATACATAATTAAAATAGAAAACAAAAATTTCAAACTCAAAAATGATATTTTCTAATTTCAACTGGCGAAATGTGACGTTAAAACAGAGGGAGCACTGCTACAAAGCAAAGCAAATTTATTTGTATAGTGCATTTCATACATGAGATAACTCAATGCGCTTTACATGATTAAAGTCATTTGAAAACAAAGCGATAAAATATTTAAAACGGGATAAAAACAATAAAAATGACAAACAAAATATTTTTAAAAAAGACAATTAAAACCGGATACACTGTAATAGCAAGTAATATGATCAAAAAGGGGGTATGTTCTAAAACGCATAAGGGGGGCTGACCTCACCTTTTTCGGTAACTAACTCCATTTGTGTGCGGCATAATAGCTAAATCCTGCTTCACCGTGTTTGCTTTGGACTCTGCACTCCACTATTTGACCCGAGTCAGTCGATCTCAGAGCTCTACTGGTTTTGTATTCCGTAAGCATTTCTTTCATGTATTCAGGACCTAAATCATTTAGTGATTTATACACCAGTAGCAGAACTTTAAAATCTATTCTAAAGCTGACTGGAAGCCAGTGCAAGGACTTTAGTATTGGTGTTATATGCTCTGACCGCTTTGTTTTGATCAGAACGCGAGCTGCAGCATTCTGAATGAGCAGAGGACGTCTTGCGTTGTAAACAGAGCGCTAACATCCAACATACCTGATACCGCCACTGTGGTGGTAGACTCCCAAGGTTGGGTTGACACGTCTATCATCAGAAGATGTGTGAAATGGTCTCAAGCACCCATGCTCAAAAACAAAGGGCCTGTTGATGCAACGTTTATTTTGTGATGAGTCATGGAATCATTCGATAATCATTTCAATAATTTTATTCAGGAAAAAAATGACCAGAAACCATCTTTTTCTCCATTTTTTTTCCTCTTTTTGCAAAAAAAGAAAAGCATTGTTTTTGTTTTCCAGATTGAAGTAGAGAATAGTCACAGAATTCAGAGGAACATTGTGTGTCAGAAGCCCTAGAACTTGCATCACAGAAACTGAGAAATGTTTCCATTTTCTCTTTGAAAAAGCACAATGGTTACCACCGCTGTTTGCGTCATACAGTTACAACATGTCACATTAACATATTCCTGACCTGCTATCCCTGACAAATGCGCAGGAGTTCTGCATGATATGATCTAATATCATTTTTTTTTTTGTGATTGAGAAAAAAGTGTGGGTACTTTTAAAACACTACTTGTGTTTTTAGGATGAACCAGGCTTGGTGAGGTGGCTGAATAAATGTCCCTCCCGCAGCTTCGAGTAATGTAATTGTTTTTTGTTTTAGTAAGGGGGACGAGGGACCTATAAAGGAAGTAAATTAACAGCTAAAGTAAACTTCAAAACTAAATAATCAATTTACTGTGCCTAAAAAGATTGGAATGAGAATGCAGGTTGGCAGGAATAAAGGAACATTGTGTGAGTTGGAAACTGGTCATCAAAACTCCGACGAGTCACAGAGTTGATTCAGGGGAGGAGGAGCATGAAGGGGCAGCAAGGAGCTGATGAACTGATGTAGAAGCAGGCTGATGTGACAAGGTAAAAACTAAGTGGCAGAGAAAAGTTCAAGGCAACAGGCCATGAGCTTGCTGTAATGTCACAGCATTTTTTTCTACTGTTTTTCCAGAAAATGATTTGAAAATCTGTTCTCCATCTTATATAACTATACATAAGATTATCCATCCATCCATTTCACAGCACAATCCAGTGTCTCACCTATTATTTTATTGTAGAGCTTCAAATATATTGCGCACAAGCGAATCACAGAGTAAATTCCAATATATTGTAATCATGGTAATTGATTTATTCATTGCTTATTATTTCAATAGTAGTGCCCTACTGTTAGGAGGGAGTCGACAGAGTGCAGGTACTGTGTGGAACAACCTTTATAGCTGGCAAGTTATCCTTGATCTTTTGATGGTAAATTAATCAACACGGCCTCATGGTCGACCCCAAGTAGTGCACTCATGTGCTCAATTTCTTCAAGTCGCAAATTAAAGGGTTTCTTCAGTTTGCGTTAGTGTTTCAAGGTTACGAATGGCACGCAAATGAACTCGTTTGTACCTTCCCACACACTTCACTTCTTCAACATGCTTTAGAGACCGTGCAAACGTACTTGAACACAAAAATTCCAATCACAAATTGTACAATAATTACTGAACGTTTTCTAGTGCCTGTGTCACACACAGTATACACATATAACACGTGGAGCCTGGGGGGCTGACATGTGACGTCTGCGGTTGACCAGCTCAAGCTATGGAGTGTCTGGGCGTGAGCTGTGCACAACATCAGCTCCTGCTTGAGTGTACAAAGTTTTGTTTGTTCTTTACTAGTCTCTTAACGCTGAATAAATGGCTGAAAAATGCATCTGAGATGTAGTGGTGTCATGGAATGCAATATAATGAGGGAACCCCTTAATTGTTGTCTTGTGGCACTTAAAGTATTTATCATACTAATGTTTTATGTAATTATGATTTGGCATTAGCATAGGTTAGTCACAGACTATACTCCACCAGGGGTTGACATCAACTCTTTTGCTCACCAGCCACTGTGCCTTTGGTTTCTCAGAGTTAGGAGGCACTGAGCCTTTTCTCTAGTAACAATTTTAATGTTGAATAATTATGTATAACAAGATTATGGCTAGATGAAACCTTTTTAAATGTATTTGACCCCTGTGCACAACTGAAACCAGACTCCATACATTGAACACTCCAAGAGCCAACCACCATTCTTCTGAGTCTGAACAACTACATAGACTTTATAATGGAAATTAAATATGATAAAGGGTTTTTTTTTGTTTTTTTTTAGCACTACACTCTAGCTGGCGCATGTCTCTGCTCTTCAATCAGTTGATTTGCCCACAGCAATCAACATACATTCTGCTTTTCCCAGGGCTCCAGGAGCTTTCTGCCACATCCTTGCAATTAGGTCCACTCTCTGAAGAGTGGCTGTGTAAGTGAGGCACTTTTTTAATAGATGAAGTGACAAGCTGCTTAGTTTTATCAACTCAATCAGTGACAACATGTGTCTGGTTGTTAACGGTTTCCTACTCAGTAAAAGTTGTCTTATCCTCGTATCACCAGGGTACCGGTCTGTTATGTACATCTTTGACAGACCAAATACAAAATCTAACTACGTCTGTCAATTTTGCCTCATGTTGCCAGTTTTCAACTTTGTGAGGGGTTTTCTGCTTTTAGAGAGACATTTTGAAGCCAGTCTTCTTTTTCAAAGTTTGCAGCATTTTTTGGTGTGAGTTCTGATATTTGGTTTTTGATATTTTGAGTCAGTAGATCCTTTGAGCACAATGGAAACATCTATTTATGGCAAGTCCACTTGAACACACTTGTCATCATATGTTTTTTTTGGGCCATGATTTTATTGATCGCTGCAAACGCACGTTAAATCAAGATACAATAGTAAGTCTGACAGGTCACATCAAATTTAAAACTGTACTGATTTTTTTTTCTTGTAAGATGTTAATTATTCCCAGGTCGAAATAGTAGACAGTATATCCACCCCATTTATTTTATTGTTCTCTAACTGTTAGTTTATGTATTCAAGCACCATGAGTGATTAATGAGTTTTCACGTTGTCATGTCTTGTGCATGCTCGTGGCTAATGCATGTCATTCCCCTTTGAAATAAAGAATATCATCATTAAAGCCTCTATGTCGCCTGCATGACACATTCCATAGTTCACAAGAAGCTCATAATTTGCCATAGTGGCTAGTGGGAGAGGCAATGTTACCAGCAAGTGTTGAAATCAAGCAGCCTGTTGCTAGTTGGCCAGTGTTAATGTAAAGCTCCATATGCCACATTTTGAGAGTTGTACACATTCAGGTTATATTTCGGCTATGGTAATTGAATTCTGCTGTGAACCGAGGAGCCCCCTCTAATTGTGGCTCGGTGCCACTCAATCAGCCAACCCTTCACAGTCAATTAATTGATGAATTTGTCAATGTATATACTGTAGGCTGGCGCAAACTGAGGGTGAACATGGTTTATCATGCTGGACTAAGTGCCAATCACACTACCAGCACCTTGTTGGGCAGCAGGATGATAAATTGATCTTGCACAGCAGTGCCAGAGCATCAGCTCTCTGTCAATTGACCATTTCATGACCCTCCAACATCGGTAGGCTTTCCTATGTGGCAGAGGTGGCTAAAGTACTCCCACTCTGGACTCAAATTAAAATACAGATAGTTGTGAAATTACGACAGATGAACTTAAAAGTGCCGATGCAGCTCCTTCAATTAATAAATGAGAAAAAGAGAGAATGTAAATTGCACATACTTAAGTACAAAAGTATGAATTTAAACATTTTTGACAGTTAATAATATGCACAATTCCTGACGTTTTGATAACGGCACAAACTGTTGTATTAAGAATTAGATTTGCTTTTATTGGGAACAGTGGGTTTTTTTTTTAGTTTTTTTTTTTGGGGGGGGTCACCTTTTTTGGGCATTGCATCAAAGTTTGGTGTTAATTTTGTTGTGGCAATTCTCAGAACCCATCAGAGGTGTTCATCACTCAGCTGGGATCTGTTGGATGCTTTGTTGGTGTTCAACACGCTAAAAATCTGTTCACACACATACGTAGAGTCAAACACCACTAGCATCCTGTGTGCCATCTTCCAGATTTTGGAAAATTGTCTTTGCTTAATGAAGCATAAAACTCATCCACTTTGAGAGTTGAGCTCTTTTAAGACAGTATCACATTTAAATATCAATCAGTTGCATCCGCATCTCCCGTGGTGCTGTTTTAGGGTGTTATGTGAGGGGACATGACACCAACGGAAGTGACTTAACAATTTTTTTCCAAATCAGAGAACTCTCCATACAGGTCATCTAATGATTTGCTATATTTTTTCACGTCAAGGAGCTTTTTTCAGCGTGGTCCGTTTGGGAAAATGAACAAATGACTTGTTTGACATTTGCTTTGAGAATAAAGCTATCTTGGTTTTGAAGCCCCTGCTGTTTGCATACATTTCATGCACAAACTGGTCTTTCTCTCGTAGCTTCACATTCAGCTCATTCATATGCCAGCATGTCCATAGTAAAAGCTAAATTACAAAGCCATTCTGTGTCACTCTGCTCATGAAAATCATCAGTTTTCTCCAGCAATGCCAAAAAGAGATCCTGTTTGACCCCCCCCCCCCCCCATTCTGACACATTTTCCCTGAAGTTAATAAGCAGATATTGAGTAATAAAACAAGTTCTGGTGATCATGATCAGCTTCTTTGAAAAACTTAACGGATGACAAAACACCCTTACACGAATAAAATCAAGGACTTTTATAAATGGCTTTACTACATGGTCAAGATGGAGTACAAATTTACAAAATGCTTCCCGGTGGATTAACCAGTAAAGGAAAATTACCTCCTGCCCAGGGTTTCCCTCTTTTCAGCAGCTTAGTGTTGTTTCCAGTCAGGTTTGGCGATCTGTCCATCCATTCTCAACACCACTTATCCAGTTTAGGTTTGCGGGATCCTGGATCTTATTCCCAGCTGACTTCGGGCATAAAGCGAACAACACCCTTAGTGGGAACTAAATCCACACTGTGCACCACAACAAGATCAGTGACTGGTTTGGCAATCCATCTGTGGTAATGTTGGCATGTGTACACCAATTTAGCTTTTCCCTCTCGATGACACCTGACACGCTGTCATACTAATCCTCTCCTCACATTTTTTTTCCCTTCATGGATTCCACGGGCAAAAACTTATCTGATCTCTCTTTTATCTCTGATAAAATAAATAAAAGCTAAACAGTATCCTTTGTCATGAATTTTGTTCAGTTCCAAGGAATACAATGTAAATGACTGTTTTTTTGTTTGGGCGTCTTGGCAGTTTTCATTAATTAGCTCAACAAAGCAAATCAGTGTCCTTCGTGAGACGATGATTTCAAACTTGTTCTTCCTCTGACGACACAAGATACTTGCTGTCTCTACCATGCATTCTTTATGAAACTCTCCTTGGGAAAGATTCTTGCTGCTCTTTGGTAGTTTGAATGCCAGCATAAAAAAATAGCCTTGGTGACCAAGTCTTAGATTGCAGTTGGTCCGATAGGTGTTTTGCTGAGCTGGCAAGCTTGATTTTTAACTGCGGAGCCATAGGCTTCAGTTCCAGCGTTGATTGCCTATTTTGACGTAGTAAGGAAGGAGTAAAAAGTACAGATTTATACAGAAGTATAACGATTAAGAGCAAAAGGGCATCAGAAAAAAATACTCAAGTTCAGATACCTGGTAAATCTCAGTGCGGTGTGTATTTGTATTTTGTTACTTCCCCTCACTGCCATGGGTCGATTATAGCCAGTCCACCCTGATTGTTTTCTGTAATCTTGGCCCGGCATCACTGTTACTCCAACAGACACTTTTTTTATTAGACTGATTTCTGCAACCTTTTAGGTGTCACAGCTGGTAGACTTTGTCACCCTCACTTGGCAAATTTGTCAGTTCTCCCTGTCAGGGGCCCCGCGGACAAAAAAACGTACTGGTGTTGCCTTTCGCATAGGATGTGACGTCACTGGCAGCGCTGCAAACCCCGGCTCCCAAGGGCATGTTGCATGGCAACTATAAAGTGTCATTGTCGGAGGGTTTGTGAAATGTAATATCATGAGCATGGAGGGGACTAGCTGACAGAAGGAGAAGGCAGTCCTTTATAGCAGCAGTACACCGCTGCAGGAATGGGGTTTTTCTCCCACATCCCGTAACCAGATAATACATTCATCGACCAGATTCAAGACCCGCTATATACAGTGATTCCCACGACCTTGGCTTGCCTGGTCCCACCAAAATATGTGATACCAAATAAGCTGCTGTTTTTTTTTTTATCAGTGGGTTTTTTTTGCCATCAGTCTAAAGATATTAGGTTGTTTTTGCAAACAAGCCCCTCAAAGAGCAAAAAGAACAGGCAGGTCCATATTTTTCTGTGTTGTTCTTTTGTTCTAGTTGAAGTGTGCACACAGTGCAATTAATACACGCCATCCACCCCCACCTCACATAGACAGACACACAACAATGGGGATGAAATGCTTGCCATCGTCTGTCTTTCTTTCCAAGGTACTTCGCTTTTTCCCATCCTTTTTTAAGCCTAGGTACATAGTCTCATTTAGAAAAAATGAGAGTAAAAGTGAGATAGCACACAACTAAACAGAAATGTCAAAAAATATATTTACTGAAATAACAGCTTGTCTAAATTTACTCACATATGTACTTGCGCATTGTGACATCTCGGGCTGCTTATTTGAACACAAAGCTATTCTATTGTTTTTTATAAAAGACAACAGGTGGAAACAGGTTAATTGTACTTTATCAAGGATAAACATTTCATTGTTCTCCCTGTCATTATTTGTCACAGACATAGAAATGATCGTAGATACATTATTTGATTAAGTGAAATTGGATAATATACTGCTGATTTTCTTTCTCACGGCACACTAATGTGCTGCAGCATCGTGCCAATGCCGTGATATCACATAGGTTTGAGGGAATTCCAGAAAGGAAAGCAAAAGGCGGTACTCAAGTGTGATGTTCGACACTTCTCCCGCCCTGGTGCCACTGTGCACCAAGAATTTTATACACCGCACTTAACCCAGGTGCTGACATCATTGTTGCAGGGTGCTGCACATTGCACGCACATTACAATTGACTTCATTTAGCCTGAAGACACTATTTAAAAGTGTTTAGGGGGAAAAAAAAGTCAACTGCTAATTGTGAGACAAAAATAACTGACAACAAGAAGGGGATATGAGTGACCTTGCACTTAGCAGCTCACTTTAAGATGTACATTTTGTATTTACTGCTGGCAAAGGAAATTTAAAATAATTTTGGGCGAGGACAAGGTTGGCTACTCTACCCACCTGTGGAGCGGACATTCTTGACTGCTACTCTCACATGTAAGAAACATTTTTGATCATCAGATCAGCCAGTGTTGTATTTGTTGGACTGTTTCTTGTATTTTCACGTTGAAGGGCTGTACGTCGTGGCCTTGGTTGTGGTCCCAGCGGCACTCGTAAGATTGGTGACAGGAGTTGATCTCCTAGTACAGGGGTCACAAATCTTTTTGAGGCAAGTTTACACTTTCCGCACTTTTTTTCCCCCAATACTTCAATCTGCCATCCAGCTGGACGGCTAAGCAGTCAGGCTCATGCGCGGCTGCCGATGCGCCGCTCAAGATGTCTTGGTGCCATATTTAAGCATGCATATTACCTCGACATATCTTTGAAGTGTCATTGGTGAATGTGCCTCTCGACATATCTTTGAAGTGTCGTTGGTGAATGTGCCTTGCAATACACATTTCTCATCAATGCACGAGCCGATAATCCTATTTTGGTTGTCATGCCGAATTGTGGTGGCGCTGGTTCGAAGCAGCCCCGTAGCTAGATATTTAGGGGTGCAAGCCAAACATAGTTTAGAATAATCTTGAAATTATATTATTTTTACTAATTTCCCTAGTCCTGATTGATGACTAGGTAGTATTAAATGGGCTCACATCATTAAAAGCTTATTGGGTTCCCAAAAATAAGGACTGGCTCACTGTGGCTAAAGGTTTAGCCCATCCATCCATCCATCCATCCATCTATCCATCCATCCATCCATCCATTTTGTTAGCCGCTTATCCTCACGAAGGTCGCGGGAGTGCTGGAGCCTATCCCAGCTGTCAATGGGCAGGAGGCAGGGTACACCCTGAACTGGTTGCCAGCCAATTGCAGGGCACATAGAGACAGCGGCATTCACAATCACACCTAGGGGCAATTTTGAGTGTCCAATCACTGCATGTTTTTGGGATGTGGGAGGAAACTGGAGTGCCCGGAGAAAACCCACGCAGGCACGGGGGGAACATGCGAACTCCACACAGGCGGCACTGGGATCGAACCCGGGACCTCAGAAATGTGAAGCCAACACATCACAACTGATCCACCGTGCCGCCTAAAGGTTTAGCCATATAAACAAATTTGGTGTTTTGGCTAACGACACACAAGCATGGATTATTATACCGTTTCACTACATTGGCTGATAGGTTTCATGACCCACTGCCAACCTTGATACAGTCGATGTATGCCCACCACTGAAGGCACTTATTGCTTCTGTTGTGCGTTTATAGTAGAGAAGCTGGTTATGGAAACTGTATTTTGAAATTTCTGGGTTCAAGAATAGCTAGAGATGTGAAGACAAAACAAATGCAACAATTACATGGCTGATTTTTAACCACAATCTACACTGTTGTCTGCTACTTAAAACTGTTCTTTAGTCATCACTCTTGTTTTTTTTACCCCCCATTAACTTAACGGCTGGCTGTTGTTTTTCCTCCCTCAGGAAAATTGTCATTAAGATTGGGAAGAAGAAGAAGCGAATGCCCAACTCTTCCGAGGAGGAGTCTGATGAGGACCCTTCGCCACGACGCTCTTCTAAGGACTCGGTAACAATCAATATTATGTACAGAAAAAGGATTGCTGACGGCTGTATTATTTGAAATCTGTAAAAGATTGGCCCAAATTTGGACCTAAAAATTTGCATGCACATTAGATTAGATAGATCGATGGCTTGACGCTTGCTTCGCGGCACTATATCAAACTTTTCCCACGCTACACCAGCCACCCGACTTTCATGATGATGCCGGACAAACACAAAGTATCTATGCACTGTACGTCTGACAAATGCAAGCCGCGCAAGGTTGCATCTCTTTCTGGAATGACATTTTGAGTTTTTCAAATGATTTGTTTTTATGCGGCTGATAGTAACAAAGTAGTTTCACTGAACTGGGATAAGAGGAAGGTGATATTGGGTATTATGTTTAAGCTGTCAATTTTTTGTCAGGCTTGTTCCCTCGTGTTATGTGTTTGAATGTAGGGTTTCTTGCAGGTTTTAAAAAACTGCAGTGTCATTTTCCCCCCAATATCATGTAGCCCTAATCTTTACCATTGATTTGAAGTAAAGAGCTGTCCTATTCCTTCTTTTTAACTTTTTTGCTAGCCAGTGTTAAATAATCGGCCAGGAAAATATAATAGTCTACGCTGCAAGAGTCTGCAGTATGTCCTATGAGCTTCTATGTGTGCAGTGGCCGGGTGTAAATGATTGACGCACTATTTGGTCACACCTCATGACACTACACACTCTTATTGGCTATTCTTGTCCCACAGGGCCAAGTTGTAATATAAAAGTTAAAATAGAGGCATAAGAATGGGCCGGAGAGGGTTCATTTTTCAAAAGATGATTTTAAAAATACTGTGGTCTAATTTCAGGTCATATACTTTTTTTTTTTTTTTTTTTACACAAATGACTTTTTTTTTTTACTGCAAACATGGGCATGTATGTTTGCTCAATAGTCAGATCACAGGGTCTGCTGCGATATTGGTGTAATAAAAATAAAGAATGTACTTGCATGTCCTATTTCACTCTTCAGAATAGACCCTTGGTGTTTGCGGGGAATCGTGACAAGGCGCATCTGCTAATATTTGGTGATCATTAAAATTACCATGGAGAGATCTTTTGGGTCGGCGGGCTGACAATGATGTAGATAAATGAGTTGATGTCAGAGAATATGTAAAAAACTCACTATCATGAAAAATTAACTGCAAATAAGCAAGAGTTCCTGTGAATAAAGGGGGATATATTCGCAGGAGGGGAAAAAAAATCTGCGAATAGGTGAATTAGCAAACCACGACTATGCAAAAGCCCACTGCCTGCGTCATGCAACATAAAAGATAAGATGATCGCACAAGGTTCGTGTGTGTCGGTGAGGATCAGGTAGCAGTTTGCAGTCTAGAGTCCCCATTCTGGTTTCTCTTGGTGAGGTCAAAACAAGGACAACAGCACCTTCTCATGGAATACAAGAATGTGCTCCAAGTGAAATGTTTGTTGGGTGTTACAGCTTTTTTTTGTAATTATTATTAAACAAACAATCAACGTGAAGTCTGTTAATGGAGTTTTCCTCCTAATTTTGACAGCTAAGCCTAGGAATAAAAATAATTTGGATTCATTTGATTGGTTTTGCAACATGAGGTGGTGTCATTTCTCTTTCGTGACTTCCTCCTTAGCAAAATCACTTCCTAAACAGTTCATGCATTGCGTTGTCTGTGTCAAACATGTCTTTCCCACACCACTGACCTTTTTTTAAATAACTTTATTGGCCATCAGATATATACACTCCTATGTCAGAAGACATGCAGCAAGGCTAAATATCAACTGGGTTTTGCATTCTAAGAATACTGTGCACGGTAGAGAGGCAGCGTAAATATCTTTTGCGGAGCCGATTCATGACAACATTGATCGGATCGGTACATTCAGACATTAAAGCCAATCAGCCAATCAGCATAAAATGCTAAATATCCGCCAATACCGATCAGATCGGTGTAAAGGCTAGCTAACAGTTGACACGCTGAGGTTTTCTTGTCTTATTACGTTGCAGAAGAGACGCTCTAATCGTCAGGTCAAGAGAAAGAAGTACGCAGAAGAACTGGAAGCCAGGCTGTCGGACGAGGACGGCAAGGTGATCATCAAAGCCAAGAAGACCAACCCAGCGACATCCAAGCAGCCTGCAGTGCAGCTCTTTGTGGTGAGTCCTTGCTATGTTACAGTACAGTCGTGCTTGTTCACATTGGAATTGTCATACATTTGTATTAAATAAGTTAAACAATCTACTCCATAAGCAGTCAAGTAGTAAAAAAAGTCACGTGGCTTAGAAAATGAAGAGAGGATTGTGGATGTGACTAAAGTGTTTTTGACATTCTTACCTCTCATAAAAGTAAGTTACCTTCTGTATAATTAGACTGTAGAAAGTAAAATTAGTCACCCTTTGTTGACACATGGTAAGAGAATTTTGCTGGAAGCAAGTGAACTTAATGTCACGTTTACTTCCCATTGATGACACGTTGCCATAGGAGGGTTTTTTTTTTTCAAATTGTCACAAGGCAGACTGGCACGTTGGTTTTAAATTTAGACTTTACCCTAAAGCGGCTCAATGGACCCAATATCATGATAGTGTAAATAGGGAAAAAAAAATCTGAGAAATAGTACATTAAAAAAAGTCAGATAAAAGCTAAACAAACGTGAAGCTGTTTCTGAAGGAAGTTGCTACTTTCAGTAAAAGCCCACTGACAAGGCACAATGTTACAACCGCCATGAATTATTAATACAGTCCGAAATCACAATTTCACCCGAAGCCTTTTTACTACCTCTGATTTATGGCTGCGTCTAAGCGTAGAGTCCCAATATAGAAACTCTCCAAGAACCCTCTAATGAGGACTGACCAACATTTTCTTCTCATCTCCATCTGCAGGAAAATCCAAGTGAAGAAGACGCTGCTGTCGTGGACAAAATCATGTCCTCTCGTGTCGTCAAGAAAGAGGTAATCCACTGATCTTTTCCTTCTTATCCGTAGTGTGGTGTTTGTCTGTCATCAGTTAGGTCATTTGTAGATTTGTTTCTCCTTTATAATCCTTGCAGGTTTCTCCAGAGGTGCTGGTGGAAGTGGAAGAGTTTTTTGTCAAGTACAAAAACTAGTAAGTTCTTCTTGGTTCAGGTTTTTATTTATTTATTTATTTTGCTTTTTGTACTTAACACTTGAGTAGTGTGAATTGTTTTTCAGAAAATGTATTTTAAAAAGCTATTTTTATCATAGATGTGCAATGCTTTTGCCAGTCTACTTTGATTTGATTAAAATGTGTAGCATGGAGCAGAATGTAGATTTTAGCAGTATATTTCTGCGACGTAATTAAAACAAAAGTATAAATCAGCAAAATATATCAAGGAGGATTAAGGCCTAAGTTCTGTGTAAAAGGCAAGGCTACTGATAAATGCCAAGTTTTTTAGTCTTTGTTCAAATTAGATTGTCAATAATCATTGTGAAGGTTATATATACACTGTTCATTGGGGAAAGGAACTGAGCTCTCCTGCGAATAGTGAAATTCCCCAAATTGATACCCATTATATTTCCTAGAAAAAAAACCCTGACCACCAATGTGTCCTTTCTTTAAAATAAACAAGAGTAGCACCCCCCCCAAAAAAAAAACAAAAAAAAAACGTGGAAATCTGCGAACAGGTCATATAGTTGACTGCAGGTGCCGAACAAGCATTGGACGGGCATCAACAGTACACCAGTAAAGCTCCCAAAAATTGCAGCAAAACTACACTGAAAAATACTCACCCAATTCCAATGTGGTTGGGACGTGTTAAACATAAATAAAACCATAATACAAGGATTTGCAAAATGCATTGAACCTATATTTAATTTTAATACTCTACAATGACAAGATATTTAATGTTTAAACTGATAAACTGTTTTTAGCAAATAATCAATAACCTTGAATTTTATGGCTGCAACACGTTCCAAAAAAAGCTGGGACATGATCATTTATACCACCGTGTTACGGCACCTTTTCTTTTAACAACATTCAATAAATGCTTGGGAACTGAAGACAATTGTTAAAGCTTTGTCGGGGACACGATCAACGTATTGAGCACACCTGAATCAAGCAACAAGATGGAGGACAGGCTGACGTCTTTTTTTTTTTTTTCGTCACGCGGTCATGTGACTGACCAACAGTACCAATCGCAATGGACGCATCAAACACCCCTGATCTAGTGTCTCTGAGGGTAAACTGCTCCATGGCCTGATTATCTCTCACGTAATTTGTGCTCAGTTAGCACAATAACCGCAAACGGCTAAAAAGGTGAAAGGAGCTCTTCTTGACATGTTGCTGCTATGCGAGAAAATGATTGTCACCTAATTGCAGTTGACACATATCCAGATTAGACCATTAACTTCATGGATGTGTCTTGAATTTAGCATCCTGGTATCAAGGACAATGTATTTGAATTAGGATTTTTGATACCTGCTGGTTGTGGTCTGGCTCCCTAACATTCATAACTTGTCTCAAAGTGGAAACGCATCACTGCTATGTGCTTCCTTGACACCAATTACTGTACTATGTTTCTATTTCGACGGGATTTGGTGGAATCTTTTTCCACTTTAGAACTTTTCAGAGAACAAAAAAACTGGAATAGATGAATTTCCCAACAAATAATTGGGGATACTTTAGCTTTGACAAAAGATGACGGATAGGTGAGTTCATGGCTAGGTAAGAGCAAATATACAGGTAATGTGTACGCCTATTTACTAGTTAAGGAATCAAAAAATAACTGTCGCCAACTGCTCGGTAAGGGGAAAATAGGAATTGAGATTTTTTTGTTCTAATTTAAAGTAAAACATGTTGCAAATTGTTTTATGTGCCTATATCTTACTGTGATAAAGCCAATAATTGTTTTAGTTATAATGTCTATTTTTTTATAATATTTGGGATTTGACATTTTCTTACTCAGTGTGATCCCACCTGCTGACAGTGAGAGTTTACAAGGATCTCTTCAGGCTTTCTCAGACACTACTCACTGGATATGTTGTTGTGCGTGTGTGTGTGTGTGTGCAGCTCCTACCTCCACTGTGAGTGGGCCACGGAGGGCCAGCTAGAGAAGGACAAAAGGATCCAGCAGAAGATCAAACGCTTCAAGATGAAACAGGCACAGCGGGCACTATTTTTCGCCGACGTAAGGCAGCATTCACTCCAATGCGCCCGTGTGTGTTCTTTTTGCATGTATGTTACTTGATGCGGGATTATGACTATGAAGTAAGTGTGTGGAGGTTGCACAGTGTCTTCACTTGCTGTGTGGGCGGGCACATCTGTGTATGCCTGTTGACTCCAGATGGTGAGTAGGTGCTGGAGTTGATTTGCTCCCTTTGTCTCCCTCTTGTGATTCCCAGATGGAAGAAGAGCTCTTCAACCCGGACTATGTAGAGGTTGACCGTGTGCTTGAAGTGTCTTATTGCGAGGATAAAGATACAGGGGAGGTAAAGTAAATGCTTTCAGAAAAAAAAATGCTGGTGGGGGTGAAACAGTTGTAACTCTAAAGATTTGAAAATACTATACTTAGTGGACAATTCTTCTTTTCCTTTCGGCTTGTCCCGTTAGGGGTCGCCACAGCGTGTCATCTTTTGCCATCTTAGCCTATCTCCTGCATCTTCCTCTCTAACCCCAACTGCCCTCATGCCTTCCCTCACCACATCCATAAACCTTCTCTTTGGTCTTCCTCTCGCTCTTTTGCCTGGGAGCTCCATCCTCAGCATCCTTCTACCAATATACTCACTCTCGCCTCTGAACATGCCCAAACCATCGAAGTCTGCTCTCTCGAATCTTGTCTCCAAAACATCCAACTTTGGCTGTCCCTCTATTGAGCTCATTTCTAATCCTATCCGACCTGGTCACTCCGAGCGAGAACCTCAGCATCTTCATTTCTGCCACCTCCAGTTCTGGTTCCTGTTGTTTCTTCAGTGCCACGGTCTCTAATCCGTACATCATGGCCGCCCTCACCACTGTTTTGTAAACTTTGCCCTTCATCCTAGCAGAGACTCTTCTGTCACATAACACACCAGACACCTTTCGCCAGCTGTTCCAACCTGCTTGGACACGTTTCTTCACTTCCTTACCACACTCACCATTGCTCTGGATTGTTGACCCTAAATATTTGAAGTCGTCCACCCTCGCTATCTCTTCTCCCTGTAGCCTCACACTTCCCCCTCCACCTTTCTCATTCACGCACTTATATTCTGTTTTAGTCCGACTAATCTTCATTCCTCTCCTTTCCAGTGCATGTCTCCATCTTTCTAATTGTTCCTCTGCATGCTCCGTGCTTTCACTGCATATCACAATATCATCTGCGAACATCATGGTCCAAGGGGATTCCAGTCTAACCTCATCTGTCAGCCTATCCATTACTACTGCAAACAGGAAGGGGCTCAGAGCTGATCCCTGATGCAGTCCCACCTGCACCTTAAATTCCTCTGTCACACCTAAGGCACACCTCACCATTGTTCTCCTGCCATCATACATGTCCTGTACTATTTTAACATACTTCTCTGCCACACCAGACTTCCGCATGCAGTACCACAGTTCCTCTCTTGGTACTCTGTCATAGGCCTTCTCTAGATCCACAAAGACACAATGTAGCTCCTTCTGACCTTCTCTGTACTTTTCCACTAGCATCCTCAAGGCAAATAATGCATCTGTGGTACTCTTTCTAGGCATGAAACCATACTGTTGCTCGCAGATACTTACTTCTGTCCTGAGTCAAGCCTCCACTACTCTTTCCCATAACTTCATTGTGTGGCTCATCAACTTTATTCCTCTATAGTTCCCACAGCTCTGAACATCCCCTTTGTTCTTAAAAATGGGAACTAGAACACTTTTCCTCCATTCTTCAGGCATCTTTTCGCCTGCTAGTATTCTGTTGAATAAGTTGGTCAAAAACTCCACAGCCATCTCTCCAAATTGCTTCCGTACCTCTACCAGTATGTCATCAGGACCAACTGCCTTTCCATTTTTCATCCTTTGTAGTGCCTTTCTGACTTCCCCCTTGGTAATCATTGCCACTTCCTTGTCCTTCACACTTGCCTCTTCAACTCTTCCTTCTCTCTCATTTTCTTCATTCATCAACTTCTCAAAGTATTCTTTCCATCTATTTAGCACACTACCGCCACCAGTCAACACATTTCCATCTCTATCCTTAATCACCCTTACCGGCTGCACGTCCTTCCCATCTCTATCCCTCTGTCTGGCCAACCTGTAGAGATCCTTTTCTCCTTCTTTCGTGTCCAACCTGGTATACATGTCTTGATATGCCTCTTGTTTAGCCTTTGCCACCTCTACCTTTGCCCTACTTCGCATCTCGATGTACTCCTTTCGCCTCTCCTCAGTCCTCTCAGTATCCCACTTCTTCTTCGCTAATCTCTTTCCTTGTATGACTCCTTATATTTTGGGGTTCCACCACCAAGTTTCCTTCTCCCCTTTCCTACCAAAAGACACACCAAGTACTCTCCTGCCTGTCTCTCTGATTACCTTGGCTGTCGTTGTCCAGTCTTCCGGGAGCTTCTGCTTTCCATCGAGAGCCTGTCTTACCTCTTTTCGAAAGGCCGCACAACATTCTTCCTTTCTCAGCTTCCACCACCTGGTTCTCTGCTCTACCTTTGTCTTTTTAATCTTCCTACCCACCACCAGAGTCATCCTACACACTACCATCCTATGCTGTCGAGCTACACTCTCCCCTACCACTACTTTACAGTCGGTAACCTCCTTCAGATTAGATCGTCTGGACAAAATATAATCCACCTGGGTGCTTCTACCTCCGCTCTTGTAGGTCACTATATGTTCCTCCCTCTTCTGGAAATAAGTGTTCACTACAGCCTTCTCCATCCTTTTTGCAAAGTCCACCACCATCTGTCCCCCAAAGTTCCTTTCCTGGATGCCGTACTTACCCATCACTTCTTCATCGCCCCTGTTTCCTTTACCAATATGTCCATTACAATCTGCACCAATCACAACTCTCTCGCTGTCTGGGATGCTCAGAACTACTTCATCTGGTTCCTTCCAGAATTTCTCTTTCAACTCGAGGTCACATCCTACCTGTGGGGCATAGCCGCTAACCACATTATACATAACACCCTCAATTTCAAATTTTAGTCTCATCACTCGATCTGATACTCTTTTCACCTCCAAGACATTCTTAGCCAGCTCTTCCTTTAAAATAACCCCTACTCCATTTCTCTTCCCATCTACTCCATGGTAGAATAATTTAAACCCTGCTCCTAAACTTCTAGCCTTACTTCCTTTCCACCTGCTCTCTTGGATGCACAGTACATCAACCTTTCTCCTAATCATCATGTCAACCAACTCCTGAGCTTTTCCTGTCATAGTCCCAACATTCTAAGTCCCTACACTCAGTTGTAGGCTCTGTGCATTCCTCTTTTTCTTCTGACGATGGATCCGGTTTCCTCCTCTTTGTCTTCGACCCACAGTAGCTGAATTTCCACCGACGCCCTGCAGGTTAGCAGTGCCGGGGGCGGGCGTTGTTAACCCGGGCCACGACCGATCCGGTATGGGATCCTTTAGATGAACGCTCATATTTGTTTGGCACAGTTTTTACGCCGGATGCCCTTCCTGACGCAACCCTCTGCATTTATCCGGGCTTGGGACCGGCCTACAGATCGCACTGGTTTGTGCCCCTATAGGGCTGCATTAGTGTACAATGGTGCCTTGATATACGAGGAACCCAACTAAGACCTGGTACATCACAAAAATAATCGTGGTGTTTTTGTATCCATTTTGCCCCTTCCCAACCAAGGATGACAAACACCATACTATTTTATGTCTTTTAAGATTATCCTTTAAGATTATCACGTTGTCTGAAGTCTGTTAAGAGTGAATTTGTCCCAATGAAAGGGTCTTCGACACGTTGGGGCCGGCAATCTCAAGTATTGAATAAGTTCTTTATTTACAGTGGTGGCACGGTATGTGACTGGTAGAGCACCTGCCACACAGTTCGAGACACCGGGGTTCAAATCCCAGCCTCTCTTGTGTGGAGTTTGCATGTTCTCCCCCCTGCCTGTGTCGGTTTTCTCTGGGCACGCCAGTTTCCTCCCACTTCCCAAAAACATGCATTCATTTGGAGACTCCAAATTGACTTTACGTGTGATTGTGAGTCCGAATGGTTGTTTGTTTCTATGCTCCCTGCGATTGGCTATCGACCAGTACATGGTGTACCCTGCCTCATGCCCTTGAATAGCTGGGATAGGCTCCAGCACTCCCTTAACCCTTGTGAGGAAAAGTGACTCTGATAGTGGATGGATGGATGAATGAATTATTTACAGCCAAAAATCTTAACGTATGAGGCGAAAGTCAATGTTCCCAAGTCAGGACAATGTAATTGGTGACTTGTGACAGACTAGCCAATCAAGAAGCAAGAATCAAGAGCAGGGGATTTGAACCCTGGTCCTCACAACTCTGAGGCTTACGCTCTACATCCGCGCCACCATGCCAATCCCCAATTCATAAATCGAAAAAAATATAAATAGCTGGTTTTACCCCTACTCATATGTCCAATTTCATTCATTGTACAGTTTCGTATGATGACAATAAATTGTATTAATTCATTCGTCCATTATAATTCTACTGTGTGCTGAGCCGATTATACATGAAACAACATTCAAGCTGACAAATTTGAGCTTTTGTCACTCTCCACGATCAAAGGTAGGAAATTCACATTTATCAAATGTCTTTTAAGATTATCCCGAGTGTTTATCCTGTGGTGTGGGTTGTTTTAAGACTGATTTTTTTCCCCTTATCTCCTTGGAAAAATGTAGTGAATGGTAAACCAGATGAGTATTACATATATATACATATATACACAATTCCTATATGTGGTCAACATTACAGCTGCAGCTACATCTATCCAGCTAGACCTCAATCGAGCTGTCTATCTGGCTTTCCAGCCATTCTATTTGGGTCAAAATCATTTTGATAGGAAATGTTGATAATATTTAATTTGTATTTGGTAATCATATCTGCTAGTTCTATCGTCTACATCTTTGTATTATAAACTGTATCTTCTCCAGTCAAGCGCCGTCTTTTGTGCGTGACAAGTGCCCCAAGGCCACGGAAACGGGCTCCCCGGCGGGCCTTTTGTTGGCACTATGAAAGCGCTCAATCTCCTGCATGTCTGCTGACAGGAAGTGGTCTACTACTTGGTGAAGTGGTGCTCGCTGCCGTATGAGGACAGCACATGGGAGCTGAAGGACGACGTAGATCAGAGCAAAATAGAGGAGTTTGAGCAACTGCAGGCGGCTAAGCCAGACTCGCGCAGGGTGGTGAGTGGAGCATGACCCACAGGTGTCTTTGTTTTTGTATCTAATGAAGTAGATCTATTTTTTAACAATTTAACACACTTTTCAGGTCCCTTAAAAGCATGTCTGTGATGTGCTTCTTTTTTTTTTTTTTTTTTTTTTTTAATAGCCCCAGTGATTGAGAAGGTTTTTTTGGGGCGGTGATTACATTTCTATAGTCAAGTTCCCACATCATTAATTTAAAAGTATCTTATAAGCATGAGCTGAAAAATAATTTGAATTCTTTTCAATTAATTTCCAGTAATCTGTTTTGGTCAGGCTGTAGTATACAGTATAATTGTTTTATTTAACAATTAAAGAACCACCGTTTTTTTTCCCTTGTCGTCATTCTAAATCTTCATTACCAAATTGAATTATACAACGCTTTCCCTGTAGGAGCGGCCTCCAGCCAATTTGTGGAAGAAGAGAGAGCAGTCGCGCCAGTACAGGAACGGCAACAGCCTCAGGGACTACCAGCTGGAGGGAGTCAACTGGCTGCTATTCAACTGGTACAACAGGTCAGTTTCAAGCATCAGACCTTGGGTTGCATGGTTTTGGAAAAAATAATAATCACAATTATGATAAATATGTGTTATCAATCATGAAAAATTATTTTCATTGCACTGCTTTTTAATGGAAAATATCTTGTGACTTTGAATGTTGGGACTCTGACAGGAAAATCTCAGGAGTTGGTTGACATGATGATGGGGAAACATTTTGTATATATTTTGTGTCCAGGAAAGTAAGTGGAAAGGCAGTAAGGCTGGAAGTGTTAAGTGCAGGGTTAAAATTTTTTAATATGGTGTTGATGTGAAGAGAGGTGGAGTAGGGGTTATTTTCAAGGAATAGCTCGCTAAGAATGTCTTGCAGGTGAAAAGAGTATTAGATCGAGTGATGAGGCTGAATCTTGAATTTGATGGTGGTGTGTTTTCATATAAGTAGTAGCTATACCTGCCCTGCAAAGGAAGGATGTCACCTAGAGGTGAAAGAACATTTCTGGAAGGACCTAAATGAAGTTGTGTAGAATATCCCAGACAGAGAGAGCGAGGGAGTTTTGATTGGTGCAGATTGTAATGGACATGTTGGTGTCAGAAACAGGGGTGATGAAGAAGTGATGGGTAAGGCAATCTGAGGAACAGATGGCAGTGCAGACAATGTGATCTGAAGGTTACTGACTGTCAGGTAGTGGTAGGGGAGAGAGTGTGGCTAGACAGCATAAGATGGTGGTCTGAATGATGACTGGTGGTGGGGAGGAAGATTAAGAAGACACGGGAGAGCAGGGAATCATGTGGTGAAAGTTGAGTAAGTTGTGTGGCTTTTCATTAAGAGGTGATACGGTCTCTCGGTGGACAGGACAGAAGACTGGACCACTACAGCCATGGCGTTCAAAGCTGGCTGATCATAAATATTGAGTTATATTTCATATTGACCACTGCTGTCTTGTGTCCCTGCTCTCATTATAAGACTGCAGAATTTCCTGATCTACACAACGTGGCTTTTCCCTTTTGACTCACCATCAAAAAAGGAGGCCGGCGCAATACACCAGATGTACACAGCATTTTGCTAGCATTACATTTGAGCGTGGTGGACTTTTGTGTCCCCACTTAGATGCAGCCAGTGGGAATATCATTGTGTTTCCTCTATCCTCTGGACAGCTGTGTAAATGCTACACGCATGAATCTTGTGCTTATGCTCCTCTCTTTAGTCTTTTAATATCAATTGCTTTGTTGTTATTTTTAACTCACTACGTATTGTATTTTAAGTGCTTTGAAAGTAGTACAATAATCCCACACCCGGTTCCTAAACAGGTCACTTTTTTTATTGCGATGAGCACATTTCCTTTGATGATCAGTAGCTTTTATTCAATTAATTCAATAAACGTATTATTGTCATTATTATTATTTGGGAAGGTTAGAAACATGAACAAAAGAGATCAATCAGTACTCTACATTATGGCCTTTAGTCTGGCGCTCTGTCACATAATTTATCAAATGCTAACATTAAGAGATGTTCTATTATACAGCAACCTGGATAAAACAAATGTAAGGCAGATCAATAAGATTTTACCTAATACCATTCAGTATTTTACTATTTTAAATTCTGATAATACCAACATGTTAACAGGTGGTATGCTAACATATTGCGTGATGGGAATCTGAATAAATTAAGTTATACTTCGCTCCCTCTAGATGGGTATTATTTCAAATGAGAATTGAGAATATGCTAAGATGGCTGCAGTGGGTCTGTTGATTTATAGACTGTAGCAAAACTGTTTAGCAGATCATTAGAAATGTTTACATCTTGCCCTGCATTTAATTACTATTTTTAAAGAGCGAGTAAAATGCTATCATGATAGTGGTTGTTAGGTTAACAGATAACCTGTATACAGAAAGCAGTCTGGTACCTGAAAACAATTTTAGATCTTTCCCAGTAACTGACCACTTTTACAAATGTGAATTGATAGTGTTAACATGCTAACATCTGGTATGCTAACAAAGATATCAAAACAATGCTAGGGCAGATCAATAAGGATTTTACTCCATGCTCTGTAGTCTGGTTCTGAGTAATAATTGATCAAAGGTTAACATGCCAACAGTTATGATGCTAAGTGTGTCCTTTTTATTTCATGTTCTTATGATGTCAATATCAAATAAATGACAACTGAACCTATAGGAAGGTAGCAAAATGAATACAAAATGTTCTGAGGCACATCAATGAGGATTTTAGATCATAATCTGTAGTCAGATGCTATTTTCAATAGGAATTCATACAATTATGCTCACAATAAGTATGCTGAGATTGTCTACAATTTTTCTCTATCATTAGGCGAAACTGCATCCTGGCCGACGAGATGGGCCTGGGGAAGACAATCCAGTCCATAACCTTCTTAGAGGAGATCTACCGTGTGGGCATCAAGTCACCTTTCCTAATCATCGCCCCATTGTCCACAATCGCCAACTGGGAGCGCGAGTTCCGCACGTGGACGCACATGAATGTCATTGTGTACCACGGCAGCATCGTCAGCAGGCAGATGCTGCAGCAGTACGAGATGTACGCCAGGGATGCGCAGGTAATTGATGACCATTGGTTAAGGCTATCCTTCGCATACCAGCTGACTTGAAAATCAGACATTTTTTCCTTTTTTTTTTTATTCACACCGTTTTCAGTCGAAAGTAAATTACAAACATGGCCGACAACCTGGATAAATCAGGTTACAATATCAGATTTCACCATCTTAATAGGCATTCAGACTTTGCGTTGATATTCACTTTTGCAAGTTGAATGTCATAAGTGTTCCTATTTTTGAGAATGTTAGCATGGATCTTCATTCTCCTCATATGAAGGTTAATTTCGAGGATGTCAAAGCTACAGATGGCATTTCAGCACATCCGGCAGTCCTCTTTAGCCAATTAGGAGCCAAAAGAAAGTCATTTGTGGGAAAAATACATAAATATAGTCCAGGGTACATACCTGTATTGCTTTTCTGGGGTGGAGAACCTAACTTAATGTAGACCTTAGTAAGAATCTCGATAAAACAAAATTGAATAATAAAATCTGCTTATTAAAGGACATTACATTGCATTATTACATAGTGAAGGACAGAAAATATCCATCCATCCATCCATTTTCTGAGCCGCTTATCCTTAACGATGGTCGCGGGAGTGCTGGAGCCAATCCTAGCTGACATCGGGCAGGAGGCGGGGTATACCCTGAACTGGTTGCCAGCCAATCACAGCTTTTTAAACCCTTATAACTTTTTATTGAGCTGTTGTTTTGATAGATGTAAAACCAATCCTCCAAAACAACGTGCTGAATCGATTACTGACCTCCAGCTTTATAAATGCCATTAAAATCTATCTGTGCATGTCACAAGGCTGTTCCGATTAATTGTCATGCACATGCATACATCAGATTAGAATAGATCGTGTAAACAGTTGACCAGAGATATTCAGTTGGAATCATTTCAATCAAAATGACGAAAAAGCGTTAAATCATGGCTATGGTGTGCCTGCAATTAATTTCTTTGGGGTTCTGATTGACTTAAGGGAACCTTTTGTGACCAACTACCAATTACCCACTGTTCTTTTGACATCCACTGTCATCACCAATGTGTAAGAAAGTTTCCCTTTAAAAAATGACCCCCATGTCAGCCGCGGAGTGTCAAGGTTCTGCATTCAAATGTCAGGATTTTCTGTGTGGAGTTTGGTTGTACTTGCATGTATTTTCTCCAGGTACTCTGGCTTCCTCCCACATTCCAAAAACATGCATATAGGAGTGAGTGAAAAAATTCTCCATAAGTGTCGAAGTGAGTGTGAATGGTTGTTTGTTTTTGTTTGTTGTCCTGTAACCAATCCTGAATGGAGGAAGGTGATTATGTTGCTGACACACCTAAAACTGACACTTCTCCAGCATTTAGTGAGCTGTTAAGTTGTCAGTCATTTGATGGCCTAGCATTCCCGGGAACACTGAAGAAAAGATGAAGTGGAGCAGAGCAAAGCCGCCACCTCGCTGTGATGTCAGTGCAGCCTCTGAGGCGGGGAGCCCTCTGTCAGCGCCTCTCGGGCTTGTCTGTTGTGCGAAGGAGGCTGATGTATAATCGAGTGGGCCTCCAGAGGTCCGTTGTCAAGGCGATGGTAACAGATGCAGAGGCGGAGTGAGTCAATACTTACTCGTACGCGCTGACAAACAAACAATCCTGTGGGTGGGAGGGAGGATGGTTGGGGGGGTTAAGTCTGTCCTCAGGCAAAATAGAATTGTAATGTGTCAAATAAGCTTTAAACTTAAAGGGTTGACTGCTGCTGTCTAATGTGTTCTTTTGTTGTTTTTTGAAGGGACGTGTGTTGCGAGGCGCCTACAAGTTTCAGGCGGTCATCACCACCTTCGAGATGATCTTGGGGGGCTGTCCCGAGCTCAATGCCATTGAGTGGCGCTGCGTCATCATTGACGAGGCACACCGCCTCAAAAACAAGAACTGCAAGCTTCTTGAAGGCTTCAAGCTAATGAGCCTGGTACGCCCACCTTTCAGTGTTCCTTTCTTCATGTTATATGTTACTTGCGACAGTGGTCAATGAACGCGAATGCTTTTAGCTCCTGCTTGGCACTATAATTTGACAATTGGTGTTAGAAATTTATGATTGCCCTACTCACCTGATCATAGACACCCTTGCCACCCTAGCCTCTTTTATGACTTAACTGATCAGAAAAACATAGCTAATTTAACAATAAAAAACAATAACAATCAATTATAGTAAAAAGTTTAGACAGACACACACAACAGCATGAGAACGCCCCCCCCCCCCCCAAAAAAAAAAATCTGAACTCACGGAATTTTTCTGTGATTTTTCACGCGGTTTGTTTTGTTACAAAACGTCCGACATTGCTACAACACAAAAAAAAAAATCTGTGAATTAAAAACATTTCTTCCCTCAAAAAATGTTACTTTAAAGGAAATGGCGAGTTCAAAAACAGATTTAGATGCATGATATCCACAAAGATGTAACATCATATCGAAAACGTACATACACAAATAAATGTTGTTTTTAATACATCTGATGTAAGTACATCAATTTGATTCAGTCATTTGAAAAATAGCTCTCAAGTCAAAAAAGGTGGGCACCCCTTCCCTACAACCTCTACTCCTCCCACCTGGCCATTTTACAGAAATTAGCCACATGGTTATTTGTTTGGTAAGCACATCTCTGTCTGGGTTGCTCAGTACAATATCACTAAGTCACACCAAAGACTGTAATCACTATAACATTAGCAGCTTTGTTAATTTTCTTTTTGGTTTGTTTTGTTTTTAGGAGCACAAGGTCCTACTGACTGGCACTCCTCTCCAAAACACAGTGGAGGAACTCTTCAGCCTGCTTCACTTCCTGGAGCCGGCACGTTTCCCCTCAGAGAACACTTTCATGCAGGAGTTTGGAGACCTCAAGACTGAAGAACAGGTGACCTCGGAATTGCAGTGTCCGAGCAAAAATTTTCTCTGACAAATATAACCCCTTTGATTTTTAAGGTCCTCTGTTTTGGCTATTTTAGATTTCCATAGAGTAGCTATCTAGCATGGATTTATGTACAGAAAAGGCCCCTCTGACAAGTACTTCAGTTGACTCATATTTGGCTAAGACCTTGTGAGAGCATGCATTTGTTATGACAGGGCTGGCTCAGGAGCGGAGAGGTAGGTGGAGATCTTCACAAATGATGAATATAAGGTGGAGAAATTCAAATAACCTGATTTCAGGCCTCTCGGCATAAAAAACGTCTGACTCAGGAATACGTGGAAGATTTCAATTCATATTTCACGTTTACCAAGGCACAATAGATGGTCAATGGATTTCACTTATATTGTGTTACTATTTGACTATTAAAGTGCCCAAAGCGCTTTACAAAGAATCACATTCACCCACTCACATGCGCACTTATACACCAACGGGCAGCTACTGCCATGCAAGGCGCTGCCAGGCCCACTGGGAGCAAGTTAGGGTTCAATGTCTTGCCCAAGGACAGACGTAACTGGGATTCAAACCACCTACCTTTCAGTCACTGGACTACCTTCTGGGCCACAGCCTAGCGATCAAGCCAAGATTAGATTTCAAAAACTAGAAAAGGTTGCTTTGGTAAAATATTGCACCTAAGAATAATGGCCCATGTAGGCCTGAATGCAAAATCTTTGTCTCACTGAGCCATGGTGTTATTTTGCAACACAAACACACCCCTGACCTGTATAGGTTGTGAGAACAGACAAATATCAGACAACTTATTGCCAGTTATTCTTTGAAGTGTGTCAGCTCAGTGACTCCAAATGGAATTAAAGCTTGAAGCAGAAAAGAATGATCTTGATATGAATATTTATCTGTAGTAGGACTCTTGGAATTTGCCCAAATGAGCCCAATTGAAAAGCAGAATGGCAAATGGTGGGCACCTGGTTAGAGTCTCTGCCTCACAGTTCTGAGGACAGGGGTTCAAATCTCATAACCCACCTGTGTGAAGTTTTTATGTTCTCCCTGTGCCTGCATGGGCACTCTGATTTCCTTCCTTGGCTGGCAACCAGTTCAGGGTATTCCCCGCATTTAAAGTACTAATACATACAGTGCTAGTTTATGCAATGTTTTTGATTGTCTCAACAGTTAAACTAATGTAATTATAGTCAACTAATATCATCGATCTATGCTGTCTCTTCTTTGGGGGTGCGGGGCAAACAGGTGCAAAAACTGCAGGCCATCTTGAAGCCGATGATGCTGCGGCGCTTGAAAGAGGACGTAGAGAAGAAGCTTGCACCCAAGGAGGAGACCATCATCGAGGTAGAGCTCACCAACATCCAGAAGAAGTACTATCGCGCCATCCTGGAGAAGAACTTCTCCTTCCTGGCCAAGGGAGCCGGCCAAGCCAACATGCCGAATCTGGTCAACACCATGATGGAGCTCAGGAAGTGCTGCAACCACCCCTACCTCATCAAAGGTATGAGTGGATGCCACAAAGGAGACTTTGGGAGTTCCAAGTTTATATGGGACTAATCCTGTGTTCTTTTCAGGGGCAGAAGAGAAGATCTTGGAGGACTTCAGGGAGGTGTATAGCCCAGCTGCCTTGGACTTCCACCTGCAAGCCATGGTACAGTCTGCCGGCAAACTTGTTCTCATCGACAAACTACTACCCAAGATGAAGGCTGGTGGGCACAAAGTGCTCATTTTCTCCCAAATGGTGCGCTGCTTGGACATCTTGGAAGACTACCTCATTCAGAGAAGGTACTTGTCAATATTAAGGTCCCACAGGAGACTTGACCCAGACCACAACTTTAACAGAGGCATTCTGTCAGGGTTATAGAGAGTGACCAACTTGGTCACACGTATGCCTTAATTTATCAGTGGAGTACCTTTAATAAAATAAAGATTGCACAGGTACGCATATCCGTTTGATGGAAAAAAGGTCTCTCTCATTGGCCGTGGTCGTGTAAATCCTTGCTTGAAAAATGCATGCTGCAGTCAGACAGGGCTGCCTGCAAGCTAAATTTTCCAATGGCGAGGATATAACTGTACAATTATAGAAAGTTGAGCGGCATAAATTAGATTCCTTCCAAAACTTAATGCCGTAGTGACAATGTGGGAAGTCAGTGTTTTATTGATCCATCCATCAGTTTTCTTAGTCCCTTATCCTCACAAGGGTCGCAGGGAGTGCTGGAGCCCATCGCAGCTGTCAACAGGCAGGAGGTGGAATACACCCTGAACTGGTTGCCAGCCAATTGCAGGGCACATGGAGACAAAAAGCCGCACTCACAATCACACCTGTGTGCAATTATTGTTGCATGTTTTTGGGATGTGGGAGGAAATCGGAGTGCACAGAGAAAACCCACGCAGGCATAGGGAGAACATGCAAACTCCACACAGGCGGTTCCAGGATTGAACCCTGGACCTCAGAACTGTGAATCTTCATTTCAGATGTCAAAAAGTGTCTCCCATGCTGTCTTTTCCGTAGAGACCGGGTTGTAATGGGTCTTTGAGTCTTAAAGGTTGCCAACAAAGTCACAAAATCCACGACGACTTACCTACTGACATGTTCGCAAAAATGGGCAACTCAAGACAAAAATAATCAGGTTGTTTTATTTTCTAGCGGCACAGTGAAGGACTGCTTAGCATATCTGCTTCACAGTTCTGAGGTTCAAATCCTGCATCTGTGTAGAGTTTGCATGTTCTCCCATTGGCTGCATGGGTTTGTTCAAGGTACTCCAGTTTCCCTCCACAAAATCATGCATGGTAGGTTCATTGAAAATTCTAAATTGCCCATAGGTGTGAATGTGTGTGAGAAAGGTTGTTTCTTCATATGTACCATGCAATTGGCTGGTGACCAGTTCGGGGTGTACTCAACTTCTTGCCCAGACTCGACTGGGATGGGTGGCAGCTCACGTCTGACTCTATTGAGGATAAGCGCTATGAAAAATTGATGGAGGCAGGTTTGATTTTCCAATTGATTGATGGGCAGGTACTCAGAGACCAAACTACATGTATGCAAATGTCAATTTTCCAAAATATGTCCCCTTAACATCATACCCCTGTCTCTACAGGTACTTGTATGAACGAATAGACGGTCGTGTTCGTGGGAACTTGCGGCAGGCAGCCATCGACCGCTTCAGCAAGCCTGACTCAGATCGCTTCGTATTCCTGCTGTGTACTCGAGCTGGCGGCCTGGGCATCAACTTGACGGCGGCGGACACCTGCATCATCTTTGACTCTGACTGGAACCCACAGAATGACCTCCAGGTAACATATGCATGGACCTGTGAAAAGATTGAATGCCAGATCAAAAACTTCGACCCAGGGGTTTTCAAACTTTTTACGGAGAGGGGCCCTGCATTTTGGCAAAATTTAGGTCAGGGGGAGACCACATGAAATAAAAAGTTTTCTATTTTCTCGAAAATGTTGTATTTGTACAATTTCACATTCATGTTTTTGAGGGAAAAATGTTAATTTAGAAATAGTTGTAATCTTTACAATACATTGTTGGAAGATGGAATTTGATGCCTCTTATTCTTAAAATGCCTAAAATACGACCGTATTCCTTTAAGGCTATACCTTTTATTCATGCAGGAATGTCAGAATCTTGTGACGTCACTATCATATTACAGCTTTCATTTAACGCACATGTAGGGAGGAATTATTGGTGTATTATGTTTGTTTTATTGCCATATAGTACTGTTTTTAATTATATGTAAAAATATATATATATATATATATATATATATATATATATATAATATATATATATATATATATACACACACACACACACACACACACCACACACACACACACACACTATTTTGCAACTTATTTTTCAGACCCTCGCTAGCGGACCCAACCTGGTACCCCAAGTTTGAGAACCACTTCTTCAAGCATTATTAATGTGTTGCATTCCCATATTTGCACAGGCGCAGGCCCGCTGCCACCGGATCGGTCAGAATAAGGCGGTGAAGGTGTACCGCCTAATCACCAGGAACTCGTACGAGCGGGAGATGTTTGACCGCGCCAGCCTCAAACTTGGTTTGGACAAAGCTGTGTTGCAAAGCATGAGTGGCCGCGACAACAGCTTGGGAGGAGGGGGCGCTGGTGGAGCAGGAGGCACTGGGGGAGGGGTGAGTTGTCAGTTCATTTCATATTTATTTTTAAATATTTTGAATCAGGAATGGAGAATAATTGTTTCATTTAAACACCAAAAGATAGTTTTTTGTTATTTTATTTTATTAAATATAACTTAATAATTTTAATTACTTTATTTTTTTTTACCCATCTTGTTTGGCTACATATTCATGGGTTATGGTGGTGGAACTTTATTCCTCGTCTGACTTTTTTAGAGGAAGAGGTTTTATCAGGTTTATTTTTCAGACTTCTCAGCTTCTTCGGCAAGGGCTGCACTTTGTATTTATTGTTATTTATTGCAACTGCAGTTGAACAAAATGAACAGGAAACAACAAAATCATAACACCAATATAAAACAGCATATTAGACAGCAAGAACTTTACATAGACTGATTGGGAAGGCTACATCCCATGAAAGTGAGACCAAATTGGAAAATATTTTTTTACATAAAATATCTTTGAGTTCTTGGTGTAATGATTTTCTTCCTCCTTCCAGGCGGTCCAGCAACAGCTGTCCAAAAAGGAGATTGAGGATCTACTGCGACGTGGTGCCTATGGCGCCATCATGGACGAGGAGGACGAGGGGGCCAAATTTTGCGAGGAGGATATCGACCAGATCCTCCAGCGCCGAACCAAGACCATCACCATTGAGTCCGAGGGCCGAGGGTCCACCTTTGCCAAGGTGATTTGGCACTTATGGACATTTTAGTTTAGTAGCAGGTTGGATTCCAATTGTGATTACTAAGATTGTCCATTGTCCTCGTCCAGGCCAGTTTTGTTGCATCTGGGAACCGCACTGACATCTCCCTGGATGACCCCAATTTCTGGGACAAGTGGGCAAAGAAGGCAGACATTGATATGGAAATGGCCAACGGCAGAGTAAGTACTGTATATGAGTTACAGTATATAAGCTAGGGAACAGTTCGTCTTGAGTGAGTTATATGTGAGTGTTTTTATAAAGGTACAGCAGAAGTAACAAAAAAATCGAAGAGTGATGTCATTAGTGGCTTTGTGTCTGCAGCATGCACCACATGTGCGGAACCTTAATCAAAAATATTTTTAAAACACATTTTGTGCTTAGTTGTTTTGGCTTTGACTAATATTTAAATTAGTTAATGGGAAAATTGGTTCATGTTCGTCACATTTAATAACGTGCAATAAAATGAGAAATCAAGAAGGGCGCAAGCAGTTTTTCACACAACTGTCAGTCATTAGGGGGGTTCAGCCGAAGCCTGCCCCCCCCCCTCTCTCTCTCTCGCTCTCTCTCTCTATCTTTCTCATATTTGTATTGTTTATGTATTATTATTTAAGTGCAATTTGGCCATCCATGTATGTGGTTTGTTTCCATCAGTGTTAACACAGCCATATGGGATGTGTTGTAATTTTCATTTCATGTATGTATTGCTTTATTCTGACAGGACAGTCTGCATTAAATAAATATAAAGGGAACTCTCTGTAGGGAAAAAATGTAAATATGTCTGAATTAGCTAGAAGCTTGTTTTCATCAATAATCCCCAATAAATAAAAATGAATACAGAACATTAATTCATCACATACAGTCATGTAAGATATACTGTATTGTAATGTCATTGCAGAGATACCACACATTACAGTTTTCTTATTACAAAATATAGAGGGTCCACCCTGAGGGTGGAAATTCTGGAGTAAACTGCCCATTACTGAAATAAATAAATGGAAGATAAAGCAGTTTTTTTTACAAGTTTGATTTAATGGAAACAGAAAACTAAAAAAAATAGGATATAGGCATTAAATCTAAATTTTGGGCACTTGGATCTGCAGTGCAAATTAGCTTGCTGATTACTATTACACGGCTCTACCATTAAAAGCCGTACAGTTGTAAACCAAGGTACCCTGTCTTGTCACGCCTACAGAACAGCCTGGTTATTGATACACCCCGTGTCAGGAAGCAGACGAGGCCCTTCAGCTCCACCAAGGACGAGCTGGCGGAGCTGTCTGAGGGTGAAAGTGACAGCGACGACGCCAAACCCAAAGTCAGGCGAGCCCATGAACGGCCTAACAGCTATGGACGCACAGAATGCTTCCGCGTGGAGAAGAACCTGCTGGTATACGGGTATGTTCATTAATTTGTAAGCTGTTGAGTTAAAGAAGATTATAACCGTTGTGTACCAAATGGATGAGCGTGTTATGGATCTTGCTATCCATTACTTTGTGGCAAAGTCAACTAATTTGACTATCCTAAAGAATAAAATGTAATAAAGGCAGATAGTGTTGCCAAAGGAGTGACCAGCATTACAAAGCAAAGGCCACAGATAACAGAAGCAATGAATACCTACTGGAGAATGCCAGTCATATCAAGGAGGGTGACTCCCAGTAACCCTCCTTCTTTAACTCCCTCCATCCATCCACTGATTCCACCACACCACAATCGATAACGTAAATGATACCAATTTAAGTTGATTTAAATATTAACATTTTTTTTCAATTAATATCAATTTTTTTATTGTTTAAAAACAGGGTGTTCCTTTTTTTTTTACATCGGAATTTACTTTTTGAAGGTTGGGAACAGATGAAACTCATTTACATTATTTTTAGTATGGGAAAAAATGTTTTGGAGGTTGAACCAATCAGACTTTGAACTCTTCATAAAATGAATTATGTTTGAAATCTGAGATTCCACTGTATATCACACAAGGTGTGTCACAGAAAAGGGTCTGAATATTGATTGTGATATTTCAGTTTTTTTTCATTTTCTGTAAACATTTCAACAATTCGTATTTGTTTTGTCATTATGGGGTGCTGTGTAGATTGAGGAAGAAAAACTGATATTAATAGTAAATAGTAATAGTAGGAATTAAATAATTTTGTGACACTTTGAAAGTGTAATTTGGGTGTTTGGTGATGAAGTGCTGCCTCTATAAGTAAAAATAGAACGAGTGCTTATGAATCCTCGTTTTTTTTCTCTTCATAGTCTGTGCTGCAACTTGTGTAAATAAATAGCTGCTCTCAGTAGGGTTCAGGTCAGAGGATGATGGTTGTCACATCATAAATTTTCCTTTTATTGTCTCACAGTTGGGGCCGCTGGAAAGACATCCTCAACCACGGGCGTTTCAAGAAGCAGCTGACCGACTGGGACGTTGAATCAATCTGCAGGGCACTACTGGCCTACTGCCTGGTTCACTACCGTGGCGATGACAAAATCAAAGGCTTCATGTGGGACTTGATTGCACCCACCGAAGATGGCCAGACAAAGGAGCTTCAGAATCACTTGGGTACCTGAACTTGCTGATGTTTTTGGACTAAATGGTAGAGAGCTGGATTTTAAACCATCCTTTCCTGCTGCTGCCAGGTCTGTCTGCACCTGTTCCTCGGGGTCGCAAAGGCAAGAAGATGAAAACCCAGTCCAGTTCATTTGACATCCATAAAGCCGAGTGGCTGCGGAAGCATAACCCAGAGCACATGCTGCAGGACGACGGCTACAAGAAACACCTCAAGCACCACTGCAACAAGTGGGTTCTCCCGAGTCACTTTTAGTTGGAGACATTCAAATTTTGTATGTTTTTAACAGTGCAGCGATTTCAGTGTCGGCTAAAAAGTACATTTCTTTCGAGAATCTTTTTTTTTTTTTTGTTTCCAGATTACATTTCACTCAAAAGACAGCATTTTCATTTTATCCTGCTTTATTATTGGAACCTGAACATTGACGAATTCCCAGTATCGTCAAAGTGAAGGATTCAGAGTATAACTTGATTGATTGTGAAGATTCTGTCTATCTCATATGTTAAAGCATTCATTTGCGTCTAAAAATCAATTAATTGGGTCTGGAGGCGCTATATTAGCCAGGTTTCAAAGATTTTAGTAAGTCGTGTGTTGAAATATCTTTTTTGTAGTTTAATGTTGATGCGGCACAGTGGATCAGCTGGAAAGTGTCATAACGCGTTCGTGTTCAATCCCGGACCTGCCTGTGTGGAGTTTGCATGTTCTCCCCGTGCCTGCGTGTGTTTTCTCCGGGCACTCGGGTTTCCTCCCACATCCCAAAAAACATGCAACATTAATTGGACACTCTAAATTGCCCTGACGTGTGATTGTGAGTGCAGTTGTTTGTCTCGATGTGCCCTGCGATTGGCTGGCAACCAGTTCACGGTGTACCCCGCCTCCTGCCTATTGACACTGGGATAGGCTCCAGCACTCCCGCGACCCTTCTGGGGATAAGTGGCTAAGAAAATGTATGGATGGATGTTGAAGCAGTTAGTGAGTTAGTTCTTGAAGCCCTAAATTGCTCCGATCTTCGAACAGTCGATTAGTTGCACGTCATACATAGCAGTTGATAAGTCGCGCCTTAAAGCAGTCTATTAGTTGCATATAGAGGCAGTTCTTTAGTCGTTTGGAAAGCAATGAATTAATCGAGTCTTGATATAGATGATTAGCCGCATCCTAAAAATAAATATTTGAGCCACCCTGAAAAGGGTTGCGTCAGGGAGTGCATCCAGCGTAAAAATTGTGCCAAACACATATGTGCGTTTATCTGAGATGACACTAAAGGGACAAGCCGAAAGAAACTTACTATTAAATAATCCATCCACTTTCGATAGAGCTTGTCTTTATCAGGGTCTGGGGTGAGCTGGAGCCTATCCGAGGTGACTGGAGGAGAGGTAGGGTACATTCTGGACTGCTTGTTGACAAATCGCAGGGCACATATCAAAACAAAGAACCATTCACAGTCACACCTATGAACAGTTTAGTCCAGCAAATTTAACACATTTTTGGAATGTGGGAGTGAACCGGAGGTACCCAGAAAAAAATGATATAAGTACGGGAAAAGCTTGATAATTCATGTAAAACATATAAAGATTTTAACTCAGAACCTTAGAAGTGTTAAGCACACATCCTAACCATTAATATTACCATTTCCCATAATCAATGAAGGAAATGTACAGTTGTCAAATGGAAAACAACAATGGCCGTAAAAACCTGCTAGGCTAATAACGAGCCACTAAAAGAAACACTGGAGCTGACACTGCTGATTCATTAAGAGCAGTTGAGTGATGGAAATTGTAATGAGACTTCAGACTGAGCTCATGGCTGCCATGGATCACTCTTACTCGCAGATGAAGGGAGAAGGGGTGGGGGCTATCGAGACAAAAGCCAAATGGATGATGGCCGCCTGTGTTGAAACAGTCCTGCGTTTTCCATCGAAAGTTCCCCTTTGTTTCCTGGTCCCGCCATGCTGAATCCAGGGATTGTCCATTACGTGGTATCCGGGATTTGCTGACGATCACGTTTTCCCTCTGGAGGACACTACCTGACTTTCAGTAGATAGCTTAGCGAGCTGTGACAAGTAACGCTTAAGCGCCCATGTTGTCACTTGCGACGTCTCTTCCCGCTCATGTTGCTTCTGGATGGGTTAGTGCCTGTGAACAGAGCAGAGAGGGATTCCTCGCATGCCAGCCGGCTGTCACGCAACTCAGCTGGCTGACTGTGTAATGTGTGAATGACAGTGCACAAATGTGTGTGAGTGAGTGAGAGAGAGAGAGAGAGAGAGAGGAGAGAGAGAGAGAGAGAGATAGAGAGAGAGAGAGAGAGAGATAGAGAGAGAGGAGAGAGAGAGAGAGAGAGATCTCTAGATCTAGAGATCTCTCGAGAGCTCTCTCGCTCTCTAGATCCTGAGTCTCGATCGAGAGAGATAGAGAAGAGAGAGAGAGAGAGAGAGAGAGAGACCCCCCCCACATGCACTTTTACAGCCGAACCTGGAAAGAACGTGTTGACGGGTACAATGGTACATCACAGCAGCTGCTCCTGTCACAGTAGTGTAGAGGGTGGGTAGGCGTAGTCTCCTCATCACAGTCCACTTTTACTGGGAAATATGTTGCTCTAAAAGTATAAAATAATATATGACTGTGGTGCTGGCACTCTATTCCTTTTCCTGCACGGGGCTTTAGTCCCTTAGTTTTCCAATTCGAACACCCACTAGGCCCGAATGACATGCTATTCCTTAGTGTGTCAGTCTGACTTCCTCTTTCTGTTCATGGCATGTCTGTGTGTCTGACTTCCTGTTCTTGCTGGCTCTCTGTTCCTGTTACAACCTAGTTGTGTTACCGACATACCGTATGTGTGTGATTTGTAAGTCAAACAGCATGGTGGTGGGACAGTCATATCCCATTGCTTAGTGTATGTCTGTCTGACGCCCATTTCCTGCTGGCTCGCTGATCGTACCTCCTGCATGACATCATCACCATCCTAATTTGTCTTTCTCTTTGTCGGTTTGCTTGTTTTTCTGCAATGCAAAAATGTTATCCCTAGTTTTCCTCCACCATTTAGTCTCTATAAAAATGTTCGCCATTTAGGATTGACTGGATTCTTTCGTTGGAGTTCATTGTGTTCAACTAGACTATGCGCCACTCCCTCAAGCAATTGTGCATGGTCAGGGTTTTTACTAAGCGGCAGCTTTTCTGTGGACAGGGTGCTGCTCCGGGTCAGAATGCTGTACTACCTGAAACAAGAGGTGATAGGCGATGAGGCCCAGAACGTTTTGAACAACGTGGATGCCAGGTGAGTGCACAGTCCTTCTGTCCTTATGGAGAATCGTAAGCAACAAAGATGTTAAATAGATAGTGTACATTTTTGTTGAGACAAGACTAATTGCACAGCAACAGTCAACAATAGATTTCGAGACTGAACCTGCTCTAAAAATGGAAATCTTAGTCATCATAACATTTTATGTTTTATTTATGCTTCAATACTTGTCTGTAGTTGGGCATTTGTAACAATAGTGTAGCATGCCAAGGCCAGAATGTCATACTGTAAAACATAAATTATTCTCACAGTATAAATAAATACAAGCACCATTGTTTTACATGTGATGGTGTTGTTTTTTCATGAGAATCATCAACCTGTTGAATGCTCACCAGCCAAATTTAGGACAATTACAGAGTTCCATCTGCTGGCAAGATTTAGAACTACATTAGAATAGGTCATCAAAACAAGGTTTAGGGAGCAGAAAAGAGGGGCTTTTAATTGTAATCTTTTGGGGTTGGAAAAAAGAGGTATAAGTATTAATCCTTTGTCATTTTCTTTTTATAATTTGTCTGACTCAATCACTCCTTCTTTAGTGAGATCAAGATCTTGGTGCCCGAGCTGGACCACTCGGAACTTCCAGCCTTGTGGTGGGATAGCGTCTCTGACAAGTGTCTGCTGCTAGGGGTCTACAAGCACGGTGAGTGAATACCACTTATCCCAGCTGGAATTTATCCCCCCTGCTGACTTTGGTGATAGTTGAGATACAACCTGGAATGGTCATCAGACAACAGTAGGACACATAAGGACAGGGAAAATATGCAAGTGGAAAAAAAATATATTTATACCGCATAATGTCAGAACGCATAATGTCGTTTTGTTTCACAGGTTATGAGAAGTACAACACCATCCGCGCAGACCCTGCGCTATGCTTTCTAGAGCGCGTCGGCCGACCAGACGACAAAGCCATCGCTGCCGAACAGAGAAGTAACGATTTTATGGACGGGTAGGAAGAAAATACCTGAAAAATGTGTAGTATATTTCATAAGACAACATCTTGACAGTTAGACATTATTTCTCCAGGGATGTGGACGATCCTGAATACAAGCCTGCACCAGCCCTGCTGAAGGATGACATAGAGGTAAACGTCATGGCCTGCCAAAGGCCAAAGTTGTCTCCTTTTGAAAAGGCCGATCGATAATCAGACTGACAGATGAATGCATCTGCTCTCAGCACAGACGCAAAAGTTCCTCCTGCTACTTTTTTTTTTTAATTTTGTAAAGCCTCGAGCTAGTGATTCTACTCAAAAGAGAAACAATAATAACCAACAGTAGGTATGGGAAAATTCTCATTTAATTCTCAATCAATAGGTTACACAAACTTTAAAATAAATAAACTAAATATATATTTAAAAAAAATTATATATATATAATCTTTAAAAATGAGAGCGTACTACAATTGAATAAAATAGATAAAATTATATTAGTAATTCCTGAGAAATGGCTTCAATAAAACAATAACAAATCTGAAATTTGAAAATCATAAAAAAAATAACCTGAGCTGCGAAGTTTGGGATTTTTTGGGGGGGGCATGTACAGGGGAGGCTTTAAACTGTTTTGTGGTGAAGGAAATTTAATATGCAAAACTTTATGCCCCACCTGTATCATATGGTATGGTAAAAAGAAAAGCTTTTAACAACTTCTAAAGTCCCAGGTTTGAAGATGCTGATGAAATCTGTAGGGCTGGTTTGTAAAAGTAACAGGGATGAGAATTTTTCGCCGATTGGCGGAATTCCGACTTTTTCAGACCAAAATGACCATTCTCGAGATAAGTGCAAATCCGTTGAGAAAATTCTAGGGGGGGGGGGGGGGTAAGGGAAGGGTATCGTGCGCCTGCCTCTCGATGGTAGGCTCCGAGCTGCAAATTCAGCTTAGTGCTAGCACAAGCACGACTATCATATGCCGTTCTAACTTGCTCGGTAGTGTAAATATTTGCATTTTGCGACATAAACATTAAAACTTGTTTGCGGCAGATTACACGATTGGGCAACAGTGTTATACAGTATAACAACCCAATCGTGTAATCGAGTTTCACCATTGCCTTGTTCATGTGTTTTCAGTTCTCAGAAATCGCAGTGTAACTTGTTAGTTAGCCAAGTAATGGCGCGTGGGACTGAGATTGCGCGAACTGAGCGACGGTGTGTTCAAAGTTTTACGATGGCGAAAGTGTTAGAAAAAAAGGATGAAGATCGAGCGAGGGCAATTGACAAGCTGGAATCAAAAACTGTTTCAAACAGGCATGGCTTGAATAAAAGTGTAACCGTGCAGATAGGACCGAAAACGGTATCAAGATGTGCACTCTGTGTTCCGATAGGACCAAAAAATATCCAGGACGAAACTCAAACCCCCCCCTCGACAGAGATTTTCTGTGTTTTTCCAAATTGGTCATTCTCATCCCTGAAGTAACAACACTGTGAATGTGGAAAATTGGGCAAAAAGGGGCCAAAATTCTATATTTAAAAAAAAAAAAAAATCATATCTCACTCCCTGTTCATTTTTTGGATTTGGCTTCTGCGGACTTTTTTCCCCCCACCTTCGTAGTTTGGCAGGTCTAAGTGACACATAGTTTCGTTCACAACCCTCTTTACATTCTTTGTGGGCACTCCAGAACCATTTTGTCATTATCATGTACAAAATCTTGAAAAAAATAACCATTTTGCAAGGCCCAATCTACATGTATGCAAATCTTTTGTGTGAATTCATTCATTTTTAGGCTATCAAAAAATGCAACTGTGAAAATAGCAACAACAAAAAAAAAACAAACAAAAAAAAATTTCTGCGATTACAATAGGTCCCCTTCAACGGTTGCTGCACGGGTCCTAATAAATACAAATAATAATATAAAGTGTGAAATAGAGTTCTATTCGTGTTTAATTTTAGTGACAATTGTTCTTCCTGTGCACGTATTGGCCTCAAAACATTACATTGTATAAAGTAAAATACCTATTTCTGCACAGGATGATGCCTCCTCTCCGGGAGACTTGGTTGTCACTGACAACCCCGGAGGTGAGTATTACTTGCAGATAAATCCTACACTCTTGGAAATTCAACTGACATCACTTACAAGAAATGATTCTCTCATTCCCACACTTTTCTAGACGCAGTTCCGGGAGTAGCGAGCGCCTACTGGCCCTCATCTTCCTTGCTCACTGCCCGGCTAAGGCGTCTGATCACTGCCTCCCAGCGGTACACGAAGAGCCGGCAGATCTTACAAATCCACCAGGTGCAGTTGCAGTCCCACACCCAGCTGGCCGGCATGTCGTCGATGCCACTCTGCCCCCCACCACCGTCTGCGGCGCTCCTACTGCCACCGGCAGTTTTCAGTGACCCGCTTAACACCAAGATGGCCGCCAAGATTGAACGTCAACAAAGGTGGGACAGAGTAATAATTATTCGGCATAATACTAATATGCTGAATAAGAAATGTATGCACTGGTTAATACTATATCTCTATCTATAAATCATATTGTTGCCGCATCTTAATTTGGTACACACCAACCCACACCCCTAATGCAAAAGGTGTACTAAGAACACTTTTCATTGTAATGCAGTGGAGTTTTATATTGCCACAAAGTGTAACATTACTAAAATAAACATACACTATGAATAATTCACAATTCACCCCGATGCCATGTAACTAAAGAATGATATAACTGATTTTTAAAATTAGCCCTCCAAAAATCTATTTTCATGTCTCTAGATTGGACTAAATGATTCAACTTTGTATTACATATATCACAGCATTTATTACAATATAATATGTAATTACATAATAGTTATATTTAGCATGACAACTATCTGCATTTTCTTTTCCCTTGTCAATAGATGGACGAGGCGGGAAGAAGCTGACTTCTACCGGGTGGTGTCCACATTTGGTGTGGTCTTCAACCCGACGGTGGGCCGCTTTGACTGGACAAAATTCCGGGCAATGGCGCGGCTGCACAAGAAGACGGATGAGAGCCTACAGAAGTACCTGTGCGCCTTTGCTGCAATGTGCCGACGAGTTTGCCGCCTGCCGCCCAAAGAAGGAGGTCAGAGGATGCCTACGCTTGTTCTGTCACTATGGCGACCGGTGGTGTGCTATGGGTATTAAGACTAAGCAAGTGCCTAATAGCTGATTTATATTTTCATAAACAGCACTTCATCAAGCCATCAAATTACACTGTCAAATCGCGTCATGCATCTTTGTATGCACCACATGCAGCCAAACACAAATATTACCCATGCTGCAAAAAATCTGTCATGTTACCACTATGTACTGTAAAATCTTAGAAAAAGTGATTGCTTTAAAAATATATGATTATAGCATCGGTGAGACGGATGATCCGCTACTGTATATAGTGGGGGAACACAACAGAAAAAATAAACAATGGTGGTGGGATTTGACATGATTTCCCAACATGCTCACATCCTTCTTTTTTTTCCCCCTAGACTCAGCAGTAGACCCGTCCCTTAACATCCAGCCCATCACGGAGGAGCGCGCATCACGCACCTTGTACCGGGTGGAGCTACTGCGGCAGGTGAGGGAGCAGGTCCTTCGCCACCCATTGCTGTACGAGCGCCTGCAACTTTGCCAGATAAGCTCTGACTTACCCGCGTGGTGGGAGTCCGGCACCCACGACCGGGACCTGCTCATTGGTGCTGCCAAGCACGGGGTCAGCCGCACGGATTATCACATACTCAGAGATCCTGATTTGGGTTTCATGGCTGCCCAGCGCAACTACAGCCAGACAAAGGCCATGCTGCCACAGCAGCAACAACAACAGTTGGTAGGCTTCACACCTGTCCTGCAACCTCAGTACCAGCCCTCGGCAGTTCCACTCCCTACCCCAAGGGACTTGGCGACAGGTGGGGTGGTGCCAAAAGCAGAGCCCTCCTCAGAAGGGGAGGAAAGCAGGGAAAAAGCGAAAGAAAGCTGGAGTCCCGCCAGAGCACTGGAGACCCCCGCGGGAGTCGCAGAGGACAAACGCGACAGCGAGGGGCAGATGGTGGCAGCAAGGACAAAGCCTGTCACACCCAACTCTTTGGAAAGGAAGCCCAAGAAGGCCAGCAAGAGAGGCCGCAGAGAGAGGCGGCCCTCTGGCTCCGACTCAGACGGCTCGTCATCTAGCTCTTCGTCCCGTTCCTCCTCCTCTTCGTCGTCGACCTCCTCTTCCTCATCCCGCTCCGGGTCCAGCTCATCTTCGTCTTCGTCATCCTGCTCCTCTGGCTCTTCGTCATCCTCCTCCTCCTCCTCAACTTCTTCGGATGACAGTGACAGTGAAGGAGAGGACAGGAAGAAGAAAGGTGAGAAGTCAACACACAGTGTAGCCTTTAACAAAATACTGCTAAGCTGTAGCCAACTTGAAATGACAAAGTACTGAATGAATTGAGGACTCTCGCGGCATAAAGAAAACAGCCAATACCTTGTTGCTATAGCTCCTATCTGAGTTTCTCAGTCTTTACATCAAGTACCATACTATTTACTCCCGTCATGATCTTAAATTACAGTAGCTCAGTAGGCCCCAGTGAGGCAGAAATATTTTTAATATCATTGTAATACTGTGCTCAAATGTAGCCTTTTTTTAAACTATTAAAATGATGAAAATTGTACCCATATAAATGATTAAAAACAATATCACTGAAGGGTACTCAACAAATGTACTGTACTTGAGTTGGAGGAAGAAAATAATATTTCCTCATTATGCAGTTTGAACATTGATTTTTTTTTTTTTTTTCCCTCCTTCATATACAGTACAACTACAGGGAGCCCGGGACTAGGACTACTCGTACCACATTTTGAGAACCCGTACCTGTAGTGTGTATTTCTTTTGGCATGTCCCGTTAGGGGTGGCCACGACGTGTCATCTCGGTTGAACGCTCATATTTGATTGGCACAGTTTTCACGCTGGATGCCCTTCCTGTAGCATATTCACAAATCGCTGAGGGCCTTTGCACCCGTTTTCATTGATCTCAATTCTGTTTACGACTCACCCCAAAAATAATTTGTCACCCATTCAAGATAAAGCTCATTACATCGTGTGTGATGTTAACAGTGCTTGCAGCTCCAAGCGTGAAGGTCTTTGATGAGGACAGTGTGGCGTCTTTAGGCGCCACACACCGCGATGCGCAAGACACTCCGGCGCCCCAGAATGGCGTCGCCAACAATGCGTCACATCCCTTCCAGGCAGGAGGTTTCATGCTCGCTGCCTCCCACTGGCCAAAGGTGAGTCACTGTAATGATTATCAACCGCCAACAGATGTTCGGCGACTGATGACTGGATTGTCCACATTTAGGACCGCGTTATCATCAACCGTCTGGACAGCATTTGCCAGGCGGTGTTGAAGGGCAAGTGGCCAGCCACGCGGCGTGTCTATGAGCCCGGTGGCCCCGTGGCATCCTTCTACACCACCAAGCTCCTGGACGGCAGCCTGTGCGAAGACCCCTCGGCCTCGCCACAGGGGTCTAAGGTGACCGAGCATGTTGCAGAAAGCAAGGAGTTCTCAGTCAAGCTAAACGATGTATGTTGATTTCTCCCATCTTCGCCTCGTCCCTCCCTCAGCTCCTTCGCCGCCACGTTGGGCATGCCGCTCTGATTTCCCCATTCTGTCTTTCCTTCGATGGTGTGATTAGTACTTCTTGCACTGGAAAGGGATGAATGTAATAACAGCCCCACTTCTTTTTTCCCTTTGTGCTTACTTTGAAATACGGCCAAAAGATGCCATAATGCCAGCATCAAAGGTTCCACAATCTCCTTGGCGTTTACAAGATTTATACTTCTGCGCTTTTTGGCTTCCATTTACGGACCAATTTATTGTGCCTATTCGGCACTGTCTTTTGTGTATGTGCACTAACACTCAATTAGCACAAGCACATACAGTGGAAGCTTAGACCTGTACAAAAATAAGCCAAGACAAAATAAAAGGAACATTTTATTAAACAAAAAAAAAAATCCAGTGGTCTAAGTTGAATGATGGTTTTCCTTTATTTTGAAAGCACTTTAAAAAAATCAGGGTGCGTACGCGGCCCTAAAAGTCCCTAAAAACCCCTAAATTTTCAGAGGTGCATTTAGGGGCTCCTAAAAGTCCTTCAAAATCCGCGAAAACCGGTCAAGCCCCTAAAAAGGTCTTAAATTTAAAAAAAATAAAATAAAAGGGAGGACCTCTACCGCCAAAATTCTCCCTAAAAAAAAAAAAAAATCTTTTATTTAAAAAAAAAAAATAGCGATCCGTCTGGCGTCCAAAACAGCCGGAAATTGTCAACGGAAGTCACCGTGTTGACAACTAGTCGCCATCTTGTCGATATTCCATTGTTTGTTTCCGTGAGTAGCCATTTCACTTCGTCTTCGTTACAACATAGCGTAGTTCTTTCATCGATCCAGCTTGTATCATGGAGAAGTGCATTTTTCAATATGCTTGGGTTGAAAGTAAGGAGTTTGGGAGCTGGGTTCGTCGAGATCCAAAAGATCGGCACATGTTTTACTGCCATCTGTGCAAGCAGAGTTACCAGCTTGAAAATATGGGCGTCAAAGCGCTGGAGTCGCACGGGGAAAACAGGACAGACATGCTGATTTGGAAACTCTCATCTCCCGTTGGTATGAATCTGTTTCTGAAATATCAAGATAGTGAAGCATCAACTTCAGGCAGTGTTACTGGCAGTGCATGCGCACCTACAGTTGTCCAGTCATCGACTTCAACCAGCCGGAAGTCAGGCTTTATGAACGTAGTTCAATACACGAAGACGGACTCGTTAAAGGCAGAGATCGTGTGGACTTTAAAAGTGATCTGCAGCCATTACAGTTACAAATCTTGTGAAAATAATTCGAAAGTGTTTGCAGTCATGTTCCCAGACAGTGACATTGCTAAAAACTACCACTGTGGGGAAAGGAAGACTTCGTACCTGGCTACAGTTGGCATCGCTGCCCACTTTTCATCTCTACTGCTTCAAAGCCAAAAAAAGCCAGAGTAGAGACTGACATATCTACGCTTATTGAGAAGGCTGACAGGCTGTGTGAGGAGGCAGAAGAAAAGCGGAATCTGAGGTTAATCACCAAGGCCAATGCACTCAGAGGCAGAGCAAAGGACAAGAGAGCCACTTTGGCACCTCTGCAGCAACAAATAGAGGAGGCACTGGGTAGGCTCAAGGAGCCAGAATAGGGGTGTTGAGACAGACATCAGTAGAAGAAATTTGTGTATATAGTTGCAATTGTAGTGAGAATATGTTTTTCTGTAGACTGTTATGTGAAGACATTGACAAGGGTCATATCAATGACAACTACCACAAGGGGCGACAGGTGATCACTATCACAGGTACTGAAGTACTGGAACATTTGATGAACCAAGAACGGTTGATGGCACCAGTGGGCGAGTCTTGATTTCCCACGATGGCCCTAAATTTTTCGTGTCAGCCCCTAAGAATGCCCCTATAAAGCCCTTAAATTTTTTGGGTCAGACTGAGTATGAACCCTGAAAAGTCAAAATTTGTGAAAGTTTTTTTTTTTTTTTTTTTTTTTGACTCTTTTGAAACAGATCAACAATCAATGTTGAAAAAAATGTTCTACTTAAGTGATTAATTGATGGTCAAAAATATAAAGGGGGGAAATTAATGAAAAGGGTGAACAGTTTATTGGTCACTTTTTTTTTTAATAAATGAAAAGATTATCCCAAAATTGAGTGAAACTGGCAAAGGGAAAAAGGTTAACTTGTGAAAGCTGAAACATTTTAAAAAAATAATGAATTTATAATTTGTCAAAGTGGAATACACAATTTAAAAAAAATATTGGAAGTAGTATATTGTTAGTGAAAATGTGTCAAATTTTAAATGGTTTAGAAAATCTGAAGACGATATCAAAGAGAAAACATTGACAACTGAGTGATCACAAAATAAAAATTCCCCATTGAAAATAACAGAAATTGAAAGAATTCATTCCAAGATCAAACCATTGGCATCATAAAAGCTCATAACTATATACGCAGTGTTGTTTAAAAAAAAAAAAAAAGTAGCATTTTTCTCTCATTCTTTACACAGAAAAGTGCCAAAGACAATGGCGTAAATCATTTGAATGATCACTGAGCTTTTTTTATTCTGAACTTTAGTCCACGACAATGCTAGTGCTGTTCAAATGTTGACATTCCACTGTATTTATTTGTGTTTACATTAAGGAACATGTTTCATTGTAGCTATAAAATAAGCCCTTTCTTACTTGACCAGCAAAAGTTTTTTTTTTTTCCACATTTGCCCCTAACAATCATCCACTCATCCAAATGTTTGCCTCTGTGTAGCAGGAGGGAGGGCTCAAGTTGACCTTCCAGAAACAGGGGCTCCCTTTGAAGAGACCCCTAGACTCGGAGGAGGCACCCCAGGCCCAGCAGCAGCAGTATCTTGCTCGGCTTCATGAACTGCAGAACGCCTCAGACACTGGGCTGGCTGACATCACCCAGCCGCAGTGCAGCTTCCAGAACAGTATGTACAAAAAGGAGATGACTGGTTCTTTTCTTTATTACAGCCACAAAATGACAGCAAAGCTTGCCGCAGAGATTTATTTCTGGGTGCTTCAGTGCCTTCAGGTCTCGCTGGGGCGATGAGGCTGAACGGGGTGCTGGACAGCCAGCCGGTGGTGAAGAGGCGGAGGGGGAGGAGGAAGAACGTGGAGGGCGTGGACCTGCTTTTCATGAACAGGAGTCAAGTCCCTGATCAGGTGAACTGTTGGGTCGAATCGCATTCATTTGATCTCCTACTGATTTCATAGGTTTCCACACAAATAAAATAACAATCTCACTTTTCCCATTTTACTAATTGTGGTAATAGACTATAAGTCATACGTGGAGAAAAACAAATACACTGATCCACCACATTTCTGTGCAGCACACAATTCAAAAGTGAAATACAGTACCATATTTTCGCGACCATAAGGCGCTTCGTATTAAAAGGCGCAGTCTCAATTGCACCGAATTGCACATAATTTCAACACCTGCAGAAGGCGCCAAGTATTATTGGCCACAGGCATGCTGGCGCTCACTAGTCAGTAAGGCACAATTGTACCTTTATTTTATTTATTTTATTTTATTTTTTGGGGGGGGTCCACCACTGACCCAGATGACAATAAACGATGTTAGGCTTCATTTCTGTTTGCATCTCATATCTGTATAAATGAATGATTGAAATGTACCATAATTTCTGGACTATGAGCCACATCTGATTATAAACCTCACCCAGTACATTTTAAAGGAAAAAACATTTTGTACATACATAAGCCGCACCTGTCTATAAGCCGTATGTGCCCACATTGAAACACGAGATATTTATAAAGACGGTCACAGAAAGCGTTTTCAAAGTTTTAATAATATACCTTAGCTTTTTTTCCAAACAGTGTCTTTGACGCGGCAATAACACAGCACTAACAGGGCTGGGTAAAAAAAACATACCGGTAAAAGTCACTGAGAAGCGGCAGTAACACAGTTCGGGCCACCTGCTTTTTTTCCTGTGAAAGCGTCTTTATACATTTCTCCAGTTCTTCCCGCTGCCGTTTCCAGCGTCTCATCATCGATTCATGCCAAGTTTACTTGCAGCAGCTCAGTTTCCTTCTTTATCTGCCAGCTCGATTGCTTTTAACTTGAAAGCTGCGTCATATGAATTTCTTCTTGCATTTTCCATGCATAATGAGGGTCTCTTCATTACTAATTTTATTTATGCACAAAGCACTAAGTTACATTAAACTTGTCTTCCTCGACACATATAATCCACCTGTCTCACTCTTATCTTTTCTGTTCAAGTGCCCCTGGCGGTTGTTAGGGGAAACAAAAAATCATAAATTAGCCACAACATTGTATTAAGCCACAGGGTTGAAAGCGTGTGACAATGGTCGGAGCTTAAAGTCCAGAAATTACGGCATTATCTTTTTTCAAAAGACACCATTCATCAGGAAAACTGAATTTTAGCAAGTTTGGCTTAAAAAAAAAAAAAAAAAAACAAGTTATGCTAGTTAGAATAGCATACACAGAAAGTGAGCTGTTCCATGTGCACATTGGCATCCATTGGTACCATTTTCCAAAGTGGAGGGTGTGCAAAATCAGTTGTCCTTGTTCGAGAGAGATTATTATTATTATGACAAAGGTAAGGGAGCAAGCTAAATCTAAGTCCATCCATTTCTAACAGTAAATAACCAGATCTAAATTAGACTGTTAATTTCTATGCAAATTAGCAGACTTATAAATTCAGCAGGGTATCCAAAGATTATTTTCCCCATTGTGTAGGTATGTGCATGACATAAAACCTCACGCATGTTTCCAGGCGGCTCCCGGATGGGGCGGCATCGGCCAAGTGGGCATGGCTCCAATGCCGGGGTACAATCACCAGGCCTCGGGACCGAGCCCGGAGAACGTGGAGAGCAGAGTACCGGTCATCAACCTGAAAGACGGCACCCGACTGGCTGGGGACGACGCTCCCAGGAGGAAAGATCTGAACCAGTGGCTGCAAGAACACCCGGGCTTTGTGGCAGACACGGGCGCCTTCATCCCTGTGAGTTTAGCTTCCATACTGTCTAAGGTCCTGATGTATGCACTTGTTGTTTTTGACACATTTAATGTGCAGGGCGTGAACAAGATGCCTCTGCAGTTTCACGTCCAGGACGGGCGACCCAAGCAGAAGAGGCACCGCTGCAGGAACCCCAACAAGATCGATGTCAACAGCCTGACGGGCGAGGAGCGTGTGCAGATCATCAACAGGAGGAACGCCCGCAAGGTTGGTGGCATGTTATACTCCATATGAAATGCCACCAACTATAATATTGTAAATCGTGTATTTCACAACAGTGATGCAATATGTGTAGTCATTCTTTAAAATATCACAGTAGTGTTTAATATTCCAATAATGCTAAGGCACTTTCAGCAATGATAAATATATATTTTTTCTTTTGTATTGCCGTAATTTCCGGGTTACATAGCGCACCTGAACATAAGCCTCACCCAGTACATTTGCAAAAGAAATAGCATTTGGTACATACATAAGCCGCAGCTGTGTAAAAGCCGCAAGCGGGCACATTGAAACCCACATTGAAACACAAGATATCTACAAAAAAAGAGGGTACGCAGAGTTTTCAAAGTTTCAATACCTTAGCTTAGCTTAACGTAGCAACAACACGGTAGCACGAACTGGGCTGCTAAAAAAAAAAAACGTACAGGTAAAAAATACAAAAACAGCCGTGGCAGCTACACACTAGCAACACGGTAGGACAGCACTAACAGGGCCGGTTTAAAAAAAAAAAAAAACACTTAAATCACTGAGACGCGGCAGTAACACGGCAGCAACAAGCTAACGCAAGTGCAGCGCAAACAGGGGCAGTTAAAAAAAAAACATACTGATAAAAATCACTGAGACGCGGGAGTAACACACCAGGAACAGGCTAGCGCAGCACTAAGAGGCACTAAAGCACTAGAAAAAAAAAAACACCGGTAAAAGTCACTTCCTTTGCACATATATTCCACCTGTCTCACTCTTACATTTTCCACTCGAGTGCCCTCTTGCGGCCGTTTGGAAAAAAACGCACAAATTAGCCGTATCACCGCATAAGCCCCAGGGTTTAAAGCATGTGAAAAAAGTTGCGGTTTATCGGCTGGAAATTACGGTACATCAGTACAATGGTGCATTCAAAAGATTAAAAATAACAAATTTAGTATTGTAACAGTAATACAATATATTTTTAGCAATACTAATAAACAGTAGGCGCCACGGACGACTGGTTAGCATATCTGCTTCTCAGTTCTGAGGTTCGTGGTTCAATTCCCCTCCCTGCATGATGCTGCCCTGCCTGCACGGCGTCTGCCTGTTCTCCCCCGTGCTTGCGTGGGTTTTCTCTAGGTTTTCTGGTTTTCCTCCCACATCCCAAAAACATGCACGATAGGTTGATTGAAGACGTTAAATTGCCCATTGGCGTGAATGGAAGTGTGAATGTTTTTTTTTCCCTCTCTCCATTTGTTCCCTTGGTTGGCGATCAATGCAGGGTGTACCCTGCCTCTCGCTGGGAGTCAGCTGGGATAGGTTCCAGCAAGCCCGCGACACTTGTGAAGATAAGCAGTTCAGAAAATGAATGTATATAAAACAGTACTATAGCATTTCGTAATAAAATTCATTGATTTCAAAAGAGTAAAAGAATAAAATGTTTGTTACAACAAAAGTACTTGTAGCTTAGTGTTTCATTGTTCATGTCATTGCTTAAAGTTTAAATGGAAAAAAAAAAGCAATTTCCAAGTTTCACAATGAGATTAATTTTTGGCCTTCCAGGTTGGCGGAGCTTTTGCGCCTCCTCTCAAGGATCTGTGCCGCTTCCTTCAGGAGAACCCAGAGTACGGCGTGCCGCCTGAATGGGGCGATGTCGTCAAACAGTCGGTGAGGACGTAACCAAAAGTATTCTGGATATCAGTGGGTGGCAAAGCATGGCCTGTAGGACACGTGCGGCCGGGCTCGGTTCTTGAATCTGGCCCGCCCAGTATTTGTAACATCAGGAGTCTTATAATATTTGTTGCATTAATTTCACTCAGCATTTTCACATTGGTTGATGAAAATGTTTTTAATCAATTTGAAAGTCGATCTTTCGATTGTGTAAACACACAATCAGTCCATTGGCTCATGGTGTATATGATCCGCCTCTTTCAGGGTTACCTCCCAGCGAGCATGTTTGACAGGATCCTAACAGGTCCCATCGTTCCTGAGGAGGTGAGCCGGCGAGGGCGGCGTCCAAAGAATCCCCTCGTTAAGGCGGCGACCATGACGCCCAACCCGGCAGCGGCAGCGTCCTCCACCCTTGCCCTCAATCCCCTTCTGGCTAACGGCCTCCTGGCGGGCATGGACCTGAGCGGCCTCCAGGCCTTCCAGCAGAACCTGCAGCTCACCGCCGGCCTCATGGGCCTGCCCCCCTCGGACGCCGGAAACCTGGCGGCGAGCAATCTTGCCGCCATGTTTCCCATGATGCTCTCCGGGATGGCGGGACTGCCCAACCTGCTGGGCATGAGTGCGTTGCTTGGCAAGAATCAGGACGGAAGCGGCGGAGGCGCCGAGGACAAGGACGCAGGAACCGGTGGCGGCGGCCCGGCGGGAGAACCGTGCGCCCTCGGCGAAGAACGGACAGAAGGCGGAGACGCCCCTGCTTCCTCCCAAAGTGCCTCGTCCACCTCCAGCCCTCCCCTCCCTCTCAACCCTTTGTTGCTGTCCAGTATGCTTTACCCAGGGATGCTCCTCACTCCAGGCCTTAACCTCCCCGTGGCCAACGCACAGCCTGACCACAAGCCCCTTCCTCCTCAGAGTCCGCCTCCTCTTCCTCAAGCGCCCGCCGCCAAAGTGGAAACTTTGGAAGATAATGACGACGACGACGATGACGACGACGAGTCGGGAGAGCCCAAGGACCAAAGCAGGAAACCAGAGTCTTCTTCATCCGAGTCTGGGAGCTCTTCTTCTTCCTCAGATGACTCAGACTCCAGCAAGGAATGATGACATTTTCATTTATTTATGTACGGGCCTCTTCCAAATGTTTATATATATATATATATATATATATATATATATATATTCACATCAATGTGGCTCCCCCCGCCCCCCTCACCACCCCACCGACCACCATCTGTCAACCCTCCTTCCAGCACTTACCATTTCTCTACGTGTAAATAACTAACCAAATTGTTGTGTAATAAAACAAAAATCCCAAGAAAGCAAAACAAACTGCAATCCACTTTGAACGTTTGTGGACGAGGTAGCGTCTTTGTTTCCAGACATTTTGCATGTCGGACCTGAGTAGAAGCGTCACCTTGTACTGTTGAAAACAAAAAGAAATGAGGAGGAAAAAAAAAGTTGCAAAGGCATTATTGTAATTATGATTAAGTCAGGGTTTAATTTTATTATTAAAAATGCGTTGAGCTGTACTATTAATATATTTTGATGTTGGGGTTATGATGTAAAGAAGACACGTTTGCTTTGCAGATCACGCGGATGTGAGCAATAACTCGGGCAGCTAACGAATGTCACTCAAGCTGTAGATTCCGTCACGTTCCCAAAAAGCTTTTTCACGTCGGTCCTGTCATTTTTGTTGCTTTGTTTTGTTTTATTTAATTTTTTTTTTGTTTTGTTTGTAGTGGCAGCAGAGTGAGCTAATGTTTTAGCACGTCTGCCTCGCAGTCGAGAGGTCCCAGGTTCCAATCTCGGCTCGGGCCCTCCCCGTGCCGCGTTCGCATCTTCTCCCCCGTGCTCGCCCCACCTCATCCTCCAGCCCCAAAACTCCCATTTCAACTTTATTGAAGACTCCAAATTGTCCATAGGTGTGACTATGAATGTTTGTCCATCTGGACGTTGCGATCGACTGGCGACCAACCCAACCCAGCTTGCCTTGGGTTCAACCATTTGTCGAGAAAGGGGAATAACGGGTCGTTATTCATTCAGTTCAACCTATACTGAGGCCCCTCGTTACAGAAAATGGTGGCCCAAGCTAAGTTTCTTTCTGACGCTTGGGTTCAACCATGTGTCAAGGGGAACTAACGGAGGTGGTTTTTCTCGTTTCTGGTGGAAATGGACCCCCCACCCCACCGCCCACCATCGCCCGGACTCAGCTTTTCTTTGCCCTCAAAGCCTTCCGCTGTGCCAAAATCCAGCTTTCCTTTCGCGTGCATCACTTCTTTTTCAAAGAGCTTCCCGATCGGTAGCACCTCCTTCCTGTTTCCCGGTCCCTGCCATCCACCTTCCGACGGCACAAGCACAATAAAAAAAAAAAAAAAGTTGTGATTGTTGTTCAACACAGCAGTGCCACATCTAGCGAGCGTGCTAGCAAGCTAGCTAGCGCGAGCAAGGGCTCGAACAATCTCGCTACTCACTTTAGTTTTTTTTTTTGCTTGTTTTTTGAGCTTCAGCTAGACTTAGAAGTGCCCTTAACTTATACCTCTGCTTTTCAATCCTGTTTTTTTTTTCTTTTTAATTGGGGGAAGCAAACACTGGAATTCCATTAATGCCGAAGTACCTTTGCTACCCTCTTGTGGACTGTTAGTTCATCAACACTCTTGATTGTGGCTGTCGCTCCATTCTCCCATGGTCAGTGAATGCACCGAGACTGAAAAGCTTGCAGTGATTTACACATGCTTTTTATTCATTTTTTTTTATGTATATTGTAGTGCCCTTCACACGTTTTGTTATGGTACAATCTTTGACACACACACACACACACACACACTACTGCTGTACAGGAAGGTGTCATCAATGTCATCACTGAGACTTTTTTTTTCCCCAAGCTTTGACGATATTTAAATTGTCACCATGGTCAAGTTTTTTTTTTTTTTTTCCAAAAGTAATATTTTTTGCTCGCTCTCTGTAGTCAAACTAATTTCATGTAGTCAAAAGGACGAGAAAACTGAGGGGGGAGGGGGGGGAGTGTCTTAAAACAAAAACAAGTCATTTGTAATTTATTGGATTACTTTCTATGAAGTTCTATAGAGGAAACTGAGGTTTAATTATTTTTATTAAACATATTCTTCTGACTGTCCCATCAGGTGTCAGTTTGTGTGAGCCCTGTTCATCTTTTATATTATAATATTTTCCACACTAAAAGCCGCACCTCCAGTGGATGGCCTATTTCACAACTTCTTCCGACGCTATAGTAGAGGCTGGGGTTACGTTATTTATTCATTAGATGGAGGTGCACTAAAGGCTCAATATTGATCCATATATAAGGCGCACCCGATTATAAGGCGCATTGTCAGCTTTTGAGAAAATTAAAGGCTTTTAGGTGCGCCTTATAGTGCGCAAAATACGGTATATAAATAGATGTTATTTTATTTTAAATTTTTATATTTTATCGGTCTTAGTCAAAACTACACTGCTACAGCTATTTCGTCTGCTAATATTGTTGGTAAAATGTAAAACTGACTTGTTGACAGCTGAAAAGAAGCCGAAGCGTCTTTTATCGGTCATCTTCAAAACGTGTTTGTGGGGGATGTCTTGAAAATGGGTGCTTTTGGGTGCTTGACTGTAACAAAATCCTTTCATAATAGTCAATAGTTTTCTCATACTTGCAAAAGGAAATCATTGTCAGAGGTCATTTAAAATTGATCACTGGCGTGTAGTATACGTATACACGCACGCCCTTGTATGGGTGTATGTCTTTATGAATGGATGACCTTGTTCACAACCAGTACTTCTGTGGCTGCGTATAACAAAGTTAAACTTAATCTGCATGTGCTCCCCGTGCCTGCGTGGGTTTTCTCCGGGCACTTTGGTTTCCTCCCACATTCCAAAAACATACAACATTAATTAGACACTCTAAATTGCCCCTAGGTGGAATTGTGAGTGTGGCTGTTTGTCTCTATGTGCCCTGCGATTGGCTGGCAACCATTTCAGGGTGTACCCTCCCTTCTGCCCGTTGACAGCTGGGATAGGATCCAGCACTCCCGCGAGTCGCAGGCCCCAACCCTTGTAAGGATAAGCTGCTCATAAAATGGATGGATGGATATTTTTTCCTTTCATGTGACAAAATACTCTGGCCTTGTTTAAGATCGGTAATAAATTTGTTTGGACATTGACTAAACAAAAAAAAAAGTGATCTTGTTAAAAATCTGTCATCTAACTTTGTGCTGCTTATACACGTCGTTGTCTAAAATCAATAGTTTTCTTGCTCTTGTGTGACAGAAAAGAAAATCCTACCTTTGTTCAAAATCAGCAGTGATTTGGATGTAAAACCATCTTTGAAAATGTCCAGAAGGAATCAAAAGTCAGATGGACCCTGCTCATTTTCCTGTACATTTAGTAGCAACAATCTCCAATCGATGGCTTTGCATCGGTACAACAACAACAACAAAAAAAAAGCCCAAATGAGCTTCCTGTGCAATCCTGTGTCAAATCTTAATGAAAACCACTCTTGCTGTGGTGATGTCATCTTCAGGCACCACCATTTGAGATTGAAAACGTGAAGGTCCTGGCTTTGGTTGCCATGGTGTTAGGCACAAGCTATGTACTCTGTGTTTGCCATTACCGGATGTGCGTTGCCTGGTAGGTGAGCAGGCAAAACAATAGGAGGGGTTAGGAAGCCATCAAGGTTGCCATGGAGACGCTTGACAAATAATGGCTCACCCTGATTGGACCAGCACTTTTGGAAGTTGTGACTGTCAGCATCATTCAAGTTATGGGCTGCAACAACAGCAGGGAGGGGGGGTCGACACCAAGGAAAGACACGAGACAGCGGCGGTGGTTGAGCAAGAAGTCAACGTGGACAAAGAGGAAAGGGAACGAAGAGACTGCTGAGGGATGACGACAGTCCTCATCACGTCATGTAGGGCAACAAATGTCTGTGTACATTATTTCGAGTCATCCTATCGTATGAAAATAAAAACTTTAAAAGAAAAAAATTCTAACTAAAGAGTCGAGTGAACCGCAACCGTCCATCCATGTTATTCAGATCATCAAAATGTTAGGAAAATAAAATCGTGCACTTGTACAAAAAATAAATGAAAAATCTGCATGTTACTGAAAAGATATATCATTACACAAAAGTTATGGTCATGTTTTTTGATCATTTGTAATTTTACAACTGTCAATCAATATGAAGAGAACAAGATGGCAGTTCTGAGAATGAATTAGCAACATCACAAAAAAAAAAAGATTTCTATTTACAACACTTAATTCCTCCTAATTTAAATTACAATAGCGTAAAATATGAGCAAAAGTTGAAATATTAGGCAATATGGACGTAATAATTAAAAACTTTTTCAATGATTAAAAAAAAATAATAAAGTCACAATGTAAGGACAACTAAGTTAGAAACTAAAAAACAACGCTTATATTTTACAGATACAAAATAACGTATTTGGGGCTGTATTATTCATTTTCATTTTCATACAAATAGAGCACAGTACCGAGTTCCATGAAAAAAAGAAACTGTAATTGTGCCAGTCTGCCACCAGAGTGGAGTGTCGAGTTAGAGGGAAAAAAAGGACCTGCAGTGTTTATTTCTTGCCACGAGAGGGCAGCAGCGGCCTTTTCCTCATCTCGCCGAGCACCCAAATGCCAATCCAAGAAATAGGATTTCAAAGTAAGAGATAAGTAACAAAAATATGACAGTCAACACAGTGGAGTAGTGGTTAGCACGTCTGTCTCAAATAAAAATGTGCTTTGACTATTTTCATGTATTTTTATCTTATGGCCAAATGTCAAGTCCCTCAGAAGTTAGTAAAGTGTACAAGTGGACGATGAACGAGTGGGAAGCAGGCTGGAAAGGTCCTGAAGGCAGGACCCGTTCCAGTGGACTTCAAAAGGTCAGCAGATGGGAGGAGACGTGCGGGACGCCACCGGTGCAGGCTCGCTCGCGCCAGGGCTGACCTTTAGGCTACAAAATACAACAAGACGTACACTTGGGACCTCAGGTTAGTCGCTTAGTCCTCACGGAATACAAGTTTACGATTACAATATTGATCATGTGCTCCATGTGCTCCAAATTGTACGGATTGGTCAAAATGAGGGTGTGTCCAACACAATCCAACAAAAAAAAGGGGGAAAAAAGTTGTAATATTACATAAAAAATTGACATGTAATTTTATAATAAAGTTGAAGCCGAGAAAGACAAAGTAGACCTTAAATGGCACTCCATGGGCTTGCGTGTGACCTGTGCCCTCTTTCCGTTGTGCGCTCAAATATCCTTTTTGATCAAGAAAAAAAAAAAAAATCAAGGACACGGAACTCCAGTATGTGGCTTCGTGTATGAATTTAGCTAGGATTTAATATCTTCTCGTTTTTTACACCATTACATTTACTCCGGCCCATCAGTTCTATTTCATCTCCAATATATTGATGCAATAGTGTTCATTGTGCGTGTGTGTGCCAGGTGGCTCTGAGCTGAGTGGTATAATAATAATAATAATTATTATTATTATTATTAGGCTCTCACATCCTTTCCCAGGCCTAATTACATGGCTGTCATTAAAATGCTAATTGGTGCTATAAAAGTGGCAATTAAAAGGCTCATTAAGAAGGTTTTGTTCCAGCAGCCTACCTGCATGGCCACTGGGCTTCCAGTTTCTTTGGATGGGAGTTCAGGAGGCGGGGGGTTGAGGCAATCTCAGTCGACGTGGCAATCATTCTGGGTGGTTTAAGTCTTTGGTCAATTTTCTGGCAAGTTGTTGATTGTTGGGTCGGCACGTCGGCCATTAGACGCCACAACTGCGACCAGTCTCGGTCACGTCATTGGTCAAATCTATGAGTCATGAGAGTGCAGTAGAATGATTATTTGGCCAAAAGTCAACTTATATATTGAAGTGAAGCACAATTAATGTTTTTTTTTAATGCTGAAATATCTTCTGATTACTGTAAATCCAGTGAGTCAAACTAAGTCATGCTGGACTCGTTGTGAAACGAGTACAAGTCACACAGAATTTGTGAGCTGAGTTGAGGAAGCGAGTCTTGTCATACGACAACCCCCCACCCCCAAACTGGTAGCCCATGGTCCTGGGGGTGGGGGTCCAGGTTCTGAATTGTCCCCCCGATTGAACTCACCTCCTCCCTCCTAAAAGGAGCATATGTTCAATATGACACATGACTGCCTTGATACACGTGAGCATGTTTATGGTGCGATTGCCGTTGTTCAGTCCGTTAGTAACTCTTCATCATGCACGTTGGGCCATCCAATTCCACCCAACCACCCATTTTCCATACCGCTTATCCTCACCAGGGTCGTGGCTGTGCTGGGCTATCGTTAGACAAGAGGCAGAGGACACCCTGAACTGCTTGCCAGCCACTCACAATCACACCTAGGGGCAATTCTGAGTCTCCTCTGAACCTCCATGCATGTTTTTGGGATGTGGGAGGAAACTGGAGTGCCCGGAGATCACCCACGCAGACACGGGGAGAACATACAAACTCCACACTGGCCGGGATTGAACCCTGGACCTCAGAACTGTGAGGCCAACGCTTTCCAGCTGCACCACCATGCTGCCAATCACAGATCAATAAAGCGAAGTTTAAGTCTCGTGTGCTCATTTCACTTGCTGCATTTTTGTTTGTTTCATTTCAGTGATGATCTCGTCGTTTTTGTTTTGGGCTGTGAAAACAACCCCCCCACCCCCCAACCGTAAGAGGTTAGCTGTCTCGGAGGAGTCGCATAACAAACGACCGGGAGCGTGTTTGGTTCAGGACAGATGAGTAAGTAGTACATATGTTGGAGCTGACATGGAGTCATTCTGCTGAGCAGCGCAATGTCCAGCAGGCCAGAATGTGATATGACAAGCACACGAACGCCTCACGGGGCTTTCTGCTCTGCTTTGTTCCAAGCAGATGACCTGTTTTGTGTACAGTATACTCTCACAACCACATACTGTACAAAGACAGAAGTCACTGCCACACGTTCTTTCTGACAGTCGGCGTGAATTTCTAAAAGCTAAATAAGGAAGCAACCCGGTTGCCTGTGAGCATCACAGAAGTTGTTGTTGCATTGTAATAGTGTGACGAGACGACGCATTGGCGGTCTGGAACGTGCCAAGCAAACAATGGGAACGGGGAAGGCCAACAAAGAATCCCGAAAGTCCTGTAATACTCATTAAAGGTCAGATTACTGCAGTATCTGTTCTGTTTTACTAGCAAAAAAAAAAAAAAAAAAAAAAAACCTTGGCCATGCTCCTTTGCTGCCAGCAACTGAATGGGAGCTTGTAGCCAATAAAGCTGATTCTGATTCTGATTCTAATTCTGATTTCAGGTTGACTAAATTCGTTGGACGTGTGTAACTGTGTTATTTTTCTTTTATATTTAAAATACTGTTTATTTATTATAGCCACCATTATACACAATTGTGTTATTCTTATTATTATCATTAGTATTATTATCAGTGGTGGCAGTGGTAAATTATTGTTCTGATTGTTTTCCCGTCAATCATTAAACTTAATAATTGTAATGGCTGGACGACAGATGAAGTGCAACAAGATGACATTGGCTCCACTTTCATGACTTTGCAGGGCTGGGCCGCATGGGTTAAACGCTAAAATAGCATAGCATCGCCCCCCCCCCCCTTACCCCCCACATCCCGCCCTGCCTGAGAGTGACCTCTGATGGATTCTCCCCTGACAAAGCATTCATTGTGACAGAGAAGGCACTAAAACCCTCCGTCATCCCCCTGCAGGCGCACATCAAGAAAAACAAGTTCACTGGTTAAAAAAAAAAGTATTTCAAGCACCTTCAAGCCAACTGAAAAAGAGCAATTGCATCGCATTGGACCAAATCTTCCTCTGGTCCGGTTGAGGTGTGCGATGTGGGGACAAGAAACCGCCATGTCGCATCCAATTAAACATTAAGTCAAAAACCTTTGGGTTTTTCAAACATCATTTTGAAATACAAAACCATATTTTTTTTCTTGAAAAAAAATATAGTGTAATGCTCCCCGAAGGTCTGAGGCCTCAACAAAATACAATACATGTTTTGATTAATTTGAGAAAAACATAGCTGGCCAAAAGTGATGGTACAAAAAGGGAATTAAATGGATTTTTTTTTTTAAATGTCTTTTTATTTTTTACTTGATTTTAACTAATATTAAAGATGATGGGAAAAATTCGACATGGAGCTCTCATAATTGGGGGACCAGCAGTTAATTAAAGGTGTGATGCAAATTTGACATTACAAATATTTCTTGCAGAATTTACAGATAAGCGTATTTTTTTCTTAGGCCAACGATCGACAAAAACTTCACCTATCACCTGTGCTCTCTGACCTCTATGACAATCGAGATGCCAGCCATTGCAAGGCATCATGGGTAATTGGAAACCTATCTCTTGCGGATTAGAATGAGCTACTGAAGAGGGTGTCAGTTCTAGAAACAAAGATCCACGGTCTTCAAATGTATGTGAATGTGAATGTACAGTCGGGGAATGAAACCGCTCTACGGATGTTTAGAAATGGTGATCAGAGGTGTCCTAACAAACAGCCACTTAGCTCAATCAACCACGGATTATGCAACAATTCTCCCCAGAATTCATTGGGAGCAACGCCTAAAGATGCGGGACATCTAAAAAGGGAGGTCACAACAACAGCCGACTACCGAGGAATCCGGCTGGCCTGCGCTGCGGGCCACCTCAACTCCGAGTGGGCGGCCATGGACGGTTGCTACAGTGAAGAGCAAGGAAAAAAGGTGAGTCAACGCCAAACATTGACGTTAGACTTACAAATAGATTTGAGCCACTCTTACAAGACCTAACCCGACAATTTTCGACAATGCTCATCTCCTACCACCACTGAAAGGTATGAAATTGAATCATACAAGAAAAGATTCAGACCACAACTGACAATAGTGTCATGGATGTGAAACACTTTTGCAGCGAGAAAAACACCAAAGTACTGTGTTTAACCAATGACATGATGTCTGATACCTCTCAAAAAATCATTGAAATCACCAGTCAGCACCCAATTGTAAAATCTGTCGTTAGACACAGTTCACTTGCATGTTCTCAAGCGGCAATCAGAGGTAATGAAGCGAGATTCAATTGATCTAACAAAAGTACAATGTTCTGATGCTGGGGTCCTTATAAATGCACTTCTCTCACTTGTAAGATTTAGAGATGAATGTTTCTCGAGGCTCTGTCAATTAAACAAGTGGTTAAGCGAAGTGTGTACTGCACTATCTGTGAGTTTCATTGACAATTTCTCCAATTTTGGGAGCGCAGACAAGGTAGACGGTTTCTGTCTAAAGAGACTAGGAGTTAATGTATCGGCTGCTACCATTTTTTTACCGTGTATGTCATTCAACGGCCCAAAAAGAAAATGGTTGAAATGTGAACACAACTAAAAGACAAAATGATGATGAAGTTGTTCCCAAACAATCAGAGGAACAAGAGATAAGGCGAGACAAGGGGCAGACCGACTCATTAGGGTCATCCAAACAACCGGAGGAGCAAATAACAAATGCGCTCCCGCTGAGTTGCGAAAGGCCCCTCCTCCACCCATAAAGAATCTTATCTGTGAATATGACTGACATATCCAGGGTCTTTTCCAGAATAACTCTTGTTATTAGTAAGCTTGTGGTTCCCTATCGACCCAAACAATTCCCACCGACCCTAACATTTTTGCACCAGCTCTATTACCATGTCAGAATGTGGTACAGTTGAGCGAAAAACTGTCGAGGAAACTGTTCAGCAATTGAAACCGTCAGAAAACTGTCTCGACTCAAAACCATCAGACTTTTTCAAAACTATTGTGAAGTGAGTGCTAGCTGATTTGCAGGAAATAATTTTTTCACTTCAGTCTGGCGAGTTTCTTAAAGCTCTTAAAGTAGTTGCTGTTAAGCCTCTTTGAAAAAAATGAGCACTGGACGATTACAAGTTAGCAAGGTATAGATCCATCTCAAATCTGCCTTTTATAGCTAAATTTGTTCAGTGTATTTTTTAATCAACGCAGCAATTTCTTCGATATAAATGGACTTTTTGACAAATTTATCAAGTTTATCATAGTACAGAATCTGCTCTTATTAAAGTGCTGAAAGATATAAGATTGAAGACTGACTCAGGAAAGGTGTCAATTTTGGTCTTGTTGGATCTCAGTGCAGCTTTGGATGCCGAAGATCATAATGTACTGCTAAACTGATTGGAAACTTGGGTAGGACTGAATGGAACGGTCCTTTGAATGGTTCCCGAAGGGAAAGGAGCTACTTTGGAACCGTTGGAAGTTCTCAATCTCAACAAATGGCAATGACATATGAGTTCCCCCAAGGGTCGGTTCTTGAACCCCTCCTGTTCAGCCTGTATATGCTACCCTTGGGCCAAATTTTCCACAACTTTAGTTTTTTCTATCAAAGGTATACAAATGACACAGTTATATGTCGCAGTGTCTCTAGATGTTAGATGTCTAAAGCAGATAATTAATTGGATGGGACAAAATTTCCTTCAACTAAACCACCAAAAAAACAAGGTAATTGTTTTTGGCAATAAAGAAAAAAAAGATTGCTGTTCATAAGTACCTGATCTCACTGTCTTTAAAATGCAAAGACCAAGTCCGAAACCTTTGTGTTCTGATAGATTCCGACCTGACCTTCAACAGTCATATCAGATCAATTGCTAAAATCGCCTTTTACCAGATTGTAGAATTGAAGAACAGATCTCGAGTGAATGCTTGCATGTGTCAAGCAGACCAGGAGAAGCTCATCTATGCTTTTATCTCAAGTAGACTTGACTATTATAATGGTCTTCTAACTGGGCTCCTCAAAAAGAGCATTAAACAGCTGTAGCTTGTTCAGAATGATGCAACTCGGGTTATGACCAGAACAAAGCGGTCAGGGCATATCAGTCCAATTCTAAAGTCTTTACACTGGCCTCCAGTCACTTTTAGAGTCGATTTCAAAGTTCTGCTACTGATCTATAAATCACTAAATGTTTTAGGTCTTGAATACTTGAAAGAAATGCTTCCAGAATACAAACGCAGTAGAGCTCTGGGGTCGACAGACTCAGGTCTAATAATGGAGTGCAGAGTCCAAAGCAAACACGTTCAAGCAGCATTTAGCTATTATGCTGCAGAAAAATGGAATAAATTGTCAACAGAGGTGAGGTCAGCTCCAAGTGTGAGGGTTTTCAAATCCAGATTAAAAACTCCTTTTTTCTAATGCTTCCACTTTTCAGTGATATTTCTTGCACAAAAAGTCATTTTAATTGTACTTTTTTAAATATTTATTTTTATTTGAATGTTATAATCATGTAAAGCGCATTGTGTATGAAATGTGCTCCACAAATAAATTTGCTTTACTTAAAAACTATAGAATATATCAGTATTGCTTTTAAATTTAGGGTTATATATCTTTTTTCACTTTTTTTTTATATTACTATGCATTATAGCGGCTCAAACTTTTAAAACTAGGGACATTTTTTTTCAAATATGATTGATTGTTGTTCTTCGTGCCCAAGGGGAATATTGAACGCAGGCAAAACAATGTTTTTGTTGCTTTTTCATTCGCGTGGGATTGTTCAAAGGTTATTTGCAACAATGCCGTAAGTCAGGAAGAACGTCCATCAATGCAACGGTTGTGTTTCCGCCCCGGTGGATAAATAACACGTGGCTCTGACGGAGAGGAGCAATGGCGATGTTATTAGGTCAATGCGTTTAAAAAATGTAGATTGGCAGTGGAGCCTCTCATGACTTTACCTTGACTAGATTGCAGATCACTTTTTCCCTGATGGAAATCATGTCAACAAATGATCCGTTCATGGGTCAAACCATCGTCACCGTCAAAGCCATTAACAACCGTAGTACAAGCAAAAAAATATTTCAAGTAAAATCTATGTATGAATGTAAAAAATAAGGTCACTAATTTGAATGAAAATCATCCAATGCAAGGGCTTTGAGTCCATCAGTGTAAAAAAAAACAATACAAATAAAAAAAAAGAAAAATCTACTTTGTCGACCCCTCAACATTGAGGTACTTTCCCACCAACAGCCTTAACTTCGCTTTAATGGTGACATATCATTTGTTTAGTTTTGTATAGGAACACTTTTGGCTGGTGGGTAACACACCTGTTTTCCTCTGTTCCAGTAAATCCCCAGCACAATTACATTTGTATGACGGACGAAATCTTTGGACCTGCTTTTCAAAAACGGAGATGTCTTGTGAAATATTTGACATGCCAGGTTCACTGAAACAGAAACACCATCTCGCTGGAGTTGCGCAAGGTCACGAGGAATCGCCAGTGACCCGCGACACCAGAGTGGAGAACCACTCGGAACAATTCCAAACTCAAGCAAACAACAGCTTGTCACACACATTAGCGTCACGTGGTCGCTCAACATTTGATGAGTTTGGATTGCAGCTCGCTAGGGTTGGGAAGGCGCACAATGATTTGATTCAAATATTGTGATTGGAATGGTGGATGAAAAAAAAAAAAACACCTCTGCAATCTTCAGTAATTGTTTCCCAGAGTGAAATTGATTCACGCCCGACCGAGCGTGAAATAAGCTTGGCAGATGACACTGTTGTAACTGCACCCGAGAACCTCGCGCAGTTAGAATAGCACTCATCATAACCTTTTCAGGTGATTTGTTATTATAAAATACTTCAACAGGTAGGATTTATACAGAACACTACTTAATTGCTTATTTACTTATAAACTCCTCATGGGGGGTTGAAAAATCTATATTCTAGAACTAAGACAGATGGACTGATGAAGAACTGATGAACATACCAATGTACTGATAAAGGATGGCAAGTTGTTGATGATGGAAGGAGTGATGGACCAGTGAATGTATGGATGGCAGGAGGAATGGAAGGACAAATGTGTGGATTGATGATGTAAGAGCAGATGCTTGGGTTGGATGGAGGGACCAATCGATGAATACATGGATTGAAGGACAAATTGACGTATAATGAACGGATGATGAATTGAGTGAATGGGACGACGACATTAAGAAATGGTTAGCTGGAAGAACTGATCGGTGAACGGAAAAGAAGAATGGATTAAGGAATGACTGCATTTAAGGATGGATAGATGGATGAATGAAGATGAATAAAAGGATGGACAAACAGTTGAACAGCTGGTAGTACATTATTTCGACGTTGTGAGTGCGTCCAATTATTGTGATCGACAGCATGAGGTATGACAATTTACTTGAGATTAGCTATGAAATAAGAGACCAAACCAAGAACAGCTACTGCAAATTATTATGCTCGGGTTGTAGGGCTTGTTGTCATTTCCACAATGTACGTTGGAGGCATCAGCTTGACTCTGGTTGGCTGCCTCTATGCCAACCCTCCATATGATCCTCCCATTCCAGCCCCCCAGTTGCCTCAGCCAAAAAAAAAAAAAAAAAATAGACAAACTGCAATTTACTGTAAGCGCACATCTTTAAAGCACTTCGGTGCAAATCTATAGGATACGTTGTCTTTGTGCACACAAAAGGCAAACAAACAAACAGAGTAGTGTGGTAGGGTTTCATAAAACAAGCAATGGCAATAATTGTCATTATGTAATGTTATATACGTGTGCGTTTTCGATGAGTGTCAAAGATGATGGTACCAGGAGTTTCTGTGAGAAACTACACGTGTCAATCTGAATAGAATTCATTGTAGGGATCTGAATAATCACGTCTGCTATTTGATAATTGCAAATCATTTTTTGTAATAAATAAATAGGGGTAGAGATTTTGAGCCATCTAAAAGTGACATAATCTTTGTTCATGTATTTCTTTGTCTAATATTGTACTTATCGTTTTATTTTAGGAGTGTTTGAATTAAAAAATTACCCAACTAATATAAAAGTAAACCTTAGAAGGTAAAAGTTTGAATAAATTATTTAAATACATTAATTAATTAATACAAGAGAAACTAGTCAATCTGGTGATGATTTGATTGGCACGATTTCACATGTGTTAAATATATTTATGTATATTATTTTTGAAAAGAAAATATTTTCTAATATCCAAAATTTTGATGATGTAGAATTACGTATTTTATTTATTATAAAGAAACATTTAAAAACTTTGTTGTTCAACTAAAGATGTGAGCCATCTAAAATGAATAGAAAAGAGTATATAATAGTAATAGTAAATAGTAAAAATAAATATAGCATAAATGAAATGAAAAAAACATTGAAATGTATATACATTTTGGGGCCACGGTGGATCAGCTGGTAAAGCGTTGGCTTTACAGTTCTGAGGATTCGGGTTCAATCCTGGCCCCACCTGTGTGGAGTTTGCTTGTTGTCCCCGTGCCTGCGTGGTTTTCTCCGGGCACTCCGGTTTCCATCCGAAAAACATGCAACATTAATTGGACACTCTAAATTGCCCCTAGGTGTGATTCTGAGTGCGACTGTTGTCTGTCTCCATGTGCCCTGCGATTGGCTGGCAACCAGTTCAGGGTGTACCCCGCCTCTTGCCCGTGGACACCTGGGCTAGGATCCAGCACTCCTCGTGACACTCGTCAGGATAAGCGGCAAGGAAAATGGATGGATGGAAATATACATTTTTTACATCTTTAATTTACCCAATAACTGATCAATCTAATTTAATGTGATGACGGGAACTGAGTTATTGATTACGAAAAGACACTAAATAATGAATCCTGACGTTATGTGTGCCTAACGCTAACTATTGATTAGAAAATAATTGAATATACTGTATACTTTTTGGTAAACCGAAGGGGAAAAAATGGAAACACGTCAAGAATCACATATAGAGGAAAACTTGGAGGGAAGAACTAAGTAAGACTGATGAAGACAACATTCAGGGACGTGACTGGGACGCTCGTCAGCGCCGAGGACGCCTCAGGGTCATCTTGAACAATAGCAAGATGAGACACTAGCACGAATCCAAATAGGCTATTTATGTGCCTTGTTAAGTCCTGCTATTTTTGGTTTGCGTTTAACTCTTTCATGTGCCCGTAATTACCCCAGTGCCAAACTATAATCCGAGATGACCACCACAATGGGAAGGTTCAGATTTTGAAACAAGTTTTCCTTTCGGAAATAGTGGGAAAAAGAAGTGGATTATTGTTGGAAAGTAAAAATGGCTTGAAGGGCTCAATTTCAAAACTCATCAAAGTTCACCGTCACGCTCCACCCACAAGTAATGTATTCTAATTTAGTTTTGCCCATCTGTCCAGTATGTGTGCTTCAAATTTAGTAGCAATCAGACAAAATGTCCCAGACAAATTTGTTTTTGAAGAACACATTGAGCCTCAAATGGCCTCTTTGCACCAGAACAGCAAATTTCCTGTGACAGTTCAAATTTCACATTGCTAAGTGCAACTGGCTTCTGGAGCTGCAGCTTTGAAATATACCGAGGAGCGCTACCGAGACTGTTTTTGGGGTTCATTCCCGTGACGCCAGCATGGTTTCAAGTTGCCTGCCATTTTTTTGGGTGAATTTCTGATAGTGATTACAAAAAAAAAAATGCAATCTACTTGGCCCTAATCGTCACAATCTACATAATATTTGGGGAAAATTTTCATGTAAGGTGCTAGAAAAGCTTGAAATTCTGAATTTTGACCGTAGGTCTTTCACCCCTGTCGGTGCATACGTCACACAGTCCACTATTTTGCATAATCAGGTGAAAAGCTCGGATTTGTTTCTCATGACTTTTCGTTTGGATGAAAGAAACAAACCCTTGAGCCATTCCCACTGGAAGTGGCCACTTCCCCCATGTGCCGGTAGGGGGCACTAACACAACACATCGGGTTGCCAATCTGTTCTGCCTGGCTGGCCCTCAGATGTTTGCAGTAATTTAGTTCCACTGCCAATATATAAATAGGAATTCTGCTGTTAGCACAAAAGAGGAAGGGGGAGGAGGAAGAGGAGGAGGAGGAGGAGAGAGAGAGAGAGAGAGAGAGAGTGCAGAATGAATGTGAATTGCTCCCTTGCTCCCATTTGTACATCAAAGTAATCAAGGAAACAAGCTTTTCTTTTAATGGAAAGTATGCAATTACAATAAAGCAAGAAATGGATGAAGGAATCCGCGAGAGAGCATCCAACGTTTGTATTATATCTTCATATATTCCCTCGTGCTGAAACAATCACTCCATTTTGTGCATTTGAAAGACACTTTGTGTGTGTGTGTGTCTATGACACCATGTAAGGACATGAGCTCTTTTGGCATGTTGGCTTGCGCGGCACCTACAGTACATACGCACACACACGGCAGGGGCCATCTATAGGGCGAGCGACCCCATGCGGTCCCGTCCTGTGCAATGTCACAACAATGCTAAACATTTGGTGTCTATAGGGGCTGCAGAGCTGAATGGGCTGTTTTGTCCCACTGAACAATGGCGGGGCAAAAAAGTGCTTTGCAGCTGTGCACTGTGCACTGCAGCAGGCCCGCTAGTTCGTGCGCGCACTTCATTCGCACACAAGCTTGTCCAGCACTGCCAACGTTAACGTTGCAAATCTTTCCACTCACAATGGATTCTGACTCAATTGCGGTATTGCCGTTTTATTTGATATAAATGGTGAAATGTGGTGTAGCAGTTCATCTTAGATGTTCTTTTTTCAAATCTGCAATTTTGAGATGGATGTGATTATAATTATTATTCATGGTATTCTTTGGTGGCGCAATATTTATTTCTCAAGTGTATTATATTTGATTTATCATAATAATGATTGTCACCATTACTTTTGCTATAACAATTTGTTAGCAATAGTTGTATTAAAAACAGTAGTAGTATGATTATCAATAGCACTTATTTTAGCTGATACGTGATCTATTTTTGTTTTTTCATTTTAAATATTCACTACATAGTTGAAGTACTGTATTTTCAACACTATAAGGCGCATCTCAAAGCCTTTAATTTTCTCAAAAGCCGACGGTGCGCTTTATAATCCGGTGCGCTTTATATATGGATTAATATTGAGCCTTTAGTGCAGCTCCATCTAACAGATGCATAACTTAACCCCAGCCTCAACTGTAGCGTCTATTCTATGCGCCTTATATTCCGGTGCGCCTTATATATAGAAAAAGTTTTAAAACAGGCCATTTATTGGAGGTGCGCCTGATAATGTGGTGCGCCTTACAGTCCGAAAAACACGGTACATTAAAAGACCATATTGCGTTTGTGACATGTTTGCACTTGTTTGGTATACAACTCCATCCATCCATCCATTTTCCTTTCTGTTTCTCCTCACTGGGCACACCCTGAACTGGTCGCCAGCCAATCACACGGCACATAAAGACAAAGAACCAACCGCACTGATATTCATACCTACAGGCAATTTAGTTGTCGTTCAACTGTTATACAGGTCCAAGCAAAATATAATATAATATCATATTAAACATTATTTATTGTTCAGGCAATCTATTTATATTTCACTCAATTTCATGCAAAATATATTTTGATGTTTTTAGATGACAGGCTAGTAGAAATAAAGAATTTGAAGTGCTTCTTCAGAATAGGTTCCATTTTGAACTAACCCAAATACTACAACTGTGATTTTAAAAAAAAAAAAAAAAAAAAACAGATCAAAAGTGAACATTACTACCTTTGTAAAAACAAAACAAAACAAAAAAAAAAACCAAACCCCTAAACATTTGGGACTCATTTGCTGTTGTACTTGATCTCATGAGGTGGTGTATGAAGCAAAAGCAAATGTCCAGTAAAACGTGAATGCAGATAACAAAGCCGGAGAAGAAATGACTCTGTAAGTGTCCACTTTGTTAAGAAACGAGTGGGAGTAGCGACAGGACGAGAGGCAACAGCTGTCATGTTTGATGCATTCGGCGCAGTCAACACTGAACGCCTGCTTTGCTGCTCTGTACAAGTGTAATCAAGCTCTGTCACGTGACTGACAAGCCGTCGTCTCCCCTTGTCTCTTTCTTCATTCACACCATCCCCACGGACTCCATCCATCTTGTCTGTCCACACACGCGTCTAATGCTTGCGATGCTACATTGAAAACTGCTGTTGATTTTACATGTGATGTCATTTACTATTCATTTGTCTTCCATTTAGCTGGCATTGATCCCAAACACAAATATGCCTCTATTGATCCAAGTAAATCATCCTTTTTTTGATGGTGGGTGTTCTTAAAATAAATGCTTTTAAGTCCAACAAGCAGTACCTGTTTCACTTTTTTCTTTTTAATTGCCTCAAAAGCTGACTGAGTAACTGACTGACTAGCTGTCCAAATAACTGAGTGACTAAATGATTAACCAATCGATCACTAACTAATTAAATGACCTACTTAGTAACACTGCTGTGTATGGAAGTATTCCTCTGTCTTCCCGATCAACCGAGCGGCCGAGCCGCTCACGGCTTTGTATGGAAGTATTCCTCCATCTTCCCGATCAACCCAGCGGCCGAGCCACTCACGGCTGTGTATGGAAGTATTCCTCCGTCTTCCCGATCAACCGATCCTGCTATTTCTTCATCAGATGAGGATAAATCCAAGAAATCAGCGCTGGGCGTAAATGGTGTCCCATGTAATTGAACCTTTGTTGCGGCACGGTACACATCACATCCGTGCACATAGGTCATGTGACTCGCAAAAATGTCAGCACCCCTGAAAATTCGTAATGGTCGATAAAAAATCTTCTCAAAACACTATTAAATGAGAGATGATTTAACATCACATTGTCAAAATAGAGTACATATTACATGACCTATTGGATACATTGTTAATGCAAACCAATGGATTTCCCCTTGAACCAACTCAACGACTGAATGACCTACTAACTAGCTGAACTAATGAACTGACCTAGTGGCCAGTAATATTAAGAAATTGACGGTTTTACTGACTTACTACTACGAACAACTAATTAACTGAATGACTAACCATTTCCACCAGACTTATTTGAATATTAAAATGAAAATAGATGATACTTTTTTACTCCAATCCTGTAGGTGGCAGCAACGCACGTTACAAAGTGAATTCCGACTTCCACACTCGTATCAAGCTTGTTTCGATCCGTTGGCTGGGTCTGCCTCGCGAGACCATGAATGCATGGAGACCGGGACTTCAAAACAAAATGCAGTCACCAAGCAACAAACCGCATTGGTTTCATCACCCTACCATTTAGCAGGCAGTATATGAATGGAGATCATATCAACACAGCACTGTGTGTGCTCCCTGACCCGCTGCTCTGCTTTATTACAAGAATTAATCGCATCTTTGTCTCCTGGAGCAGGAATAGTGGGACTTCATTCAGGCAGCTTAAAGATAGACTTTAATGGCGCTTTTCACTGTAATAACACCTCATATACCATACAATGTGCTCTTCAAGTCATACAGCCCCTTATCATTTTTTTAAAAATGTGATATGAGAACCGGTGTAATTTCTCAAACATTAGTGGGCCTTTTTGGGAAACAGCTTCCTAGGACTGATGATGATAGTCTTTTTTTGACAGGCTTCGTGAGTATTGTCCAACTTCAATTCAGCCAAGGCCTTCATTTTATGTAAGAAAAATGTCACGGACGCCCCCCACCTGCATGCAGAAAGCTGTTTACCAACACCTGCACTGGATATTGCACCCCAAATCATGAATGATTGTGACTATTTTACATTCGACTGGGTTCTGTTCTTTATGTCTTCCTCCAAATCCTTGGTCCTTGATTCCTGATTGGAAGACAGTGTTTACCTTCATCAGAAAAGAGAACCTCAGACCGCTGGCCAATAGTCCAGTTCTTTTTCTGGTTGGCCCAGTTGAGGCACTTCCTTCATTGGCTCAGACTCAGAAATGCCCTGATCCGACGAACTCACCAGTCATACCCTATGTCCCGGATGCATCTGAATGTGGTAGTTTTTGAAGCTGTGACTCCTGCCTCATTCCACTCTTTCTGGATCTCTACTATAATCTTGAATCTGTTTGATAATCTGATGAACCCAGTCTTCTCTTTTGCTGGTATAGCTTCTCCCGACACATTCTGTCCCTCCGCGAGATCGCCGATTGATATGCTTGGACACAGTACTCTGTTAACTTGCTTGCCTCTTTCGCTATGAACTTTTGTGGCTACCCATCATATGGAGGGTCTTCTGGTCAGTTGTCAAGTCTGCAGTCTTCTCCATATTGAACTCAACTGAAAGATTTAAACCAAACTGAAGACATTTAATGTCACTTGGGGAAACCTGTGCAGGTGCTTTGAATTTAGTCGATGATTAGTGTGTGACACTCATTTTAAAACATTTATGGCCCGCAAAACCCAATTTTGTAAAAGTAAACATGGACTTGAAATTGTTTAAACTGAGGACTTTGAAACTACAATCAATGAAAGTTAAACTTTGTGAATGCAATTATGGAAACAAACCTTTCCATCCATCCATTTTCTGAGCCGCTTATCCTCACACGGGTCTCGGGAGTGCCAGTGCTAATCCTAGCTATCTTCGGGCAGGAGGTGGGGTACACTCTGAGCCACTTGCAGGGCACATATAAACAAACCATACACGGTCACATTCACACCTAAGGCCAATTTTAGAGTCTCCAATTAATGCATGATTTTGGGATGTGGGAGAAAACCGAAGTGCCCGAAGAAAACCCATGCAGGCACGGGGAGAACATGCAAACTCACAGGTGGGGCCAGGATTTGAACCCTGGACATCTAAATTTACCAGTCGTCCACCGTGTTGCCATAAACCTTTCTGTGATATTCAAATTTTTTTGAAAGGGTCTGTACATACAGAGACCCTGCAGTTATTTGCTGCAGGCAAGTGCAACTTTGGATGAAATAATAAGCACATGTTCATCTTGTATCACATGCATATTGTAAACACTTAAAAATAACACGCTTTAAAAACACTTTAAAATGAATTGAAATAAAACCCCTTTGCATGCAAGTCCTATGCATACTGTATATTCAGTGAATAATATTCCGTGAACAACGGCAGATTGAATTAAAAAAAAAAAAAAAACGAAGCAGGAAAATGTATTTAAATGTATTCATTTCAGCCGTGGAAAATAGAACGTATGAATGTTTTCAAATTCTAATCTCCTGCTGGTGATTCACATGATAATTGACACCACGCAAGTTTATTTCATGGAAACGTTTGGTCTTTATGGTGCTAACAACATGCAAAAATCTGAATGTTGTTGACGATCCACTGGTTTTTAAAAGAAGGCGAGTGTTGTGAATGGGAATCTGTTGTAGCTATGAATATTTAGAGTTAGGAATTAGGGATTAGGATTGTGTTTAGGATTCAATTCAGCATTCATGGTTCACGATAAGCAAATAGGATTTAGTTAATATTACGAATGTGTTGTTAACTGCTCCAGGGTTATCGCCCTCCTGGCCTAGGACAGCTACAAGTGAGGGTGGACACACAGCATCAACCCAACCCCATACTCTAAACTATTACGTACCTTCTGCGCATGTGTGAGAAGTAATAGCCCTCCCTTCCATCGGCAGCGGTAGTCAGTTTCTCATACCAATCAATAAAAGATGACCAGAAGCTCTTTGACTTGTAATGTGTGTTAAGAAGTTGCAGTTGGCACTGCCATTGTCAGCCATTGGTCGGACAGATTCAACATGCTCGTTTGCCGAGTCAGGTTAGCGAAATTTGGAAAGAAAGAAGCATTAATACTGTATTTACCAAGTGCATGTGAACAATAGCATAAACAATTGCTCATTTTCTGTGAAAGAGCTGAAAGGGAAAATAAAACGTCACGTAATGTATCAATTTACGTTTCCATCTCATCACACAGGCACTGAAAAAAATTGGTGAGGTTTTTGCCATGCTGCGGTGGTTGGTGCTTCATCCGCCAGAAGTAAAATAAACTCAGCGATTGATTACCATTTAAATGTGACATCTGGTTGGATTTTCTACTTCAACAGGAGTATATTTGTACTTGCTCTTATTAACATCATCATAACCCTGCATTTACACAATTGTCTCTTTTATATCACATGTAGCTCATCCATGAAAACACAGGCGCCTCCACCAGTAACAGTGTCCCTCATTAGTCAATTCCAGTAAACAAGATGCTCTTGCAGAAGTGAGTGAAGAGGAAACGGAGGCTCCAGATGTTTGTTTTTTTTTTTTTTTACCCAAATGATGGCAGAGAAATCACAGCACTGCAGTAGGCTAAATAAGGAGGGTGCATGGCAGTTAGTCATGAAACAATCTGTGTCACTGTGGGGGTCCTGCAGGAGAAGGAGTTCCATTAAAAATTCATCACCACACATGCATATTTTCATGAAAGACATTATTCAGATTATGCTAAGTCACATCAGCTTGTCTACTCATCTCATCCAAAGAGATTCATTCTATCATTCTAAAGTGTGCATGTCATCTAGCAGCAGGCTGCGTATGCTAATTGCATGCGCTCAGACCAGTTAGCAATGGCACCATCCATCCATCCATTTTCTGACCCTCTTATCCTCACGAGGGTCGCGGGAATTCTGGCGCCAATCCCAGCTGTCATCAGGCGGAAGGCAGGGTACACCCTGGATTAGTTGCCAGCCAATCGCAGGGCAAATGGAGACAGACAACAGTCGCACTCACAATCACATCTTGGGGCAATTTCGAGCCTATAATGCATGTTTATGCAATGTGGGAGAAAACCGGAGTGCCAGGAGAAAATCCACGCAGGCACGGGGAGAACATACAAACGCCACAGAGGCGGGATTGGGATTTGAACCCGGCCCTCAGAACAGTGAGGCCAATGCTCTACATTTGCTCCACTGTGTTGCCTAGCCTACACACTTAAGTCAAATAAAAAACTGGATTCCCAAATTTAGTGTCTTGATTATTTTTATCCAAATTATATGCATTACTCCAGATTCATGTTTTTTTTTTAAACACATGAATCCTATGCTGTCCTCCGCCCACATAAGATAGTATAGGGCAAAAGACCTTTGAAATTTAGACTCTTTCATGGATTTTGTTGTTAGCCACCCAATTATGTGCCAATTGGTGTAACTTGTATCAAGATTGATTTTGAAAACACACACACAATTACAGAACTTGGTGACTTTCTTGGAAAGGTGATTCATTTGTCAGAAAAATGGTTTTAGTACACTCAAACTGAATATCATATCAAGCATACCTGCTGTGAAACAAGGTGAGCTCCAGGGATGAAGGATGTGTCGTGGGAGCTCCTGCGCTGCATCAGAGTAGCACTTGTTAACTAAATGTAACGGTCCAGGGGTCCTTCTCCCCCCAAGTGTCTCTGTGTTTCTGTTGGGAGCACAAAGCAGAAGCCTGAAGAGGAGTGGGAAGCCGCTGGGCCCTCAGAGGAACAGAACCAGCCACAGACAAACTCACCCAATTAGCCGAGCGCCCCTTACTCATTAGCCGTGTGTTCACATCTGATTAACAGAACACATTTGTTGCTGCAAGTCCAGGCTAAAAGGAAACCTTTCCCCCCCAGGCACTTGCTTTTCTCCTCATATCTTAATTTATGTCAATTAAAAGGCTTTATTATGATGCTAACCGTGAGACCTCTCATGGGAGTGTAGTTGAAGAGAATAAACCCACTACTGTATTGCACCTTTGTTTCCCCTCCATGAGACATGTCCACCAAAAGAAATCTGTATCTGGCCTTCTTGAACATTCTGAAGGGGAAGCGTGAGGAAGAATCGACCACTTTTTAATGACCGAATACTTCAAGTGGCCTGTGTGAAACTGCGCAGCTGAAAAAGTGATGCATTGTGTTGCAGCTGCTTGCTTGCTTGGAGGTCAGCTGCCTTCACCTGGACAGCTGCATTTTCAAACTACTGATTCACTCCAAAAATTAATGAATAGAACATACAGTATTTATTCAGCAAAAGGATAATGAGAAAGAATCACATGGAGTAGCACGAAGACCAGGAGTAGAGTCGAACACCAGTTTGGAGTTGTGAGACATATTTGGACAGAAGGTCTGGGTATGCTTACGAAAGTTGGGATTGATGAGGCATAACACCTGATCTGAAGTTTGACAGTAAGATTGTCCAATGTCTGCATGAACAGTTAACCATGACTGGTCACTGACCAATGTCAGCATTGAAAACGATGCACATAGCTGACCAACACCACCCGTAAGATTTAGCCTGCGATGTCAAGTCACCTGGAAGATTTAGACTGACCACAATGACTTGTGAAATGATATGTAGGCCAACCAATGTCTACATCAAGAATTTGTCACGTGACCCACCCATGAGTGGCACCACTTGTAATGTTGTGCCATCGTTTGCGACTGATGTCTGCATGTCCTGAATCACATGACTGGCTCACCAATGACTTGGACTTTGCGAATTGACTCTCAATCAATCAATCAATGACTGCCAGCTACAAACAAGCGACACAAGAGTAAATGGCATCCCGTCACGTATCTTCATTTTGGCAACCCTAATCTCGCTGCACATACAACGTGACCACATTGTGTTGTCTTAAAGGTGGCTGCTCCTGGACGCCTCTAATCCCATCAAAAGACACTTAATAGTGTTTGTAGACTTCTCAAAGGCACTAGCTTTATTGTGGCTGAGGCCGACACAAGGCATACGAACGCCAACAGGAATATTAAGTGAGGCGAGCTGAGCAAGATAGAATATAAATGGGCTTATTTTACACGGCGGAGCTGTGTAAACCCATACACACAGTTCTATCGTTGTAATAAATCATTGCCATTCAGACAGCCTCTACTCTTAGGGCATTGTTTAATACTATCTGCAATAAAGGGGGAGCGGTTGGATGGGTAAACAAATTGGTTAACACTGGCAAGAAAAAGGGAAAAGGCTGCGGCAGTTGGGTAACAGCAAAATATGTTGATGAAAGATAGAAAGTACTTGACTTATTGATGATAATGAACTTGCAGATAAAAGAATGCAGCATGGAGAGTGTCAGCAGGGACTCGTATTAAGATGAGAGAATTGAGAGAAATCTCAAGTAAGCAGTAAATGGAGCAGAGTAAGATTTTCTCTCTTCACAAAAGCATTTTAGTGCAGAACCAGCAGTGGATGGATAGAGCTACTACATAAAAATGCAATCTATGTCTTGGTGACACAGTGAGATAAATATTTTGTCAGCCCTCAAGAAAAATCTTGCCACCTTCCTGTTTTTTTTCTTAAGAGAAAAATTGTCAAGTCCATCAGATTTCAGATTGGAGAAGGATGCCATTTATACCGAGGGTATATTTTGTTGTATGAATAACACAGTAAAAGAGACAGTACTTGCGTCTCTACAAGTTAGGACATTCATCATTCTAGTTTGTTCTTGTAGATCTTATACAGTATTATTAAGTTAGCCACTTTGCAGAAAAGTGAACATACTGTTCCAGCGATACAAGGATTAATTCTCTTTTGGTTTAGATGTCTTAGTTGGATGTAAAAAAACATGCCAAGCGAGCAAAGTAAGTACATTTAGATCCCTGCATGAAAAAACAATTCCATCTAGACTGACCGATGCTTGCATTAATATCCACGCTAATTGTTTGTGCACAACACGCTCTCGAGTATAATGCGCACCCAAACATTGACCCCAAAAATGAGGAAAACCCTACTGCCCATGTAGAATACACACCCATTGACCTTTTCGTTATTTCTGCTAGAGTGGGAGGAGTGCTGACTTTTAGCTTTAAAAACTATTGGAGTAATCTCAAATTTACAGCCAGATGAGACTTTTGTTTGTCATTTGAAGACACATTCTACCTCGTAAATACTGTATCTGTAAATTCCTTAACATTCTCTTATACTTAGTCAATATTTCACTAAAATTAGCTTGATATGATGTAAAGTTCAAAGTTGCTGACATTCTTGAGCTGACTCTTGAGCCAGTTGTAAATGTGCTTTGAAATGGTCACTTAACAATGGGCCGTAGGTCATATGACCAAACCAGAAAGCAGGTCAGCAGACCTCCTGTGTGGGATGTGATAACCACGATAAATATGGACTCAAAGCGTAATGGATTGAACCCGAACTTGCTAAAATACTGTATTGCTTTTTTGTGGCATCTTCAAAAGTTAAATGCAAGTATGCTATTACATTCTGTAATTTCTTGCATAAATGCATATTTTACCCCCCAAAAATTCTCAAAAGTCAATAGTGGATTATACAGAGAAATATGAAAAAAAGTTCATATTTTATAAGTGTATGCCGCCATCTAGAGGGTATGAAAAAGCTGTACACTTTCATTCTGATATGCCACCGCCACCTAGAGGTTATGAAAGAGGTGTAGTTTCATTCCAATATGACAGGGGTACATGTGACTACATATATGTACAGTTGTGCTTACTAAGTTTACATACCCTGGCAGAGTTTGTGAAAGGGTTTTTTAAATACGACTAATAGCTGAAGAACAACAGTCATTAACTTACTGCGAGGGCTTTGACATCACTTTCTCCTAAATTTTATACACAGAAATAGTGACGTGGTTCCCCTTTACAAGGCAAATTAACTTGATTTTACTGTTAAAAACATAAAATATGACAAACTCAGAAGTGAATGCGTTCGTTTACCTTTCTCTGTATCTTTTTCCAAACTAATTAACATTTTTATTTCAACCAATATACACAAGTGTGTGTGTGCATGTATATATATATATATATATATATACACGCATATAAAAAAAAAAAATATATATATATATATATACACATTTACTGTGTATAAAATATATTAACCCAACCTGTTTTAAAACTATCTTGGATACCGGCACGCTTTCCCCACTTCTGCTTCGTCTTTTGCCGTTTGTGGCAAGTCCACTGTCAGCGTGATGCAGGAATTGGGGTGAGAGTTGTTGTAGGCAGCTGCAGCAGACCAGCGTTCCATGGCTTCTCATTGAGAGTAGACTATTAACTCCATAAAAGTAGTTCTGGCTGTGTTGAGCAGAAACACACGACTGTATCAGAGCAGACTATTGCGATAAACCCGTATTTTAAGCATGACTCCTGATAGTGTTTTTTCGTTCATTCATTCAGTCAAAAGTACAAATCTTCTCAGTAACTGTAATGAATTGAAATGCTTTATGAAAAGATTTTGTTCGTTCAGCTCTTCCGCCCTTAGCCAGCCCGTTCGGACTGCAAACAGAATTGTTCAAACCCGCCGGGACTGCAGAAACTGTTGCTTAAAGGATGGCCACTGCTTGGAAGAGAAGCAACAGTGCTTAGCTTTCTCCATTTATAGACAACTGACTCTATGCACACATCACTTCTGACATTTTGGGAGAAGTTCCGTGCTAACTTTGTTTGCCAGGCATAAGCATAGCGATAATGACAGCATCAACTACTTCAAAGTAAACTTGCTGTCTCCTGGAATAACATAACGTTACTATGAATGAAGCATTACCACTAAAATTGCTCCAGTTATCCAAGAAGTCAGTGAAGCAATCAAAGGATCTTTATCTGATTTAACACATCGCAGTATTGGCTGGAGGATCTACGCCTTCATCTTTAAAAAGACAGAATGCATATATTTTTCCAAGAGCTTGAAACGGACAGACACCAGAAAGAAACTCGTACGCTGTCTAACCTTTCAGCTGGAATTGCGTCTCTTCCCGTGCATATGGTACATTTGTCTAACGCTGTACGTCAAGACTTTAAAAGATATGTTTGTAACCTTTTCCAGCTTTATATAGTTTTTGTACAAAGTCCTGACCTTAACTCAAATGAGAGCCTGTGGCGTGACCTCAAGAGCGGGATTCACACTCGACATTCCAGCAATCTTGCTGAACTGCAACAGTTTTGTCAAGAAGAATGGTCCAAAATTCATCCGTCTGAACTACATCTACAGGAAACGCTTGCTTGACGTTACTGCTGCCAAAGACGAGACAACCAGTTATTAATCCAAATGTTCACTTCCTTTTTTTCCCCTCACATCCTCTGAATGTTTACATTATTTTCAATCAAATTATGAAAACAGTTTGTGTAGTATTGATTTAATTGTGTTTATTCGTGTGATGTAGATGAAAATCAGACAACATGACCAATTTATGCAGAAGGGTTTGAATATTTTCCCTCCCTATGTTGTTAATATTGGTCTTATCATGTCATTATTTAACCTTATTTCATGTTTCTCTTTTACGAAGCCCAGAAACTGCAGGTAAAACTGTATTAATAATATGACTTGACCTGTGACATGACTTGCCCAAAACAAACTGATTTGGGAGTTGCTTGTCACTTGTAGGTTATGACCTACTGTACTTTGACGAGTAGTGTGCATGTTTTGTATTTAAAGTCAGTGTTTGATGAACGAAACATACGCCGGACATGAATCAACTGTAAACAACAATGCGGAGACTTTTACTGCCATGAAATACAATTTCAAATAAACCCAATTAATGTTGTAAAATCTTAAAGAAAATCTACCCCTCTGGTCAGTTTCGATTGAAAAATTAACGTGATTCTTTGAACAAATGAAGTTCACAGTGTTCTATAGTGGGAAATGAACACCGACTTGCCCTTTAAATCTCAACTTAATATCATCTCCACAAATCGGGTTCTGGTGTCTTATTATTCTTGTCTTTGCCTCCTTTCTTGTATCTTGTCACACAGCTTTGCCCTGTAGCACCTTGTTCACAGATAGGGACTCTCAGCCTTCCTCTGAAAATCACACACACACACACACAATAAAGATGGCGACTTAAAGATACCAGGCAGCGAAACAAGTATTCACCATTTGGATGAAAAATGTGCATGTTGGCCTCATTTTGAGGCTTGTATTACATCATTATCTCCCTGGCCACAACATTGGGTACGCCTGCGCAATCTCATCAGATCCAAAGCAAGAGCTGTATTGACCATGTGTAGTCTTCAATGAGCCAAGCATGTGTGTTTGTTTACATTAAAGGCAATTTATTCTTCAATGAACGCGCCAGCTATGTAAATGATCAAGACAATCGAGTCTTTGATGAAACTAACATCCTTCATCAACTTCAAAGACAATTGCGCTGTTTCAGTGAACGTAAAATGTTTTAATTAACATGAAAAAAAACCCCGTCTTCAATGAGTCTAGCGGATGTGTTTTTGTTCACGTCAAAGGCCATTTAGTCTTCATTGAGTCATCTTTCTTAGTCAGGTGTGTGTTTTTTTTGTTTTTTTTTTTAATGAAGATAAAGGATGATGCATTCTTCATTGGCCAACCACACTTCTTTGTCAACATCAATTTAGTCTGCAATGAGCCCCGTGTTCGTCATTGTTAACATTAAAAACTATTTACTGTCCAATACCCCTTGTGTTTTCACAGACAAGATAATCTATAATGTGTCTAATATACTGTATTATTCCATGAACATCAAAGACAATTTGGAGACTATAATGAACAGTTTTGTCTTCAATGAGTTTGGTGTAAGTATTTTCATTAACATCAAAGACGATTGAGTCTCCAGCGAGCCTAATGTACATGTCATTGTAAACATCAAAAACCATTTGTTCTGAGCTTCGTGTATATGTATGAGTCAACGTCAATACAATTCTTCAAGGAGCCTAGTGTACCTGGGTTGATGATTTTTATATGATGATGTCTTATTCAAGATGAAGGGCAATTTAGTCATCGATGAAACTATTAGTACATATTTAGTAAACATTTTTTTCCGTCTTGCAATTACATTTGGACAAAGAAAAGAATTCTAAAAAGCTCAAGAAAAAAAAAACAATGCCAAGTTAATCGACATTGATTGGCTGATCAACCGAGATCATTTGAGTACCGTAATTTCCGGCCTATAAACTGACTTTTTTCACATGCGTTCATCCCTGCGATTTTATGCGTTGATGCGGCTAATTTGTGCATTTTTTCTAAGGGCCGCAAGGGGGCACTCGAGCAGGAAAGGTAAGAGTTAAGAGAATGAAAGAACAGAACAGAAAGAAAAGCGTGTTATTGCTGTGTCTCAGTGATTTTTACTGGTATATATATTTTTTAACCGGCACTGTTTGTGCGGTGGTAGCGTTAGCGTGGTGCTAGTGATAGCGTTAGCGGAGCGCTATTGTTAAATTCTCTGTGTACCATCTTTCTATGTAAATATCTCGTGTTTCAATGTGGGCACTTGCAGCTTTTACACAGCTGCTGTGGATGTATGTACCAAATGGTACTTCCTTTACAAATGTACTGGGTGAAGCTTATTACCAGGTGTGCTCTGTAAGCCCTGAATTATGGTATTTGATGAACGTCACATACACTGTACATGAATAAACTGTAAACAATAACTTTTGTGAGTTTACGTGTGACACGCTGCTTGAGGTCTTGAAGTTCGGGCAGAAAACAAATGGTAATAAGAAGTTGCAGTCAGTTTGCAAATGGTCATTGCTGTTCAAAATGGTAAATTGTTGAGCTCTGTGAAATCGAATGAATCCACATTAAAGCATTAAATCATGCTGGATCCTCTCTTTATATGACAGGCGGTCTAATGAATGTTGCTAAGCACTGTACACACACGTAATGCCTCTCGGATATGAGGCATTAAACAATTTATATGCTTTTAACCACACGTCGTAAACTAGCGGTATGGACGTGAAGAACATTGACATACAGCACTGCATTATTCAACTTAATTTTTAACTCTATTTCACAAAAAACATTTGAAAACAAAGAAGAAAATATCTTCTATGAGGATTCCTCTCTCAATCAATATCAAATTGATCCCTCTGTCAGTCCAACATTAAAGTAAATCTCTCAGCCAGTGCACAGATACAGTAAAAGACCCCGTTTAGTCGGCAATAAAAAAAGCTTACAGAAACAGATTCTTTCCAGGACATTAATCATCAAAATTTAACATATATCTCATAATTAATGGACAGCTTCATACTGCCGCGACTCTCTCACTAGATCGATCTTGTGCAAGGGGAAAATCCATAATTAAAATGATGCCAGCGAGAAAGAGCAAATCATTAAGGTTTCTCTTGGCTGTCGTGCTTAGGGAGAATGAAATATTCCCCCTGCAACCAGGTGATGCATTGCCTATTAGTAGATGGGGGGGGGGGGGGGATATGTACTTAAGTAGAAAAAACAGATACTTGAGTGGAAAAAGACTGGCAAATGTAAAAATAGTAATTCAAAAGTTTAATATGTACTGAGATAAAAAAATTTTGTTTCCATGTATTGTTGCATAGCATTGCAAATGTTATTGAGCAGAAAAAAAAATCTGAATTAGTTCATAACAACTGAAAATATCGTATTTAGTTGGACGTTTTTTCTCCCAGATTTAACTGAGATGTTTTTTTAATGGCACGAGCTACAACGCACTTGCCACGAAGCATTCTGGTAGCCCGTATCATCAAAAATTTCTTCTAATAAGGCCACAGATTAGCCATCTTGTGGCATCCGTAGGCCGACGTGAATGCTTGCTCTTTGCAGTATTCTTCAGAAAAATAAATACTCAAAATAAAGTACAGTTAAACCACCTTATGTACTGTACAGTAAAGAAGTAAAGTATTTTTACTTTGTTACTTCCAACAACTGAGTGCTCAAAGCAGAAAAAAAAATATCAGTCTCTTGGAAAACTTGTGCACTTGAAATATTCTTGTGTAAAGTTCTCTTTTTAAATATGGGAGCGAATTATCAACATTTCATTATTTAATGCAGTAAAAATAGTTGATTGGATGAACCTGACCATTGTATTCACTTTCTACTACTGACCATAACCGTTTGTATGCTCGCTTGCCGTTAATATGTGGGCATCTATACTGTCAGCACATACAAGCAGAATCATGTCCATATGAATAATGCAGCTGCTTCGTATCAATATCTCATTTGCAGCATTTATAGTTTTCTTAATGGATGTGTAAAGTATGTACAAAAACACCGAAGGGAAATCCATGTTAAATAAAAAAAAAAAAACAGAATATTAAATGGCACAATGATGGATTCCTGTGGGTTGGGGGAGTTGTTTTAATAAGGAGGATTTTAAAACAACTGCATGTTTGCATTTTACATATCTCACAAGGCTTCAGGGGTTCACAATGTCTACTGACGCATGGGATGTTCTCAGACAGTGTAGAAAAGTATTTGAAAGCCCCACTACATTGCATGTTCCCCCACTTAAAAATCATGGAGGGGTCTGAAATTTTCATCGTAGGTGCATGCCTACTGTGAGAGAGATCATCTAAAACAGGGATGTGAAACTCAAATTCACAGTGGGCCAAAATTTTAAAATGAACAAAGCCGCGTGCCAAGGTCGAACAAATGAACCTTTTAATATGGAACCAAACAAGTGTGTAATACTTGCCAGCTCTAATATTAATTTGAAATTGCCTCGCGGGCCAAATATAATTACACTAAGGGCCAAATGAGGCCCGCGGGACAGAGTTTGACATCACTGATCTAAAAAGAAAAATCCAGAAATCGCAATGTGTTTTTTTTAACGCTTTATTTGTGTGATACAGTTGCAAATACGTATTTAAATACCTGTCTGTCAGCTAGAATTCTGAGCCTCAAAGACCTGTTGGTTCACCTTTAAAAGTCCTCCTCCACTCCATGTATTATCTTTATTTCAGATGCACCTGTGTGAGGTCGTGAGCTGCATAAAGACACCGTCCACAACATACAATCAGTAAGACATAAACTTGTAACATGGCCACAAAAGAATTGTACATCTCCACATGGCTAGAAATTGCCAAGCAGCTTTGTGAAAAAAGCTCCACCGTTGGGAGCAATCATTAGAAAATGGACAAAGCTAAACATGACGGTCAATCTCAATGAGAGTGGGGCCCCATGCAAGATATTACCTCGTGGGGTGTCAATGATCCTTAGAAAGGTGAGGAATCAGCCCAGGACTACACGACAGGACTTGGTCAATGACCTGAAAAGAGCTGGGACCACCGTTTCCAAGGTGACTCTTGGTAGTACACTAAAACGTCATGGTTTGAAATCATGCACCGGCACATGATAAGGTCCGTCTTAAGTTTGCCAATGATCATTTGGATGATACAGAGGAGTCATGGGACAAAGGTTTCTGGTCAGATGAGACCAAAATGGAACGTTTTGGTCATAATGTCACTAACCGTGTTTGGAGGAAGATGAATGATGAGTTCCATCCCAAGAACACCATCCCTACTGTGAAGCATGGGGGCGGTAGCATCATGCTTTGGGGGTGTTTTTTTCTGTACGTGGGAAAGGACGACTGCACTGTATTAAGGAGAGGATGTCCGCGGCCATGGATTGCAGGATTTTGGGGAAAAACTTCTTTCCCTCAGTCAGAGCATTGAAGATTGGTCGTAGCCGGGTCTTTCAACATGACAATGACCTGATGCACACAGCCAGGAAAACCAAGGAGTGTAGAAGAGAAGAAGAAGAGTAAGAAGCATATCCAGGTTCTGGCGTGGCCTAGCCAGTCTCCCGACCTAAACCCAATAGAAAATCTTTGGAGGGATCTGAAACTCCGTGTTTCTCAGTGACAGGCCAGGAACCTGATCTAGAGGAGATGTGTGGAGGAGTCAGCCAAAATGCCTCCTGCAGTGTGTGCAAACCTGGTGAACAACTACAGGAAACATTTGACCTCTGTAATTGCAAACAAAGGCTACTGTACCAAATATTAACAGTGTTTTTCTCAGGTGTTCAAATACTTACTTGCAGTTGTATCACAGAAATAAATTGTTGTGATTTCTGGATTTTTCTTTTTAGATTATCTCTCTCACAGTGAACATGCACCTATGATGAAAATTTCAGACACCGCCATGATTTCTAAGTGGGAGATCTTGCCATATAGCAGGGCGTTCAACTACTTATTTTCTTCACTGTATTAACACAATGGTGTTATTAGTAATTCCACTTGCGTTCCAGGATAGACACCCACCAGTCCAACGTAACCGGCTCCCGTTTCACAGGAAGGATGACTAGCCAAAATATTTATCAAATTTCACAAAATAAAAACAAAGTTTGTTATGGTTACATTTCGGGGTAGGGTTGGGTTGAGGCATGAAGGATGGGTTTTGATTAGGATTAGGGTGGGCTCGGGTCAGTGGGATTTATATTAATACCCCGTACTCAGTCACATCTTTTCCCATCTGGAAGTAGCAGGGCTTGCTGTACCGGAATACAGCAGCCAATCATATTGCAGTGGCACGTGTCCTATCGTCAATAATATTGGAGCAGGGTGTGTCCTGCCTAAAAAATGAATGGAATTTCAAATTAAGGCCTCCACGCAATTTCCAGCATGGACCAAGTTGTTGAACATGTTAGCATTCCACAACGCCTGTTCACTGAGACGTTCCCATGCTAATCCCATTGGAGCAGACCTAGAAACTTACAATTCTTAGGTTAGGTTGCAGTTCGATTTGATATTTATTCTTTAGGTTGCTGATTGAGTCAATTCGATATTGATTGAAATGGTCTGATGACTCAGTTAGAAATATGAATATACAAATACAGTAAGAGAAAATGTTGACAATTTAGTTATTGATTCAATGTAAAAATGTACATGTTAGATTTCTCAAGCAATAAAACATCTGAAAATATAAATTTACACATAACTTATTTGTGCACATGAGGATCAGAAAAACATGACAGTTGTGTATAAACACTAAAAGGTAAAGCGGATGTATGCATAAATAATACTGATTTTCTCTTGGGAATTGCACATTTTTGCGAGAAAGACTCCATTCCGATCTCACTCCCTACAGATTGCTAACAGTTGTTAATGCTAAAATCGATCAGGCTAGGCGTTAAGCATTTTTTCATTGAGTTCCTTAAAATTAATCCTGTATTTTTCCACCACATCAGGCGCGAGCTTTTTCCTTGAGACAAGCCACTCCGCAAGTAAAGAAAAACAATAACGCAGCTAGCTATTTACGGCTTTCATTTTCATCATCTCCAGGAAAGAAGTTGCTTAAGACATTGATTCACCTTTTGCTCAAGAAGCACACAATCTAATCATAGCTCTGTGACTCCAGTGAAGACCACGGCAGATCTGCAACTGCTTGCTCCGCTCTTTGTGAATCATAACCCCCGTGTGGTTTTGGCAGCCATTAGAAAGAAGAAAAAAACCCCATCATCGCTAACATCTGTTACATACACCACATTGGAAAGGTTAACGTCTTTTTGGAAACATCTGAATGATCAACGAACAATCGGGAAAAAAAAAAGAGAAAAATAAATGGGGTCACAGCTTGTGAGCTCTTCTAACGAGCTCCACTGTATTTGTATTTCGGGTTGGGGGAAACAATGTCATAAAACGGTTTCTCGCCACTGTGCTACTTGGCACCCAGCAAAAGTGTTGCTTATGCATGTATCAGCTGCATCAAAGAAGAAGAAGAAGGGGGGCAGCGGAGTGAGTCTTTGTGAGAAAGAAGGGGGGTTGTTCTCTGAAGCTCATTATTCAGTCAATACCACATCACATCCACTTCATTGTTCTGCACATCAGCCTACGCAGGAACACAACACAGCTGCTTCATTTGTGCTGAACAGATTTCTCAAAGTGAGCTCGGGTTTTAGGTTACTAACAGAAAGCCACAATGCTGGCATGGCAAGTTGTCAACGATAGTTACGAAATGATTCAGAGTGACTTGCATGGAGTCATTGTGTCAGTATGTTACTAAAATTTTCAAACTACTAGTACTATATCAAAAAGATATCAAAGATCATTGGCTGGATATGAATAAAAACAGCCCATTTGTAAGACCCCGCAAAGGATTATTGCTTTTATGCCACTCTTTACACCACAAATCGGACTTGAGTCACATGACTTGGGCTGGTGTCATTCATTTGATGACTTTAGACTCGACAACGTGCTGGAAGACTTGCAACTTGACTTGGTCTTCAACAGGACTGACTTGAAAAGATTTCCTACTTTGATGAAGGAACTAAATAACCCAAATTCATAGCTTCTCTTTTTATAGATAGCTATATATGTCACCATTCTTATCCTACAAGGAAATCTGAAAAGTGACAACATAATACTATAGATCTTACTGAGTATTTACCAGGTCAAAATGTAATATGCTGTTCTTGCTAGAGTTATTATTTTATGTTGGGCACACTCTTGTAAAGGAACTGGTGAAGTGGGCATTGTCATTTTTTTTTCAAGAATTTGCTGAAGTTTCATTCCAAAAAAAAAAAAAAAAAACTCCAACATTAATCAGCAGTGAATGTAATAAGGAATAGATTCCAAGAGCCTCTGTTAACATACAAGAGAAATAAGGGCATTTAATGTCACAATCAGGACGTTAATTATTGCACTGGCAATAAAAGTCCACATTGCATTGTGGGAGGCGCATGGTTTGATGTAATGTATGCTTTTTTTTTTTTTCATTAGCATTAGCAGCTAGCTTTGTGTATGATCACGCGAAGAAATGGCGACCCAAACGTGCGCTGTCTGGGCTTCCTGTTCATTACAGATGATATATTTATTATTCATTAAGATTCAGTGTTAATATTCTTTTTTTATTCACTTCATTTAGCGATTGATCAGCACACAGCGAGCGTGTACTTGACACGAAACCAGATTTGTGATTGTTCATTTCCTTTTCTTCTGTGCTTCTTTTGGATGAAATATTTTTTATCAAGTGACCCCTTGTGCTTCAACTGAGATACCACAGTTGCACAAAGTTGTTCCTTTATAAGATGACAAACTTGTGTTGAGAATTGTCAGTAGGATACATGATTACTAATTGCAGCACTACTGGGTGCAAATTCTTATGACATGTCTGTTTGATTTCACTTTTTCACAGAAATAAAGTACAAGAAAAAAAAGCAAATCACATCGTAGGATTTTCAGAAAATGACCAACGTACTATCAATCAATTTTAAAAGGGCAAAAAAACATGTTAGTACATGAAAAATGTAATTTGGGTTCAGCACTTTAAATGTACAGTAATTTCTCGGGTATAATGCATCCTGAAGTATAATGCGCACCCTCAAAGTTGACCTAAAAATGAGTAACCCTTCTACCAATGTACAATGTGCAACACCAATTTGCTGCTACCCATATGCTCAAAATATTAGGAATTATCTGTATTTCTATTTTGCTAGGTATGTACTTTTATTGTTTGTACTTGTATTGTTTTTCAAAAAATTAATCTGAACAACAATCATTATTAATAATCTTTGTGGATGTACTGATGCAGTCGTAATACACATCTCGGGACAGGCCACAGCACACGCCTGTCCCGATCCCTGTAATTGTCAGAACAGAATCCCTCAACCCACTAAAATAAATGCTCAAGGATGGCACAACATTTTATTAATACTGTTGATAACACATATTACAGTCTAAACTGTTTAACAATGTGTAACTTAATTTTTTTTTGCATTAAATACTTGTGCATCGTGCAGTTTTTACATTACACACCCTTGGCCAAGACTTCAAAAGCAACATCTGGATCATCTCCAATCTGAAAAATATCCATCATAGCTATCTTGGTGGATCACTGTCAAACTCATCATTGATGGTTTGGTCCACTTCTGGTGCCTCCTGCATTCATGAACAGCGATCCTATTTTGCTCCCACAGCATGTTATCCTCTGTGCCATCCATGGCGTTTGTGGGGAAACAGTTTTTGAATCCCAAGATTTTTGGTTTCGCGGCGCAGCGCTCGTATTACGTAGTTTGAGCTCACGTTGTTTTTATACCCATTGAGGCGAGCTATCGTTTCGGACTGCGGCACTACTTCCGAGTTGGCGGCGTTATCGGCACGAGTGATGACACGTTTCTTTTAAAAGCAGCTGCACAACTAGCCGTTGTAGTCGACATTTTTTGTCTTAGTTTCAGTTAAAACAAACTCACAGGCAGTTGTTTCTGATATTTGGTGCAGTAGCAACAAATATGCTACGCTAACGATCGTAAAATGCAAGCTCCTGAGGTGGTCATAGAATTCAGGTTGGGGGCGCACATTACCGTAATTAATATAAATGTATAACATAAGACATCGAATATCATATCGAAATGTGTGTGTATATATATATATATATATATATATATATATATATATATATATACACCTTTTTTTTACCACTATACCTGTATACAACTATACAATGTGATTGTATTTTTAATTTTTCATCCATACCTAAATATAATGCACTCTATTAATTTTTTGAAAATATTTTGGGAAAAATGTGTGCATTATTTTTGAGAAACTACGGTACTTAAATTACTGTATAAAGACTAATGAGTGCTATATATGCATTTTTAACCTCTCTCAAAAGGAAATTAGCACTATAGCGTTTCTTTACCTAAATATCCGGAGGAATGAAAATGGAATACATCATACAAGCACATGTACCACTAGTATAAGTTCTGGTAATATGTAGTGTTTATCCTTTAGTCAATATTTCAATCTGCTCATAGTGTGAAGTAAATCATTGCAGGGCCTACATGACCCACGTGACCTTGTGAGGATAATGGGGAGGCATTGTTGCTGATATAAAGAGTACGAGATGGGAGAAAATTTAATTTTGATTCAGCAGAGTGCTTCCAAGTGATTTTGACCTAATGGATTGGCAGAGATGTTGCATGCAGAGGTCACCCTGGATGATGGCCTAAATGAGATTTGTTAAAAAAAAAAAAAAAAAAAAAAGAAACACGCACACACACATACACACAAGAATGCGTTGTCTGAAGGTTACTTTCGTTTTGGATGCTTTGCTACTTTAAATGGGATTTTTTTTTTTATTTTACTTTATGGCTGCATTTCAAGGTTCAAGCCCCCAGTCCTTATTCAAATATTGTGTGCAGTCTATGTCATGAACACAAAAGCATGGATCATTAAATAATAAAAAAAAACATCCACCCAACGGTATCCAAAACCATCTCGCATTCAAAGAAAAAAAAAAAAAACACTTTACACCATGTTACAATATGGGTAATGTATTCTGTGTTTTTTTCTCATGCTGTTGAAGAAGTGAGTTATTTTATGAAAAAAAAATAAAAGCTGTTTTTGTAATTCTTTGTTCAGAAAACCACATTATACCACCTGGATAGATGTCACAAATTTCACCATTAATTTTGGACCATATGTTTTGGTAACATAAGAACTCCTCAAACTCACATTTAAACTACTCACCACTATAAAATAATATTTTAACACTGAGGTGTGAGATTTTCCCGCATAAAGTGTCCACAGTTACTGCAAGCAGGCCAGATATTATTATGTTATAATTTTTCAAATTTATTGTGAGTTATTCATTCGCTCATGTGTTGGAGCCTATACAAGGGGAAAGACCATGTAAATGCCACACAAGAAGGCCGCTGTCCCTCTATTGTTATTTTTGTTATTTTCCAGTCTTTTTTTAAATGGATAAATGCAGTGAATTGATTTGGTAAATCTAATATTGTCATCATCAGATCCTTCCCCTCCCTCACCTTGGTGCCTCAGACCATCTCACTGTTATGCTAATCTCAGTTTATAGACGACTGATTAAAGTGTCCCATCCATTTAGGAATCGGGTATTAGTATGGTGGTAGTATTGAGGCGCTTCAAGTTCGTTTTGCCACCACAGACTGGACCATGTTCATACAGGCTACCACCTACAACACCATCACAGACCTTCAAGAGTACACAGAGACTGTTACTCCCTACATCAGCAAGTGGATGGATTATGTCACTGCCATTAAATTCATCTCTGTCGGGGAAGGCCTACAGATTACTGAAGGTCCACAATGTAATTTAGATCTCAGGATGAGGAAGGCCTCAGGACACCAACAGGGAGGTCAGAAGGGAGTTCAGGGACAGCAGTGCCACCAACAGTCTGTGGCATGGTATTAGGACCATTACGGACTATAAACCCTCACCGCAGACCTTCGACACCGCTACATCCCTGGGATATTAGCTAAATGAGAGAGGTTGTCTGTTCAGTCAACACCTCATCACTGTTCACCAGTATTTGTACTTTCTGCGCAAGCTCAGAAGACCCAGAGCCCTGACCCACATCGTGTGCGCGAAGTGGATCGTCGGAACCTCTCTTTGCTCCTTCCAGGGCATTTGCAGCACCCGCCTCACTCGCAAAGCCATATAGTGGGGGGGATCCCACCTATCCATCACACAGCCTCTTTGGTCTCCTACCATCAGGGAGGAGACTGCAGAGTCTGCGGCCCAGGACTTGCTGACTAAAAGATGGTTTTAGTCACCAGACTATCTGGAAACTGAACTCTCTGCTGGCTCTGCCCCTTCAACCTCCTCTGTCCTCTGCCCACCTGAACTCTGAACTCTGACGCACCACAAACGCTCACTCACTTGCATTCACACTCACACACACACACACACACACACACACACACACACACACACCACACACACACACGCACAAGCACACGCCAGAATGGGGCCCCACCAGCCACCTTAGTGGCATTGGGGTGTTTGTCATCTAATTTACAAATGTCTTGTTTGCCTTTGTTTTCTGACCTTTTACTCAGGTGCACACGTCACTTGAGCTTTAGTATTTGCTCATTCAATTCATACATTATGTAGTGTAGGTACCATACTTTTATTTGGCTTTTTGTATTATTATTTGTAGCACCGTGAATCTTTGAGTACTGCAAGTTTCAATACTGTGTACAGTATGTGTTTACATATATAAAAGAATAGCGCCTTGAGTCTTGAACCTTTGATTGTCTATTTAATTTTGGCACACTTGGACCTCCATAGTTTTCTGGCTCAGACTCTATAACACAAACATGTCATTTAACAGTCTTTTGATGTGGGGGGAAAAAAGCAAGTAGTTTTGTTTTTTTGACACATTCGTTATGGTGTTATATGTCACGTTGCAGTAGAGGTGGAATGGAAAAGGGCAATGAAAGCAGTGGAGCTCAGTGAAAAGCCAACTTGTACTGTTGTTGTTGTTTCACTTGTGAGGGGACACTGTGCTCTCTCTGTCTCTCCCTCTCTTTCTCTTCGTCTCCCCCTCCCCCCCGCTCCTTCAAAACAGCCAGTGAAAATAAATCATTCAGTGAGCAGTATACACACGTTCAATATATATATGCTCCCGCTATGTTTCTTCTCTCCTGACATGCCTCAAGTAATAGAGAGGGGGGAATGGAGCCTTGCCATCTCCCTCATGTCTCCTGCAAGAATTGGGAAACAGATGTACACTTTGATAAGGTCGTGTTGAAATAAATCCAAAGGTGAACGAGGCACACTGCTGGGACTTTGCTTCTTTCTCTGTGCCAACTATTTTGTTACTGTAGAACTTCAGCTATTAATGCTTTGTCATACTGGTATCCAATACAGACTGGGCCAAGAAGGGACAGATGTTTTTGAAAAACCCAAAAAATCAAAAATTGTAGGCGGAAACAAATTTGATTGACATCAGATAGCATTTGAAGTGTGGAAAACAACATCCATCATGTGTCTGTATTCATTGATGCATTTCTGAAAGCGTTGATGGAAGTTGGCTGTTGATTTGATCTACTGTCCTTTTTGATCCGTTGCCGAGACCTATGAGTGTTACACTGTGGTGATAAATAACTTCCTTGTGCCTGAATCCCAATGAAGACACACACCTGTTTTGTGTGTTTTCAGCAGAATGCGCCACGGCCCACACAGTCAACGTAACAACGACCGTTCTCAGTCTTCCTTTCAGTGACCGCCTCATTTGCTCACACTCTTTAGGTCCAGGGTCCCCTGATTTATCTTTTTACTTTATTTATTTTTGAATTGTCAGGCAACAAATACACTTTTCTTCCTTCCAAAAACATGATGATTTATAATATTTAAAAGCAAACTCATTGAAATCCTTCAATTCAAACAAATGCTTGAAAGAATCTAAAACTGTAATAACGCAACATGCACAATGTAGCGAGACATCATCCAACCGACCATAAAGCAATCAACTGCGATGCAGTCTAACGTAATGCATCCTTCAGAAATGCAGCACGCAAATGGAGCATAAGGAAACCGAATGTAATGTTTTGCAGTGCAAATTAAGGCAACGTGACATAATGGAAGGCAAACATCATGTATCAAAACGCAAGCTATGTTTGCCATAGTTCATCATGCCACAACGTATCAAAAAAGCTGAAATCAGACAGTATTGAGGACATATGACCTAGTAAGCGCTGTCGAAAATATGTTAGCAAGTTAGTTATGTTAAAATTGTATGGGGTTGACTATTTATTGTATTTGCTTTTTCTTCAGCATTGACAGTTATTCTAAGGGAGGATTTCATGTAGGGGAGTTTAGAATGCTAAAATGCTTTAAAAACAACTTCTGCAATTTATAATGGTTTCATGATGGCAACTAATTAGCCCGATTGTGAAACGTGACATGTAGCGGTTGCCTAGCGATACCAAACAGACTGATGAATGTCGAAGTTTCACTGTTTGTGAATCCCTGAGTAAATGAGTTCGTTTCTATCCAGTCTCCTGGGAAAGGTTCCATCCCCCAGTGACGGAGCATAGGATCAGCAGCATAGAAAACTGAAGGATGGATATTACATTTGGAAAAAAAAAAAAAAGGATATATTCGCCAACCCTCATTTGTTGTCATGCAGAACAAGACAGACGATGATCTTGGGAGATGGATTCCATGTTCACATGTAACTTATTATGATTATTAAATTGGATTGTACAACAGGAGATGACAGGTCATAACTTCCGAACACTTCCAGATAGCTGTCTCAAGGCAGCACATAAAACTTAATTACCTTTCCGTTTGCCTCGTCAAGTCAGTGCTTCCGCGAAGATGGATTTTTCCTGCTCGTGAGAATCCTTTAGAGCCTCTTTCCCAAGCAGACAGTTTGAGTTCACTCCTCAATTGAATATGAGTACTCGAAGACTTGCGGTAAGGCCGTGCCGGAAGGCTACAATCAGGTTTGAGGGCTGACGAGGTGTTTACCGCACAGCTTGTTCAGTTTCACGCTGTCGCTCTCAGGTTTTATTGGGCAGTTCTTTTGCTTTATGGAGTGATTTCCACACATGCTGTGCTCGAAGGTAGTGGCAGCCTCACTACTCAACTGATTACGAAGCCCTAAACTAATGATAGCCGCAAATGCCCTGAGAGTTAATAGGTCCTCTTAAGGCAGTGACGTCTAAACTTTTGCCACGAAGGGCCACAGAATAATGGAAAGAATTACAAGACCTTTTAAAAACAGTATTACACCTCCCAAATGCTTTTAAACACAATTTAACATATTATAGCACAAATTTTAAGCATTCCTTAGTTACTGATCTCACTTGCTAGCTTGCCGGTTTACTGAAATACTGACACAGAATTTTTTTTTTCAACATTGCACATATTAAACCAAACCAAACCAAACCATAGAATGTCAGCTAATGAAGGTCCACTACATTAAAGCTAACATGTAATGGACAACTCCAGAAAAATGGCTCATGGAAATTAACATCGATATTAAACCTTCAGTATTAACACACCAGACAGCAGTACTCACGGGCATATCGTCTCTCTAGAAAGACAATTACAGGGTTTTAGTTGGGGACCTTCTTTGCCACTTCTTCTTGATTTTAATTATGTTAAATACTTACATGCATACTATACATACCGTAATTTCCGGCCTAAAAGCTGCGACCTTTTTCACACATTTTCAACCATGTAGTTTATGTGGTTATGCACCTAATTTGTGCATTTTTTATAACGACCCTGAGGGAGCACTTGAGCAGAAAAGGTAAGCGTGAGACGGGTGGAGTATATGTGCCGAGGAAGTGACTTTTACCAGTATGTTTTTTTTTTACTCGCCCTGATAGCGCTAGCATTAGTGAGGCGTTGAACTCTTTCTGCGTACAGTCTTTGTAAATATCTCGTGTTTGAATGTGGGTTTCAATGTGGGCACTTGCGGCTTTTACACAGCTGCGGCGTATGTATGTACCAAATGTTATTTCCTTTACAAATGTACTCGGTGAGGCTCATAACCAGGTGCGCTCTATATGCCCGGAATTACGGTAATTTAATTACATGCAGGTTTTCTTCCAGTGGACCTCAGTGCGGCCTGTCATGTTGCAGCACTACACTGAAGACACACACATCTTTGGAAACTGTTTAATGTACACCCCCCCCCCCCAAAAAAAAAAAACAACGATCAACGATAGAGGAACAGTGGTAACATGATATTTAAAGAAAAAAAAGAATTTAAAAAGCACAAAAATGATTTCCAACAGTGTTATATCTACACTTCAAAATTGTGTGACGATAGTTGAAGATAGGTTCCTGCACTCCCGTGACTTTTGAGGATAAGCCGCTTGGATAAAACTAAAAAACAAATTTGGGGATATCTTCTAAGAAATAATTTCATTTGCATTTTATTATTTTTTGAAATATTCTGATGAATTTACATTGTTTTTCATAACTTTAAAACAAATTCAAACAGTATCTTATATGATTTCATTTGTGCTATCAACATTTTAACTTTCTGGTGGTGATTAATTTATTATATATTGAGAATATGTGCCACAATAATAATAATAAAAAAAAAAAAAAACACGCAGCAGGCCACAAATGCCCCCACCCCCCACCCTCCCAGGCCGTACTTGCGACACTTCTCTCTTAGTAGGTGATGAACTGTGATCTGGGGGTGGGACGAGTGCGTTTTCCATTTGTCCATTTGTCTGACATTTGTGCAGCACTAAGGCCTTGACTTTGAAATCCTTCCCGGGAACTATTACAATGACTTCTGTGTGGAAATTTATTGGATGCGTCAGGGAAAAGTGGTTGTGTCATGGGGACTCTTAATCCCTCATGAGTAATCATTGTGAGGTTTTTTTTTTTCTTTTTCTCGTTTTGGGACTACAATCGGTGTTGTTAAGGCAGGAAGACAACTGTTGTCCAGCAGCTCTGCGTCAAGAAATCCTTAACCTTATCTTTGTAGCTTTTCATTATTAATGTATCTGTGAAGTTTGGCCTATCTTAGCGATGGAGATTGTCAATGACAACGCTAAAACGCATTTGTTGTACTGGACACTACATAAACACAGTTGAATGATTTAGCTGTGTCGGACGCTGCTGCTTTGTGGAGCTTGCTCTCGTAGTCCAAATAGTTTCCTACTCAGTTCCATTTATATATCTTAATTCTTGAAATGCCAACATTTTAGTCGTCTTCTTTTCCTTTCGGCTTGTCCCGTTTGGGGTCGCCACAGTGTGTCATCTTTTTCCATCTAAGCCTATCTCGTGCATCTTTTTCTCGAACAGCTCATTCCTATCCAACCTGGTCACTCCAAGTGAGAACTTCAACATCTTCATTTCTGCTACCTCCAGTTCTGCTTCCTGTTTCTTCAGTGTCACCGTCTCTAATCTGTACATCATGGCCGCCCTCACCACTGTTTTATAAACCTTGCCCTTCATCCTGGTGGATACTCTTCTGTCACATAGAACACCAGACACCTTCCGCCAACTGTTCTTCACTTCCTTACCACACTCACCATTGCTCTGTATTGTTGACCCCAAGTATTTGAAGTCATCCTCCCTCGCTATCTCGTCTTCCTGGAGCTTTACTCCTCCTCCTCGGTCCCTCACATTCATGCACATATATTCTTTTTTTCTTCGGCTAATCTTCGTCCCTCTCCTTTCCAGTGCGTACCTCCAACTTTGTAACTGTTAATCCACCTGCTCCCTGCTTTCCTTGCAGATCACAATATTATCTGCGAACATCATGCTCCAAGTGGATTCCTGTCTAACTTCATCTGTCAGTCTATCCATTACTACCGCAAACAGGAAGGGGCTCAGCACGGAACCCTGATGCAGTCCCACCTCTACCTTAAATTCTTCTGACACACCAACGGCACATCTCATTACTGTTCTGCTACCCTCATACATGTCCTGTCCTATTCTAATATATTTCTCTGCCACACCAGTATTGCGCAAGCAGTACCACAGTTCCTCTCTTGGTACTCTGTCATAGGCTTTCTCTAGATCCACAAAGACACAATGTAGCTCCTTCTGACCTTCTCTGAACTTTTCCACGAGTATCCTCAAGGCAAATAATACATCTCAAGTACTCTTTCTAGACATGAAACCATATTGTTGCTCGCAGATACTTCTGTCCTGAGTCTAGGCTCATCATCTTTATTTCATCTATAGTTTCCACACCTCTGTACATCGCCTTTGCTCTTAAAAATGGGGAATAACACACATTTCCACCATTCATCTGGCATTTTCTCTTCTGCTAGTATTCTATAGAATAAGTTGTTCAAAAACTCCACAGCCACATCTCCAAATTGCTTCCATACCATGCGTCATCAGGACCAACTGTCTTTCCATTTTTCATTCTGTTGAGTGCCTTTCTAACTTCCCCCTTACCAATCATTGCCACTTCCTGGTCCTTCACACTTGCCTCTTCAACTCTTCCTTCTCTCTCATTTTCTTCATTCATCAACTTCTCAAAGTATTCTTTCCATCTATTTACCAAACTACTGGCACCAGTCAACACATTTCCATCTCTATCCTTAATCACCCTTACCTGCTGCACATCCTTCCCATCTCTATCCCTCAGTCTGGCCAACCTCTAGGGATCATTTTCTCTTTCTTTCGTGTCCAACCTGGTGTACATGTCTTCATATGCTTCTTGTTTAGCCTTCGCCACCTCTACCTTTTCCCTACGTCGCATCTCAATGTATTCCTTCCACCTCTCCTCAGTCCTCTCCATGTCCCGTTTCTTCTTCGCTAATCTCTTTCCTTGGACGACTTCCTGTATTTTGGGGTTAAATGCCAGAAATTTTGTAATAGCACTAATTCTACTGAACATCTCAGGAAAAAAATTAACTCTGCAGCCAGCCCCAAAAAATGACAACATAAGCAATGTTTTACTGAGTGAGCTACATATACCGCTAAGCATTATGGATGGATACCCACACATAATAAATTTCAAGCGACTGTCATTACAAAGATAACATTCCAGACGAGCTAGCGAGACCGCCAGACTTGCCATGGAATGTTGTCGGGCTGGCAAAGTGGCCCGGGCGGGGGAGGAAGCGTAAGCAGGGCCGTCGGTCCAGTCGCCTGGAAAGGTTAAAGTACAACCCACACAGACCACCTCCTCCAAGCCTGTATCTCACCAACACCACATCCAAAATGGCCAATCTGGAGTTACAACTGCCTCTTAACGCGAATGCACTCCATCTCACACATCTATTTTTTATTTTTACCTAACTTTTATGTATGCACTTATACAGGAGAAGCTCTCATATCTCATTGTACAGTGTGTATAATGACAATAAGTGGCATTCATTATTGGGTAGAAACTTTTTAATACCGAGTTGTTGGTTTTTTTTACCTTGTCCGGCATTGATACTAATACTGCTAATTGTACCAAAGTAGATAAAGATGACAGTAGTCAAATTGTTAGTGTCTGACTTGAAATCAATATTTAATAAAATACAATCATGAGGGGTGGCACGCTGGGGCAACTGGTTAGAGCATCGGCCTCACAGTTCTTGGGAACTGGGTTCAAATCCCGGCACCACCTGTGTGGGGTTTGCATGTTTTCCCCGTGCCTGTGCGGGTTTTCTCCAGGCACTCCGGTTTCCTCCCACATCCCTAAAATGATGCACTTATTAGAGATTCTAAATTGCCCTTAGGTGTGATTGTGAGTGCTACTGGTTGTTTGTCCATGTGCCCTTCGATTGGCTGGAAACCAGTTCAGGGTGTACCCCGGCTCCTACCCATTGACAGCTGGGATAGGCTCCAGCACTACCACGACCCTTGTGAGGATAAGCGGCTCAGAAAATGGATAGATGGACAATCATGACGTCATGGAAGCTTCGTCATGGAATTGCTTTATAAAGATAGAAATAATTGTATTTTATGAAGTGTTTTTTTTGTAATCAAATCCAAGTATATTTCATTTTAGGGTCCCCCAGAAATCCTACCACTGCTTTGCCACATATGAGATGGAATTGAGCACAGTTTGGCCTACAGCTCAGTCTCATATTTCCTTTTTTTTGTTTTTTTATATATCACAAGCACAGCTTATGACCTCAGCTCAGATTTGTGCTTCAGGGGATCTTTAAAGCAACCTCAGTAAGCATCACACTGTGTCCGAGGGTCTGTGTCTGTCCACGTTAATATACTGCAGATGATGTTTTCATGGAAGATGGGAGATTTTACAGCACCTCTCCAGAGTGAGGGAGAAAATGTGAAAATGCTGCAAAAATGATTGCAAAGATCTCGCTGTGGGCGCAGAGCAATACTGATAGCTACAATGACATGACTTGTTGGCTGCAGGTGTTTGACATGAAATAGATATCTCCACTACTTCCAAGCAGACTCCACTTTATGATGGAATCAAACTCCCAAAATTGTTCTATCTGTATTATTATTTTACACACACAAACTTAAAAAAACAACATACGACTTATATTTCTCTGCAGTTTAGTCTTTAGTGTACATGACACTTGTATTTGAAACCATGAATAAATAACTTACTGGTAAACAGTTCCAAGTATTTCCACATTTTCACATGACAAGAATTGTTTTGGGGGAAGAAAAACAGTTCCTCGTTCGTAATAACACAATCTATAATAAGGTGACAATGTACTGCAGTACTTCTATACTGTAATGTAACGCAACGTACCATAGCTCAATGCAATGTAATGTAGCACAATCCAACACAACATAGGTCAATAAACCATGAACATAAAATGGCAAAACACAACACAAAACAACACCACAACATAGCAACGAAACCAACACAATGTAAGGAACACGACATAACGAACGCAACGTAAGAAACACAACGCAACAAACACAACGTACCGTAATTTCTTGAAAATAATGCGCAATTTTTTACAAAAATGTTTTCAAAAAGGAAAAAGAGCGCATTAAACAGTATTTAGGTATGGATGAAAAATGAAAAATACAATCACATTGTGTAGTCTAATACAGGTGTATAGAGTTAAAAAAAGTTATACATATACATTTCAATATGATATTTGATGTCTTGTGTTAAACATTTATATATATTACGGTAATGTGCGCCCCCAACCTGAGCTGTATGACCTCCTCGGCGGAGCTTCGCATTTTACCATGGTTGCCCCTGGACCAAAGATCAGAAACAACTGCCCGTGAGTTGGTTTTAACTTAAACTAAGACAAAAAATGTAGACTACGACGACTAGTTGCGCAGCCGCTTTTCAAAGAAATGTGTCATCGCTGACGCAAGGAACCCGGAAGCAGCGCAGCAGTCCAAAACAACGAGAGCCCAATGGCTTCAGGTTGTTATCAAAACAAAGTGAGCTCAAACTACGTAGTACGAGAGGAATGAGTACATTAAAAAGAGCGCACACAATTGAAATGGTTGTTTTTTTAAAAATGTGCCCATTATGCTCGTTTCCATGTAGTTTGAGCTGACGTTGTTTTGATAGCCACTAGACGCCTTAGGAAAGCTCCTACAGATTGTAGCCGAATAGAGGGTGAGAGGATGCGCTGCTGAAGCAAAACTCTTGGATTCAAAACACATTTCCTCACAAATGCACAGAGGACAACATGCTGTGGGAGCAAGATGGGATGTTCATGATGCAATGCAGGAGGCACCGGAAGTGGACCAATTCATCAATGATGACTTTGACAGTGATGCACCAAAGGTAGCTACGGTGGATATTTTTCAGATTGGAGATGAGTCAGATGCTTCTTTTGAAGTCTTGGCCAAGAATGTGTAATGTAGAGGATAAACTGCTCTATGCACAAACGTTTTATGCACAAATATTTATTGCAAAAAACGTTCAAGTTAAACAGTGTTAATAGTTATTATTTTTAAGACTGTAATATGTGTTATCAACAGTGTTAATAAAATGTTATGCCATCATTGAGCATTTATTTTAGTCGGTTGACAAGTGTGTCCTGTGGCCTGTCCCGAGTCATATATTACCGCTATATCAGCACATGCACAATAATTATTATTAATGATTGTTGTACGGACAGTTTTTGAAAAACAATATAACTACAAACCAAACAAAATATAAATCCAGATAATTCCCAATATTTTGAGCATATGAATAGCAGAAAATTGGTGTTGCGCATTGTACATTGGTAGAAGGATTTTCCAGATTTTTTTTTTTAGTTCAACTTTGGGGGTATGGATTATACTTAAGGACGCATTATACTCGAGAAATTACGGTAACGAACACAATGTAACACCGCAGCAAACAAAACTAAACATAAGTAAAATAATGAATAAAACTGTATGAGTAAAATATAACAAACAGTACATAACAGAATGTAAAGCAAGACATCACGTAATATAGCATAAGTGAATGTGACCTAAAGAATTTATAATAACGTTATGTAATACATTGTATTGTGACACAATGGTAAAATCACACAACATTAACATAACGGGATGAGCATAGCACAAAATCCACCTGACTCAAGATTACTTTCTTTTTCACAAATGAAAGCAAAAAAACTAAAAAAAAAAAAAATACCGTAAACGAGACAAAAAGTCGTGATGGCCACCTGAGTTTGTGGTAGAACCAGAGCATATGTTGTCACACATTTTGAATTTGATCATGGACAGTTTGTTTCACAATATGAACCCGTCCGTAATTAATCACCACGATAGAGTTCCATAGTGCCCGACCTAGGACCCTTTCTTTTTAAATCAATGGATGATCAAATCATCATCATCATCATCAGTGCTACAGTAGATCCCCTGTGCTAAAATCCCATCTGTTGCATCTAGTAAATCTGTGATGCGCCACACAAATGCAATCCTTTTCCCAATGAAAATCTGCAAAAAATCATTAAATTGATTGGATAGATAATGGAGAATTTTCTGCAGAGATGAATTTCCTTCCCTTAAAGCAAACAATAAATCCACTACATTGATGCTTCACAGTGCTAAGGTGCACTTTTTTTTTAAATACTTAAAAGACTTAAATTGACACATTTCCTCCCTTGAGGCGAGTGAAATAGTTTTGCGAGAAATCAACATATAAATCTCATTTGTCTTAACATGCTTCCACAAAGGTAAATGTGTAGGTTTGTATCTGTATCTGTATCTGACGTAATTACACGCTGTTTGTCAATCTGCACAAATTGTGATTAAAACATATATGCATTACACATTGTCATTTGAATATGCTATGAGCTTACCAGATGAATGTGTGATTAACACAAAAATAATGAAAGTGTAATAGGTAATTGGTAATTGGTAGCTTCCTTTTGTTCAAACACAAATGCTCCGGGCTCCAATTTCCACTGTCACAGTGAGAATAATGAGACAGTAAATTGAAGTGAGCGGCCAACTCAAAGAAAAACGGACAACTTTCAAGTTCAGCTCATGTGCATTCTGACCTTGATTTATTTATTTTTTGTTTATTATTCAAAAAAAAAAAAATCAGTGTGATGCAATCATAGCAATTCAAATGGAAATCGGAATGGTTACATGATCACAGCAGCATTGAATTTACTCTCCAGTAGAAGACAGTGCATGACTTGCACGGGTGCTGTTGAAATGTGACACGTCTTGCTCTTTTGTATGATAAAATACTTGCTAAATTGTGGGATTTTTGCATTTAAGGAAGAAGGACTACACAGCACTAGGGAACTTAATGGCACGTAACACGGCGCCATGTAATGCAGCGCTTGTTAACACAACACTATGTATCATAATGACAGAAAATAACACATGTTCAAATTTCCTCTTTGTGTCTTTAAGAAAGGTTATCTTAACATAACGTAGCACCTTGAAATGTAACACTACAGATTGCGAACCCACAGTGAACACTTACCACTTCAAGGTAGACAGAACGTCATGCAAAAAAATAAAAATTCAAAATAACAGCGTTGTAAAATAAAGCGTGGAAGTGGGT